>NC_041386.1:18157136-18419451 GCF_002162155.2 Triticum dicoccoides | reverse complement strand
GGGGGCGGGGCGGCAGCGGGGCAGCCGCATCGCCCGCGTCGCCAGGGGCGCCGCCCGAGCAGTCGCCAGTCGCCAGCGCCTCCATCCCACTTAACCATCCAAATATCATCCAATTACTTGGTTATAGTTACGAAACACGATCTGAATTAATTGTACACAATGGTAAGCGACGTCTTAGTCAACGCATATATAAACTCCTCTGCTTTGAGTACTTGCAGGGTGAAAGCCTAGACAAAAGGCGACGCCGCAAGTGAGATCATCCAATAAACCAAGAGAAGGGCAGCGATGCTTCATGTCCAACATGGTGAAACACATGACGCTCATCCTTAGTTGGTAAGCTATTCCAGCAAACCTTGTCCGCTTGATCTGAACAACCTCTCCAGATCTCATCTTCTTGATTTCGCTAAAGTATTCTATGGCAAACACAATAGTGCCCGAAACTGCATCATCATGAAATCCTCTATTGAAGTGAGCCTAATACCATGGCTTCCCGATGTAATGGAACTGGTTACAAAATACCTAAAAAGCGGAATGACTACTTCTACAAAGATAGTCGACCGTTGCTTCATGCAAACCATGACGAGCGTACGCGGCGAAGGCCAAATATGGAGGAGTCAAAGCTACTACATTGATTTTTGCCCCTCGAAAGGAGGCAACTTCAATAAAATATTATCTCGATTCCGCCCCTTATGAGGAGGCGAGGCTACAAACTGTACATTGATTTTGTCTCTCACAAGAAGACGAGATTAACAAAATATTACTCGGATTTCGCCCCTCACGAGGAGGCGACGTCCATACAATCACACATTGATTTTGTTCCTGCAAGGAAGCGTGATCGATATATGTTCTATTGGCAAGCATCATCCAATGCGTCGGTGATATATTCTACATCGATATCTTGGCCGAGTGTTGACGAGACAAAAGGCTGCACAAACCATCATTAAACACATTCAGCTGTGCATCAAGGACGAACGCCCGCTGTGTCCACGTCACCCAATCTTGACTATATGTAAAACCTGTTGGAGATCGATTCCTTTCCTTCCCTGCTAATGCACCAATCAATTCCTTCCTTTCCTTCCCTGAGAAGGCAAGGCAGCTCACTTCGTCGTCTTTCGTTCCTCTTGAGTCAAACACGCCGCCTCCTCTCCCCTTCCCTCACAGACTCCTCGCCGTCGCCCCCTCTCTTCCCAAGCCTCGTGGTCCTCCCCCTCTCCCTGCAAGCAGGGCTGGTCGCCGTCATGCGCCCGCTTCATCGTCATGGTTGTCCCGGTGCTCCCCGAGAAAAGGATTGGCGAGCGGCCCAGCCCCCAGATCCCATCCCCCGATTCCTCCCCCTTTCCCTCATCTACTGCACACACAGACAGCCGCTCGAGGAGAGCAGCAGCGGCTGGATGCGGCCGCCGGAGGAGCAGCAGTGATCGACGGGCTCAGCAGCGACCGGAAGGAGAAGCAGCAACCGACGGCGGCGGACCAGATCGGTTGCTGCTATGCCCCACGCGACGGCTCCCACCTCCTCCTGGTCGATCCTCGTCGTCGCCGGTGTGCCTCGTCGCTGCCCGCCCGTTCTAATGCCCCCACGGTGGCGGTCGTTGCAGGAGAGGGCAGAGAGACCATGCTCTCTCTTCGTTCACTTCACGGCCGTGGATGGGGAGGATGAGGGTGTGGTGGATTACATGGAGAAAGGAGGCGACGGCGGAGCACTGGGGTGGGGACGAGGGGCGTGGGGTTGGAGGTATGATTCGCTATGGCGGCGGCGGCGCAGAACATTTACCCCGCCCGCCAGATCTTGGTTGTTGCTCTCTCTCGATTTGTTCCATACTGAGTTGTTTCTTTACTCTCCTGCCAGATCCTCCACGGGCTCATCGGGCTGGCGAGGTCGCGGCTGCCGGCCACGCCGCCGAAGATCGGGTCGCGCCTCTTCATCATCTGGGGCATTCTCTGGAGCTTCTCCGAGGTGCCCGGTGTTTCCCATAGTCTCTCTCTCTCTGTTCTTATTGCTGCTGAACCAAGTTGTTTTGCTTGCTATGTTTTCTTTTTTGGTTGGATTTGCAGACCAGGACACACATCCTAGTGAGCTCCTTGGTCATCAGGTGGGACAACACTGAGGTATGTATTCACCACTGACTTCACTCAGATCATATGCATGCTACTTATAAGCTAGGGACTATGGTTCTTGGGAATAATTGTATTATCGAGACGTGAGGCGCCGCTGTTGCTATTAGACTAGCTGGAGATGTGCTCCTCAACTAATGCAATGCGAGTACGCGACAATGATTTTTACATATGGATGTTGCTGTTCCAAGTTGAATTTGAAGATACTTGTGAGAGGAATTTCACACAAAATTGTTGGAGCTTAATTCACTATACTTCGGTATTACACCAGGGAGGCGTGTATCATCAGGGTGGTGCTAAGTTAACTAAAATTCATAGGCACTAATATGTGTGCATTTCTAACCACTGTATAACACTAATTGTTGGGTTGATGGTATTGTGATTCGGCCGATGGGCCAGCTGATGGTAGGGCCAGCAGTGGTTGAGGTGGAGTGCCAAGATCTCATTTGCTTCTCTCCTTCGGAGGACAGAGGTGAAAATCGGATTAGAGATGGGGAGGATTTGGGCCTAGCCGGCCTAGCCCAGGAGCTGCAGGCTTCCATGGGCCTTCCCCTATGCAGGCTTTCGCTGGAGGAAGCCCCGGATAGGCAGCCGAACACTGAGGCCCCAAGCATGGATGTGGCTGCGAACGGCCTTCTCTTGGCCTGTCCTGCTTCTGCCCCTGTGGATAGACCCCAAGATTCCACAGCGGTGCTGCAAGATTTCCTCTGCGGCTTCGCCTCCCCTGCCCCAGCTCCAATCCTGCCGACCCCCTGGTGGCGGCGCCTGCTGCTAGAGAGAAGAGGGGCAAGGAGGCGGCGGAGACCGCCACGATCCGCTCCAGTGGTCGGCTTGCGGCCAAGCCCACAAGCAAGATGAGTCCGATAGAGAAGGCGCAGTTTGTCCTGATGAAGAAAGGGGGTTTCATCCCAATTTATGGCAAGCCAACCCCCAACGATTTCCAGCGGTACCGTGATCTGTACAAAAAGAAGCTTCCGGAGTTCTTCATCCAGGCGGTCACTGCGTTGGTGGATGCGGCCAGCCCAAGAAAGGTCAAGGAGATGGAGGTTGCGACGGCTGCCACCGTGGCTTGATGCCTGGCCCCTGGTCCGATATGTATCTTTCTTGTTTCCATGTTAGTCTGTAATTGGATTGTGTGGTGGAGAGTGTTGTGCTTGTTGGAGTCTGTACATGTGTGGGTTTGCTGGTTGCCTCTGGTCTGGGGGACTGGACTGTTGGTTTCTTTGCAAGAGGAGTTTAGTTTGTTGTGGTGCTGGCACCAAGTGTCTGATCTAGTTTCCTTATGGAGTTAGCCATCCTTGATTGGAACGTGAGGGGTCTTAACAATCCAGCAAAGAGAGTGGCTGTGGCAAGTTTTGTCGCTGACAAGGGATTCAACATTATTTGCTTGCAAGAGACCAAATTAGCTGTAATCTCGAGGCATTTGGTTGTGGAAACCTTGGGAGTGAGATTCGGCGACAACTTCATCTTTAAACCTGCTGATGGTACCCGAGGGGGCATCCTTATTGCTTGTTCAGTAGATTTTTCTGTTCTTCAGCTTCAGACTGCCCCCAATGAGTTCTCTTTGTCGGCCACGATCACGGACAGAACTACTGGCAAAGGGTGGACGATCACAGCTGTCTATGGGCCGCAGAGAGATGATGAAAAGAGACAATTCCTTGATGAATTGAGAGAAATCAAAGACCTTCCTGACCCAGCCTGGCTAATCCTTGGTGATTTCAACCTTATTGCTCGGTCTGAGGATAAAAGTAATGGTAATATAAATATCAGAATGATGGGCAGATTCAGGGCTTTTATCACTGATCTGGAGCTTAGGGACCTCCCGCTCCTGGGACGAAGATATACCTGGTGCAACGAGAAGGAGAGGGCCACTCACACCAGGATCGATCGTTTTCTTATGACTGAAGATTGGGAGCTGCTTTACCCTCAGTACCAGCTCTCCCCGAGATATTCTTGTGTCTCGGACCACTGCCCTCTAATGCTGCGCAAGATGGGAGTCCAATGCTTCAAGGGGTTCCGGTTTGAATCCTACTGGTTAAAGATGGAGGGGTTTCATGAGGTAGTCCAAAAGGCCTGGGAGAAAGAGGTCAGATCGGCCGATGCTTTAAGAGTTCTGCACACTAAATTATCTAGAACAGCTGCTGCTCTAAAACGATGGAACACAGCTGCTAGAAAGCACAGGAGGCTCAAGGAGGATATTGCAAACGAGGTCATCTTTCAACTGGATCTGGCACAAGAGGATAGAATTCTGTCCGAGGAAGAGAGAGCCTTGAGAAACCATTTAAAAGCTCGATTACTTGGACTTGCAGTAATCCAGCGTTGTAAATGGAGACAAAGGTCGCGACTAACCTGGATTAAGGCAGGAGATGAAAACACCAGACTTTTTCACCTGAGAGCAAATCGCAGGCTCCGGAAAAATCACATCCCAGCGCTCCGACAGGGAACGGAGCTGAAAACTGAGCATGCTGATAAGGAGGAAATTTTGCTAAATCACTTCAGAGGTCTGTTGGGGCAACGAGGAGATAGGCAATGGAGACTCAATCTGGACTTCTTAGACCTGCCTTCCTTTGAGCCGACTCATCTAGAGGCGCCAGTCACCATGGAGGAATTAAAAGATGTTATCTGGTCCATGCACGGGGAAAAGGCCCCGGGACCTGACGGGTTCATTGGCAACTTCTTCAAGCACTGTTGGGATTGTATCAAGTTGGAATTATTCTCTGCTGTACGACAATTTTTTGATCTGAAGGGGTCCACAGGCCACCTGCTGAACACTGCATACTTGGTTTTAATCCCAAAGAAAGAGGCAGTTTTTGATGCAAGGGACTATAGGCCGATCAGCTTGATACATAGTTTTGCAAAGATTGTTTGCAAGCTTTTAGCAACTAGGCTGGCTCCTGAGCTCAATAATATCATTTCCCCGTGCCAGAGTGCTTTTATAAGAAAAAGATGTATCCATGACAATTTCTTATTTGTTCGGAATGTGGTTAAGGATGCACACTCAAGTAAATCTCCTCTGCTATTCCTCAAGCTAGATATCGCAAAAGCTTTTGACTCGGTGCGATGGGATTATCTGATTGAGGTACTCAGAGCCTTTGGCTTTGGTCAGAAATGGAGGGACCTCATCTCTTTGATCTTGGCTTCGTCTTCGTCTCGAGTCCTTCTCAACGGTTTGCCTGGGAGACCATTCATGCATTTGAAAGGACTCAGACAAGGGGATCCGCTAGCCCCAATGCTTTTTATCCTGGCCCTTGACCCCTTGCAGAGGATTTTTCAAAGGGCGACTGATCTGGGCATTCTTCCCCCCCCCTTTCAAACAGTGCTGCCAGGATGAGAGCTAGTTTTTATGCGGACGACGTGGCTCTTTTCCTCAACCCTGATCGTGATGAAATGGTCGCAGTCCAGGCCATTCTGGAAAGGTTTGGTGAGATCTCTGGACTGTGTGCAAACCTTCAGAAATGTGTTGTGTACCCGATCCGTTGCGAGTTGCTAGACTTATCAGAAATTCTATTGCCTTTTGGAGGCTCGACGGGCACCTTGCCGTGCAAATACCTGGGATTACCTCTGAGTTTTAGTAAGCCGAAGAGGGTGGATGAGCAGGTGCTGATTGATCGCATCGCAAGCAAGCTGTCGCCCTGGAAAGGAAAGCAAATGACAAAGATAGCAAGATTAGTTCTCACAAACTCGGTCCTGACGGCCATTGTGACATACTTCCTCACCAGCTTGACACTAAGCTCCTGGGCAATTAAGAAAATTGATAAGATCAGAAGGAATTTTTTCTGGACTGCAGAAGAAGAAGCTAGTGGAGGCAAATGCATGGTTAACTGGAGACGGATTTGCTCACCAAAAGAGTTTGGGGGGCTCGGCATAAAAAATCTGGAATGCTTTGGTCGGGCTCTACGCCTACGGTGGCTCTGGTTCAAATGGGATGATAATGACATGCCTTGGAAGGGGTATGCAACACCTTGTGCAGGTTCAGACTTTGCTCTGTTTGATGCCTGCACCAAAATCTCTGTTGGTGATGGTGCAAAAACTTTGTTCTGGAAAGATAACTGGTTAAATGGATCGGCACCGGCAAAGATGGCTCCGGCCATCTTTAAAAGGTCAAGATGCAAATCAATTTCCATCAAGGAGGGGTTCCAAGAAGGAAGATGGATGAGGGGCCTGTCTAGACTGAATTCTGAAGAACTACAGCAGTTCCTCTCTCTATGGGAGGTCGTTCAAAATGTGCAACTTTCTTCTACGGCGGATTCCATCTCCTGGCGCTTGACTGCTAACGGCGAGTACTCGGCAAGTTCTGCATACAATGCTCAATTCATTGGGAGGATTCGGGAGCCAGCTCTGAACAAAGTCTGGAAGATGAAAACTGAAGGGAAAGTGCGTTTCTACTTCTGGCTCCTGCTCCAAAACAAGAACTGGACTGCGGAAAGGTTGTTGAGAAGGGGATGGCCACATAACCCACGATGCAAACTCTGTGATATGCAATCTGAGTCAGCGGTGCACCTTTTGCTAGTCTGCCCATTCGCTAGGCAAATCTAGGCTGATCTTGCTGTTTCCGACCCGGAAGTCTCACGCATTGGTTCATCCTCTACCATCTCTCCAAAGCGGCGAAGAATGCAGTGCCTGTCACTCGCCTCCTACTTGGGATGGCACATATGGAAAGAGAGAAATCGCAGGGTGTTTCAGAACTCTAGCCTCTCTGCTCAAGAGGTTTGCCATCTTGCGAAAGCTGAGCTCCGCCTCCTTCAGGAAGCGCGGGAGTAGTCCCCTTTGTCTTAGTAGAAGGCTTCTCATGAGCCTGTGGTTTTTTCTTCTGCTTTTATTTAGCCACTTGGCTACTCTGTAAGCTAGCAACAGCCGATGTACAGTTTTCCCTCTCCTTAATGCAATAGCAGAGCTCCTGCTGACTTCGGTCAAAAAAAAAAAACTCGGCCGGTGGGATCAGGCAGGGTAACTTCTGCTTTGATTTCCGAAGTGTTGGTTTGGACAGTACTAAAACCTGATGATTATGCCGACGACCATACTTCGTTGGACACCATTGTTCCGTGTTAGGGTCGAGAAAGCGCTGCTGATGAACTAGCACGTCGAGACCGCAATCCCGTCTTGTCTGATTCGTCTATAGTGTTATTTTGCTGCTTTGAACGATTGGGTGGTCTGTGTGCAGGTACATCAACAAGTTCATCAATTAGTACAAGGCGACAAATTATGTTACTTCTTGTTAATTTTAGTAATACAATAAGTCTACGGTTCTTACAGATAGGAAGCAGGTTGTTGGGATCAATATTTATAAATGCAGTGGCTGGACCTTGGTGTTATCTCACTACATAAATAACTCCTTGGTTTGCCTCTTTGTTTCACAAGCTTTCAAAGAGTACCTCCACTCAGGCAACGATCCCAGTACTATCCCGGAGTGTGTATAGAAATTAAACACATATTTGTTTCCCAGGCATGTATAGCTCCGGGATTGATAGGACTGATTACTGAATTATCTTGTGTAGGTTTAGTGGTATTTGTATCACCTTGATGTAATTGCCAGTCCTTCTCCAGATAAGTGCAAATGATTGGTGCTGATTTGGTTGTGATATGTTTCAGGACAAGGGCAGTTCAAAAATTGAGAGACTCTTAAGGTCATGACGTAGATAGTGATCATTATTTCGGTCCTACAACCAGGCTTCATACATCTTATCAATGACCTTAATGGTAATTATGTCATTGTTATGGCGCTGCTAGAAGGAGGGCGGGAGAGGGCCGGTCGGGGGCCTTTTTGCCCACGGCCGGGCAAGAGGGAAGCGATTTCCTTCTTAATTCTTGCTTGATTAGATTGATACATCTCCTCTCTTTATATAGAGAGGTTTACTTGACTCCCAAGCAAGGCTTTACTTGACCTCTAAGCAAGCAACCCTTATCTCTAATTAACCCTAAGACTAACGGGCTATACCGCCAGCCCAGGCCCATTAGGCCCATTACGTACTCTAACACTACACCCCACCTGGACATGCAGCTTGTCCTCGAGCTGCAGCCTAACCAACTTATAACCAAGACTCGACGCAACACAAACCTAACACCTAAAAACAAGCCTTTTATATCTCGGCTTGTTTTATTACTCTCAACCTGAAATGGACTGGGACGCTTTATTTTGGACCCCTTAACAAAAAGTGGACACCATCCGCACGTCGAACGTGCACGTGTACAGCCACCTGGATCCCATGGACACCACCTGGACAAAAGGAGTGCATGTGTATGTCTGTTGGTCTGCACCGCACAGGGAAGAGTGGATGGCTTCCGATGGAGAATGACGAGGAGGGGTGCGCCCCCCCCAACTGCCGATGCCGCAGACTTTGAGGTCGCTGCCCGCGGGGAAAACAGCATGCCCGCCGCCCGTGGGGGAAACCGCATGCCCAAGATCCCCGACGCAGCGGACGAGATCGAGGTCCTTTGCGCAGCGAAGGGCAATTTGGAGGAGCGCTAGCTGCAACGCATCTCCCGCACACGCTGACGCGCTAGGAGGCCGCGCGCAGCAGCCTGCAGCCTCACCGCCGCCGACACGTGGCGGGTAGCGATCCAAGACGGAAGCGGTGACGGCGAGGGCGGCGCAGCCGAGTGCGGCCCGTAGGACCCGGCCAAGAATAGGCGGATCTCCTGGACCGTCTGGGTTAGGTCCCGCAGCGCCCCGGGCACCTCCTCTGGGGGTGAGGACGGCGGGGGCGGGCGCGACGGAGGAGCCCAGCGCGGGCAGGAGCGGGACGACGATCGTGGTGGTCGCCGGAGGCGACGAGGTGACCGGCAGCGGGGGAGACGGGTTGGGCGGCGGTGAAGACATGATCGAACCGAAGCTAGCTGATACCAAATTGTTATGGCGCTACTAGAAGGAGGGCGGGAGAGGGCCGGCCGGGGGCCTTTTTGCCCATGGCCGGGCAAGAGGGAAGCGATTTCCTTCTTAATTCTTGCTTGATTAGATTGATACATCTCCTCTCTTTATATAGAGAGGTTTACTTGACTCCCAAGCAAGGCTTTACTTGACCTCTAAGCAAGCGACCCTTATCTCTAATTAACCCTAAGACTAACGGGCTATACCGCCAGCCCAGGCCCATTAGGCCCATTACGTACTCTAACAGTCATACAGAAGTGCTTGTCAAACTTTGGTGCAGAGGAGAACAAGGTACATAATAGTACTCCGAATGTCCCCTCCTTACCCCATGCACACATTTATAATTGCAGTTCAATTTCATTGCTTATCTTTGGTTTCTTATGCAGAATCCTTCATATGGTATGGATTTCCTATAAACAGAGTTTGTACCCAAAGATGTGTTGATGGTTCCCTATCACAAAAGGTTTTCTAGTTTTCCTTTTTCCACACTAATTGATTTTATTCAATATATGATATGGTATGGATTTCCTATAAACAGCGTTTGTTCCAGTGCTACCTCATTGCAGGAAGTTGGGCTCACTTGATTGCCATTGTTGTACATGTTCTTCTAATGCTTAAGAAATGGAACTATATTGTACTGAATCATTCGACTACCAAAAATATCAATGGCCTTTTTGTCTATAGAAGAGGTTCTGACATACCAGAATTTAAATTTAATCATATAGTGTATAATTTGTTCGGGAATGATTCTATATGTTCAAATCTCGTTCAGTTTGGTGGTTGTTTGATTGTTTCTGCAGTAAGCTTTATTAGACTCCTCAAATTCAATTGAGCCCATGGTTATGAATTCACAGTATACTTGATATAGGGTAATAGTGAATGTCTTCTGAGCCTTTAGATCAGACGATCAGTACGTTCAAAAGAACATCAACTGAGTGAAAGTTCATTTCTTTAGAGCATTTTTTTATAATGCACCATTCTGTACTTGCCAATTGCCTTAATTTTTCTCTATGCACTAGGCCCTTGGCATTCTTAGAAGGTCGTTCCATAATTTCTGTGATTCATCCCTCTGTATGTGGCTTGAAATGGAGGCTTGCATGCCCAAGGCAGGTGGTTAAAGCCCTCTTTTATTGGTGTGGCACTGGTGAGTGCAATGCATGATGCAGCAGCTGGAGACGTGGCCAACAACACTTAGGAAGCGCCCCGCCTGTGAAGCGATACATCTGATGCCAACATACCAAGGTGAGCTTCGCCTACTTCCCTACTATGTATATCTGTAAGCCTACGTGATTTACTCTGCTTCCTCCTCCCTTTTTAATGAATGAATCTCTTACTGAGCAGAGCATGTTCTTTAGGTAGGTAGCACAAATGATATAGTCGAATTCCTTTTACTGGTGGTTTTTGGTAATGACTTACTATGCTTCAAATATTTGGAAAAGCCTATGTACTTACCTTTCTGCTGTCAAATTGTATACTATGTAAATTACAGGAGAACAATGTACCTTTGCCTTTAAATATGAAATTACTTGCGTGCAACTGAATGCTATCTAAAATTCATAGCTACAAAAGAAACGCCTCTTGATATGCAAATAACTATCTTTCTAAATCGTGTAGAGTGCAGGTACCAACTATCCTGCTTCAGTGAACTATGGCTATGAAGGAAATTTCCTACTAGAAACATATGCAATGTTTGGTTATCTGTGTCCATCTAACTGTCAAAAGCATCTCTGCAATGCAAAGTGGACTGTGTAATACTTCTTGAAGAGGCAATGCTTGTTATCTGTATGAAAGTTTCTAACTGCATTAGCAGGAGAAAGGTTCAGTTTCTGTTAGTGTACTCTTCAATATATCATTTTTGCTCCTTGGAACTTTGGACCTTCGAACTTCTGTTTCGCTTGCTATTTATTCTGTGGTGAAGTAGTAAAATGTAAATGCATAGTCTGCCCTCGCTAAGAGTCCAGCTGATTTAAAATGTGCCAGTGTGTTCCTTCTATATCTACATGTGATGCACATTTATGTCTGACCAATCCATTGGATTGAATTTGTACTGCAAGGTTTACTAAAAATATCCATTACCATCACAAGTTACATGATTGCTTGGGATCATATCTGTCAGTTATGGAAAGAGCACATGGAATTCTTGCATATCATGGCCATAAGGGAAATTAAGCCTCTTCACAGGCTATGATGGCATGCTTGATGTGGGAGAATATGGGTGTCTCTATGTTCTTGTGGCCTTTTAATATCTATGCTGCTGACCCTCATCATGTCGTTGTGCATTTCCTTAATGTGATTTCAGTGTTAACCAAGCCCTCCTCACTTGCATGTCCCTGGGCTACTAGCAATGCATACAAGCAATTGAAATGGACCGATACCTACCTGGCACCGCACCTGGATGCCTCAGGCGGCGCGCCATGGGCGCGCCCCATCCACTAGTCTTCATCATACGACTAGTGCTGATGTGGCCGGACGAAATTCTGGCCAAGTGCCGACGAGGCCGGGTCACCTCTTTACCGACATGTAACAAACCTACCGGATTGGACACACTGTTGCTGGGCACCGACGAGGCGATAGCAACATACACATGTCCATGTCCGATGAAGTCAGGGCATCACATGACTGGGCATTGACCAGGCGAAAGTCATCCCCTTCATCGACACATCCTGTTGGTCACACCAACATGGCGATAGTACTCATGACCGGGTTTTGGCGAAACAAAGCCACCCATATAATATTCACATGAACATCACACACATGGATGAGCTATCCGATACATGAAGATGATCATCAGCGCAGCTTAATTGGAGGTATTCCTTGGGATCGACCCCATGGATGTAATTAACCAGTTGCTTGCAAACGCACCGGGAATCAGCGAACAACACAATCTCTTTGTTCGGATACTCCTCAAGTGTGACGCAGAAGGCAGAAGGATAAATTCCTTGAACTTGTACAATGTATTTGTATTCAATACTACGATCAATAAAGTGCAGTGTTCCGTATATATATTTATTCACTATTTTATATGTCTATTTATTTGTTGTTTTTCATAAAACAAGTGGCCCGCCCGCAAATTTTATTACTTATACGCATTAGGAAATACTCTCCCTAAAATGGGAGCGATGCATTTCATTTTGACGAAACAGGAAGTGAAGACCCACAAAGTCTATTTGAGAAAGGAGGGACAGAGCAACATAAACAAGTTGCATGAGATGAGGATCATTTTTCATCATAGCTAGTTAGCGGATAGTACAAGTTGCGTGAGATGATGAAAACTTTTGCTTGTAGCTAGCTACCGGATAATTTTTGCTTGTAGGTAGCAAGCTAGTTGATCACTACTGTTTGTGGATTTCAAGTTACCACTACAAGTTTAAATGGCTGCATGATGTCTACTACACAACCTTCTTCTTGTAGACGTTGTTGGGCCTCCAAGTGCAGAGGTTTGTAGGACAGTAGGAAATTTCCCTCAAGTGGATGACCTAAGGTTTATTAATCCGTAGGAGGCGTAAGATGAAGATGGTCTCTCAAGCAACCCTACAACTAAATAACAAAGAGTCTCTTGTGTCCCCAACACACCCAATACAATGGTAAATTGTATAGGTGCACTAGTTCGGCGAAGAGATGGTGATACAAGTGGTATATGGATAGTAGATAAATGTTTTTGTAATCTGAAAATATAAAAACAACAAGGTAACTAATGATAAAAGTGAACACAAACGGTATTGCAATGCTAGAAAACAAGGCCTAGGATTCATACTTTCACTAGTGCAAGCCCTCTCAACAATAATAACATAATTGGATCAGATAACTATCCCTCAACATGCAACAAAGAGTCACTCCAAAGTCACTAATAGCGGAGAACAAACGAAGAGACTATGGTAGGGTACGAAACCACCTCAAAGTTATTCTTTCCAATTAATCCGTTGGGCTATTCCTATAAGTGTCATAAACAGCCCTAGAGTTCGTGCTAGAATAACATCTTAAGACACAAATCAACCAAAACCCTAATGTCACCTAGATACTTCAATGTCATCTCAAGTATCTGTGGGTATGATTATACGATATGCATCACACAATCTCAGATTCATCTATTCAACCAACACATAGAACCTCAAAGAGTGCCCCAAAGTTTCTACCAGAGAATCACGACGAAAACATGTGCCAACACCTATGCATAGGTTCATGGGCGGAACCCGCAGTTGATCACCAAAACATACATCAAGTGAATCACGTGATATCCCATTGTCACCACAGATACACACGGCAAGACATACATCAAGTGTTCTCAAATCTTTAAAGACTCAATCCGATAAGATAACTTCAAAGGGGAAAATCAATCCATTACAAGAGAGTAGAGGGGGGAGAAAACATCATAGGATCCAAATATAATAGCAGAGCTCGCGATACATCAAGATCGTGCCAAATCAAGAACACGAGAGAGAGAGAGAGATCAAACACATAGCTACTGGTACATACCCTCAGCCCCGAGGGAGAACTACTCCCTCCTTGTCATGGAGAGCATCGGGATGATGAAGATGGCCACCAGAGAAGGATTCCCCCTCCGGCAGGGTGCCGGAACGGGTCTAGATTGGCTTTCGGTGGCTACGGAGGCTTCTGGCGGCGGAACTCCCGATCTATTGTGCTCCCCGATTGTTTTAGGGTATATGGAGATATATAGGCGGAAGAAGTACGTCAGGGGGGCCACGAGGGGCCCACGAGGGTGGAGGGCGCGCCCCCTGCCTCGTGGTTTCCTCGTAGATCCCCTGACGTGCACTCCAAGTCTTCTGGGCTTCTTCTGATCCAAAAATAGGTTCCGTGAAGTTTCAGGTCAATTGGACTCCGTTTGGTTTTCCTTTTCTTCGATATTCTGAAAGAAGGTAAAAACAGAAACTGGCACTGGGCTCTGGGTTAATAGGTTAGTCCCAAAAATGATATAAAAGTGTATAATAAAGCCCATAAACATCCAAAACAGTAGATAATATAGCATGGAGCAATCAAAAATTATAGATACATAGGAGACATATCAGCATCCCCAAGCTTAATTCCTGCTCATCCTCGAGTAGGTAAATGATAAAAACAGAATTTTTGATGCGGAGTGCTACTTGGCATAATTTCAATGTAATTCTTCTTAATTGTGGTATGAATATTCAGATCCATAAGATTCAAGATAAAAGTTCATATTGACATAAAAATAATAATACTTCAAGCATACTAACTAAGCAATTATGTCCTCTCAAAATAACATGGCCAAAGAAAGTTCATCCCTACAAAATCATATAGTTTAGTCATGCTCCATTTTCGTCACACAAGAATGATCTCATCATGCACAACCCCGATGACAAGCCAAGAAATTGTTTCATACTTTACTAATCTCAAACCTATAAACTTTCACGCAATATATGAGCGCGAGCCATGGCCATAGCACTATGGGTGGAATAGAATATGATGATGAGGGTTATGTGGAGAAGACAAAAAAGGAGAAAGTCTCACATCAACGAGGCTAATCAATGAGCTATGGAGATGCCCATCGATTGATGTTAATGCAAGGAGTAGGGATTGTCATGCAACGGATGCACTAGAGCTATAAATGTATGAAAGCTCAACAAAAGAAACTAAGTGGGTGTGCATCTAACTTGCTTGCTCACGAAGACTTAGGGCACTTGAGGAGGCCCATTGTTGGTATATACAAGCCAAGTTCTATAATGAAAATTTCCCACTAGTGTATGAAAGTGACAAAACAAAAGACTCTCTATCATGAAGATCATGGTGCTACTTTGAAGCACAAGTGTGGCAAAGGATAGTAACATTGTCCCTTCTCTCTTTTTCTCTCATTTTTTGGGCCTTCTCTTTTTTATGGCCTTTCTCTTTTTTATGGCCTTTCTCTTTTTTTGGGCCTTCTCTTTTTTATGGCCTTTCTCTTTTTTTCTCACTTGGGACAATGCTATAGAAAATGATGATCATCACACTTATATTTATTTACAACTCAATGATTACAACTCGATACTAGAACAAAGTATGACTCTATATGAATGCCTCCGGCGGTGTACCGGGATTGCGATGAATCAAGAGTGACATGTATGAAAAATTATGAATAGTGGCTTTGCCACAAATACGATGTCAACTACATGATCATGCAAAGCAATATGACAATGATGATGCGTGTCATAATAAACGGAACGGTGGAAAGTTGCATGGCAATATATCTCGGAATGGCTATGGAAATGCCATAATAGGTAGGTATGGTGGTTGTTTTGAGGAAGATATAAGGAGGTTTATGTGTGAAAGAGCGTATCATATCACGGGGTTTGGATGCACCAGCGAAGTTTGTGACGCCCCCGATTCAATCATACACTAATCATACACGCAAACGTGTACGATTAAGATCAGGGACTCACGGGAAGATATCACAACACAATTCTACAAATAAAATAAGTCATACAAGCATCATATTACAAGCCAGGGGCCTCGAGGGCTCGAATACAAGAGCTCGATCATAGACAAGTCAGCGAAAACAACAATATCTGAGTATAGACATAAGTAAACAAGTTTTCCTTAAGAAGGATAGCACAAACTGGGATACAGATCGAAAGAGGCGCGTGCCTCCTGCCTGGGATCCTCCTAAACTACTCCTGGTCGTCGTCAGCGGGCTGCACGTAGTAGTAGGAACCTCCCGAGTAGTAGTAGTCGTCATCGACAGTGGCGTCTGGCTCCCGGACTCCATCGTCTGGTCACAACAATCGGGTATAGAAAGGGGGAAAAGAGGGAGCAAAGCAACCGTGAGTACTCATCCAAAGTACTCGCAAGCAAGGAGCTACACTACATATGTATGCATTGGTATCAAATGGAAAAGGGGGTATCATATGTGGACTGAACTACAGAATGCCGGAATAAGAGGGGGGTAGCTAGTCCTTTCGAAGACTACGCTTCTGGTAACCTCCATCTTGCAGCAGAAGAAGAGAGTAGATAGTAAGCTCACCAAGTAGCATCGTGTAGCATAATCCTACCCGGCGATCCTCTCCTCGTCGCCCTGTTAGAGAGCGATCACTGGGTTGTATCAGGCACTTGGAAGGGTGTGTTTTATTAAGTATCCGGTTCTAGTTGTCATAAGGTCAAGGTACAACTCCAAGTCGTCCTGTTACCAAAGATCACGACTATTCGAATAGATTAACTTCCCTGCAGGGGTGCACCACATTTCCCAACACGCTCGATCCCCTTTGTCCGGACACAATTTTCTGGGTCATGCCCGGCCTCGGAAGATCAACACGTCACAACCCTACCTAGGCACAACAGAGAGGTCAGCACACCGGTCTAAATCCTATGGCGCAGGGGTCTGGGCCCATCACTCATTGCACACCTGCACGTTGCTGTAACACCCTCGATGCGGCTATATCTCCCACGTGTCGAAGCACGACTTAGAGGCATAACCGCATTGAAAGCAATGTCGCAAGTGAGGTAATCTTCACACAACCCATGTAATACATAAGGGAAAAGATACATAGTTGGCTTACAATTGCCACTTCACACAATACATGAATATAACATTACATCAACCAGATACAAACAAGGTCCGACTACGGAACCCAAAATAAAAGAAGACTACCCCAAATGCTACACAGATCCCCGATCGTCCCAACTGGGCTCCACTACTGATCAACTGGGAACGGAACAACATAGCGAACACAATCTTCATCGAGCTCCTCCTTGAGCTTGGTTGCGTCACCCGCACGGTTCAATGGTACCTGCAAGCTGGTTTTGGAAGTATCTGTGAGTCACAGGGACTCAGCAATCTCACACCCTCGCGGATAGGAGCTGCACATATCTTGTTCTCAGGGCACACCGGATTGTCCAAGGTTCCGGTAGGCCAGCCCAGAGTTGCCCCTGGTGGCCACCGGGAGCTGACAGGTTGGACCAACACTCAGAGGAGCACTGGCCCAGGGGTTTAAATAAAGATGACCCTTGAGTCTGCAGAACCCAAGGGAAAGAAAAGGCTAGGTGGCGAATGGTAAAACCAAAGTTGGGCCATGCTGGAGGAGTTTTATTCAAGGCGAACTGTCAAGGGGTTCCCATTATAACCCAACCATGTAAGGGACGCAAAATCCGGGAACATAACACCGATATGACGGAAACTAGGGCGGCAAGAGTGGAACAAAATACCAGGCATAAGGTCGAGCCTTCCACCCTTTACCAAGTATATAGATGCATTAATATGAATAAGAGATATTGTGATATCCCAACAAATATCCATGTTCCAACATGGAACAAACTCCAATCTTCACCTGCAACTAACAACGCTATAAGAGGGGCTGGGCAAAGCGGTAACATAGCCAAACAATGGTTTGCTAGGACAAGGTGGGTTAGAGGCTTGGCTCAACAATATGGGAGGCATGATAAGCAAGTGGTAGGTATCACGGCATAGGCATAGCAAAAGAGCGAGCAACTAGCAAGCAAAGATAGAAGTGATTTCGAGGGTATGGTCATCTTGCCTGAGATCCCGCAAGGAAGAAGAACAAGTCCATGAAGAAGACAAACGGACGTAGCCAACATATCCTCACAAACGCAACGTTACCGGATCAACGAGAAGAAGTACACCGGAAAGAAAGCAAACAACATAGTAAACAATCATCACATAAGCATGGCACGATGCGCAAACAAGTATGATGCATGTCCGGTTTAAAAATACATGGCATGGCAAAATGCACAAACAAACCTACAAATTAAGTGGATCTCAATATGCAACGAGTTGCATATTGACGAAAACACCACATGACTTATTTAGTTCTCTCCCATTTATGTACCCAACAATATTAAATGTTGATTAACATGGCAAGGGGTGAAGGAAATGAAAACTACCAATCTAGGCAAGTTTAAATGAGGCCGGAACAACAAACAACAAGTCCGGAAACTCCTCATGTGCATGTTTTAAGGTTTGGCACTTTTCTGCCCTAACACAATTTTTATAGTTGTTAAACATGCAAATCAATGTCACCATGTTAAACTAGGAATTTTTTACATATAAAGTTTATTTAAAACCGAGCTACGGTTAAATAGTTATGAAATAAATCATTTTAACATGGCATGGGAGCAAATTTAACCAAACGGCATTTTAAACATTTCAAACATAGATGAAAGTTGCAAAATATTAATATACACACAATTTTAAGCAAGTTCCATATATAATTTGTTTTAATTCGATGCACGGTTTTTAAGTTATTATATGCATGAAGTTTTGGGGCTGATCTGCAAAACTGGAATTCCCTGGAAAAATAGACAAAATTGCTGAACCTAAAAATACACTACTGGGCTGGGGAAACTGCTCACATGGGCCAAAGCCCGGCTCGGTGGAAGAGGTAGCAGGCCGGCTGGCTGGGCTTGGTGCGGCAGCGCTGGGCCGGCTGGATCTGGGAGCCCAGGTCGATCGGTCAATGGGCGAGGGGTCGGGCGAGCTGCTCTGCTCGTCCTGGAAGCAGAGGACACAGGCGGCTTGGGTAGCGACGCGGAGAAGGCGAGGGGAGGCCGGATCTGGTGGGTCGGCGCTGGAGCCGGTCGATGGCGGAGCTCCATGGGGAGTAGTGGTAGTTGCCGTTGCCTGAAGAAAAGAACAGAGAGAGCAATTCAGCGAGGGAGCAGGGGAAGGAATCAGAGAGAGATGCCGGGAGGAGAGGACGGGATAAGGCCGGATTCGACGAGGGGAGCCGGTCCCCGAGCAGTACAACGCTGGCGTGGAGAGGAGCGCTCGGGCGCGACTGCTTCTTGGGGCGACGAAGAGGAGCTCCTCTCCTCGTGGAGCTCCTGGACGGGGGCGACAGGAGCACAGGCACGGCTTGACGGGGTCCTGCTGGTGACTCTCGGGTGGAGGCGGCCATGGGAGGAGCTTGGCGGCGCAGGTCCACGCGGGCACTCGAACAGGGCAGCGGACGGCGGGAACAGGACCGTGACTTGGCGGTGATGGGCGCGGTCAATAGAGAAGGAGGCTCTAGGACGACACGGGGCGGCTCGGTGGTGGACTTCCATGGCTGGTGGCCCCATGATTGGAGGAGGCAGGTGCAGGATGGCTCGGGCTCCTCTGGTTGCTTGTGGAATGGGTGGATCGGGAGGGATTGGTTTTGGTTGGCTGGTGTTAAATCGAGGAGGGGATGGATCCCGAGAGGGATTTGGTGGAGTGGCGGCGGTGATGGGACAAACCCCCTAGAAATTAGGGTTGGCTTGATTAGGTGAGGTTGGGCTATAAATATAAAGAAAGGAGGGAGTTTGGATCATCCGATCGAAATCAGACGGTTCAGAATGAATAGGCTAGGGAGTCCAAATAATAAAACAATGATATTTTGTAGATGTTAGGGGATGTTCCGGACCCAACGGTGATGACTCCCCGGGTCGGGTTCGGGACAACTTCCGGACGCGCGCGAGGGGTTCGATGCACTATGCAAAGAGGGGTAGGCTGGGCTTAGGTGGACTGTGGAAAGCGGGTTGGTCTGAGAGAAGAGGGGAGAGATGCAGCCCGGCACGATTTTCGAAGACCGAAAACGTCCGACGTTTTGACCCGCTATACTGCCGCTATAGTTAACCGTTGGGGCGTCAAACGGACTCCAAATGTGATGAAACTTGACAGGCGGTCTATCTACACTATAATAAGACCACACGCCAACTTTCAACCCATTCCGAGAACATTTTTCAGCCACTTATAAAATAATATTTCGGACGTGCCGCGGGCGCGTGCAAGTGAGTCTGGCCTCAGAACGAACAACGGAAGGAACTGGGAGACCCGGACGAATGCAAGTTTCGAAAACATGAAGATGCAATGCACATGATGACATGACAAGATGCGACACGCAAGCAAATGACAAGGCAACAACAGCGAATAACTAGAAGACACCTGGCGCAACGGTCTCGGGTCGTCACAACACTCCACCACTACGAGAGGATCTCGTCCCAAGATCTAGGATGGCACCGGAGGGAAAAGGAAGAGGAAGATAAGAGGTAAAACTAAGTTGCTTCTTTGAAAAATGAGTTAAACCAAAGAACCTTGCGAGGTTGAACAAATTGAAAGAAAGAAAACAATGAAGATGAACAAAGTTGAAAACACTCCGTTAGAAAAGAGGAACAAGGAACATTACGGTAACCTTGTAGGTAGAAAGACATAAGAAAATGGTTGCAATGGACAAGAAGTACATGCAAGCACTCCGGTAGAAACGAGATGTACAAGGAACGATAAGGATCATTTAGGACAGCACTCCGGTTGGAAATGGAAGGCAAAGAATATAAACTTGGCAAAACGAAAGCACTTGGATGAAGACTCCGGTTAGAAGAGGAATGATAGACATAACACTCCGGTTAAAACAAGATAGAGAAGGGAATAAGAATGATATAATTTGGTCAGCACTCCGACTATAAATGAAAGGAATTGAATATGAACTAGATAAGATGAGAGGATACTTGATGAAAAACACACATTACCTCTGGAACTATTGAAAGAATGGCACAAGGGGTAAGAAAGATTTCAGATAGCACTCCGGTTGAGAAGGGAGGTAAAACTTGATAAGATGAGAGAGCTCGAATGAAAACACGACACTCCAGTTAAATGGATAAGCATGAAAAGAACAAGGTCCTGACAAGAACAAGAAGAAGGGTTGAAGAGAGCAACATCACAATGCCTCCGGAAGAAATGAGAGAATGGAATGGAATGAACGGAGGAGAAAATCAAGGTCCTGAGGGAGCACGCTTACAACAAAAGCTAGAATGGAGTTGTTGGGTTATCAACAACGAAACGAATAAACTTGTAGTGGGCTTATGGAAAGCATCTCAAAACTGAGGTGAAATTCTGCCACTAATGAAAAAAGATTGGATCGATATGAACAAGGAGACGAGAAACTTATTTCATTGGGAGGATAGATGAAGAACTTGGGTCATTTATGAGCACCATAAATAGCAACAAACCTTATGGAAGGCTTTAGGTGAAACATGACACAAGATAACTCCAACGGAGAGGTTGATGGATTTAAAATACCTCATTCTTAAGAACATGTGCATCATGAAACATGAACTCAAATTATCAAGAATGACATAATACCACCTCCAATGATAAGAGAGAAAGAATTGCACTCCGGATTGAAAGATGAAGAAAACTCGAGCTCCTCTGAAAAGAATGTTGATGAACACTTTGAGAAGGAATTACATCCTTTATGAACCAACATGTAGCGCCTCCATGAAGAACTCCGGTAAAAGAATGATCAAACGAAATGAAAGAGAAGTTGAAAACACAAGGTGAAGCCTTGTAATGATATACATGGATCTTGGTGGTGATGAGAGCTTGGAGCTCCGGGAAAAGAAAAGATGAATCAAGTGACACCGATAATTTGATGAGCCTCCGGAATAAGGAATTAATCCCTTGGATGAAACAATAATAAGAATTACGTTATGTGTATCCTTCATCAATTTAAATTAATGACATTTCACGGATTTGGCATACCACTTATTCTCGTAGAAAAATGATTGAAAAGAGATATAGCGCAAACTTGAGAAAGGTCTCCAACAATCCACCGGTAGGATTGAAACAACGAATGAATTGATATGATAACGAATGAAGAGAACTCTTGATCGAACGACCGTAAGAATTGAAAATGAACAAAGAAAATATAAGGAAAACACCGGGAAGAATTATAAAAAAATGAAGATACTTGAGAGGATTTAGATACAAGTGAACGAAGAGAGCCCGAGCTGATTAGGGGATACTTGAACGAAGCACCGGTAAGATTTTGAGAACGAGAGTTGAAGGCTGAGAATGAATAAATCTTCTGAAATGATGGGCTCCAGAGAATCAAAATGAAAAGACTCCTGAATTGTTCCGGATAGGTGGAAAGAATTCTCACAATCGAAAACAATTATGAGAGGATGAGATCAAGCTAGAACCATGAATCTTTGGAAGAACGGATAAGAATTTAAGAGGAGCTCTTCTTTGGTCTTCACATGTTGAGAAAGATGACGAGAACACCACCACGGATTGTTGAGGCACTCCGGAATGAAGAATGGAAAGGTGAGCCAATGATGAAAATTTGACAGATCTTGGAGAAACACATCTTACTGATGATAATTCATTCTTACGTCAAACTTTGAAAAGAATTTAGGATAGCTCCGGGAAAATTAGAAGAGTCAGGTAAGATCCTGGGAAAAGACCTATGGGTTAGGGCCCACTCAAAAGATACACCGTTGAACAATTTAAAAGGAAGATTGCGCCGGTTGAATTTCATGACTTGAAAGAGAATAACCATCTCAAAAGAACTTGAACGAATGCAGAGTGGAAACACGAATCTTCGAGATATCTTCAGCACTCCGGAATAATTGAATAGCGAGAAGAGGATAGTTGAGAGGTGCACCGGCATGAGATGGTATTTGAAACGAGGAAAAAGGGATAAAATCAACACCAAAAGCTTGATTTGAATCCACCGGAGAAGAAAAAGAACAAAGAATGATGAGCTTGTAAAGCATATACATGAGAAACACTGGATAAGAACATTGACGGAAAAGAATTGAGAGACTTGACATCAATAAAATGATACTTGATTGAGATATATGAGTCCTCGAAGAAAAACAAGGGAGGAGGGCGGGAAAACAAAGACTACTTGGGAATGGATGAAACAAACACCGTTGAGAATACTTAGATTTGATCTTGCGAATGATGACAAGATTGGATCCACCTGAAGAAAAACACACCGGTTGAAAAGGATTCACAAGACAATCTCGATAAACGAGAAGGATTAGTATTCCCATAGAAATATGAGAACACCGGTTAGAAAAGGTATGGAATCTACATTTGACATTGAAGCAACTCTTATACCACAACTCAAAAGAAAACAAAGCATTGGCTGGCAGAATAAGCCGGAACAAATATATGATAGAGATTTCGTATGAAGTTTTCGTGGTGGGGCCTACACGGGCTCGATCGTACATCACCATCATGTACAAGGCAGTGCACATGACATACGAAGCGTCCCCGAGTCGGCATAGCCAAGGACTCTTTAAGACACAACGAGACCACTGTAAAATCAACCGTGGATAGGCGGACCACTAGACGTCGAACCCAAATTTCATATCATACATCTGTCGGAAAAGATATCCTAAGAGCTACTTGAATTCCTACTTATAAACTCCCGAAACTTTCCAGTTATGCAATCAGGTGTTGGGGATACAGGGGAAGCATAATATCTCACCCAAAACTAGCAAATCCTACATCCAGCTGTATCCATCCTTCAACACATAACCAAGAAACCTTCGGAAATCATTTACCTCAACCTTCGAAAAGCATCCATTATACGAGTTATGGCAATACTCCCGAACTCCCACCCTAGTACTGGGTGGCGTCGAGGTTATCTCACCAACAACTGCATAAAAGAGATTTTCGATGTCGGCAAACTCAGGTATTCCAGAACTGCAACAATAAAATTATGACGACAACACCTCGGAGCTCAACTCTCCGGGACACTGCCACAACCCCTAAATGACAGGAGGCACCAAGAACAATGTTCTCGTCACAAAACCATCGGAACGATTCCAAGATACCCGCGTGATCCTAAAAAAAACTAGTGAAATTTGAGAAGAGAGAGAGTCAAAACTCTATGTCAGGATGCCTCACCAGAGCGATGAAGGGACTGAGGAGTAAAAAGAATCCTACTCTCCGATATATATAATCCTAAATGACACAAAATATTTTTCTAGACTCAACAACGCCAACGATTCGATCAAGCAGGGGGCTCCTAAGGTCGGGGAAGGCTCTAATTACCAACTTGTAACGCCCTCAATGCGGCTATATCTCCCACGTGTCGAAGCACGACTTAGAGGCATAACCTCATTGAAAGCAATGTCGCAAGTGAGGTAATCTTCACACAACCCATGTAATACATAAGGGAAAAGATACATAGTTGGCTTACAATCGCCACTTCACACAATACATGAATATAACATTACATCAACCAGATACACACAAGGTCCGACAAGGAACCTAGAATAAAAGAAGACTAGCCCAAATGCTATACAGATCCCTGATCGTCCCAACTGGGCTCCACTACTGATCAACTGGGAACGGAACAACATAGCGAACACAATCTTCATCGAGCTCCTCCTTGAGCTTGGTTGCGTCACCCGCACGGTTCAACGGCACCTGCAAGCTGGTTTTGGAAGTATCTATGAGTCACAGGGACTCAACAATCTCACACCCTCGCCGATAGGAGCTGCACATATCTCGTTCTCAGGGCACACCGGATTGTCCAAGGTTCCGGTAGGCCAGCCCAGAGTTGCCCCTGGTGGCCACCGGGAGCTGACAGGTTGGACCAACACTCAGAGGAGCACTGGCCCAGGGGTTTAAATAAAGATGACCCTTGAGTCTGCAGAACCCAAGGGAAATAAAAGGCTAGGTGGCGAATGGTAAAACCAAAGTTGGGCCATGCTGGAGGAGTTTTATTCAAGGCGAACTGTCAAGGGGTTCCCATTATAACCCAACCGTGTAAGGGACGCAAAATCCGGGAACATAACACCGATATGACGGAAACTAGAGCGGCAAGAGTGGAACAAAACACCAGGCATAAGGTCGAGCCTTCCACCCTTTACCAAGTATATAGATGCATTAATATGAATAAGAGATATTGTGATATCCCAACAAAATATCCATGTTCCAACATGGAACAAACTCCAATCTTCACCTGCAACTAACAACGCTATAAGAGGGGCTGGGCAAAGCGGTAACATAGCCAAACAACGGTTTGCTAGGACAAGGTGGGTTAGAGGCTTGGCTCACCAATATGGGAGGCATGATAAGCAAGTGGTAGGTATCACGGCATAGGCATAGCAAAAGAGCGAGCAACTAGCAAGCAAAGATAGAAGTGATTTCGAGGGTATGGTCATCTTGCCTGAGATCCCGCAAGGAAGAAGAACAAGTCCATGAAGAAGACAAATGGACGTAGCCAACATATCCTCACAAACGCAACGTTACCGGATCAACGAGAAGAAGTACACCGGAAAGAAAGCAAACAACATAGTAAAAAATCATAACATAAGCATGGCACGATGCGCAAACAAGTATGATGCATGTCCGGTTTAAAAATACATGGCATGGCAAAATGCACAAACAAACCTACAAATTAAGTGGATCTCAATATGCAACGAGTTGCATATTGACGAAAACACCACATGACTTATTTAGTTCTCTCCCATTTATGTACCCAACAATATTAAATGTTGATTAACATGGCAAGGGGTGAAGCAAATGAAAACTACCAATCTAGGCAAGTTTAAATGAGGCCGGAACAACAAAAAACAAGTCCGGAAACTCCTCATGTGCATGTTTTAAGGTTTGGCACTTTTCTGCCCTAACACAATTTTTATAGTTGTTAAACATGCAAATCAATGTCACCATGTTAAACTAGGAATTTTTCCACCACATTTACATATAAAGTTTATTTAAAACCGAGCTACGGTTAAATAGTTATGAAATAAATCATTTTAACATGGCATGGGAGCAAATTTAACCAAACGGCATTTTAAACATTTCAAACATAGATGAAAGTTGCAAAATATTAATATACACACAATTTTAAGCAAGTTTCATATATAATTTGTTTTAATTCGATGCACGGTTTTTAAGTTATTATATGCATGATGTTTTGGGGCTGATCTGCAAAACTGGAATTCCCTGAAAAAATAGACAAAATTGCTGAACCTAAAAAAACACTACTGGGCTGGGGAAACTGCTCACATGGGCCAAAGCCCGGCTCGGTGGAAGAGGTAGCAGGCCGGCTGGCTGGGCTTGGTCCGGCAGCGCTGGGCCGGCTGGATCCGGGAGCCCAGGTCGATCGGTCAATGGGCGAGGGGTCGGGCGAGCTGCTCTGCTCGTCCTGGAAGCAGAGGACACAGGCGGCTTGGGCAGCGACGCGGAGAAGGCGAGGGGAGGCCGGATCTGGTGGGTCGGCGCTGGAGCCGGTCGATGGCGGAGCTCCATGGGGAGTAGTGGTAGTCGCCGTTGCCTGAAGAAAAGAACAGAGAGAGCAATTCAACGAGGGAGCAGGGGAAGGAATCAGAGAGAGATGCCGGGAGGAGAGGACGGGATAAGGCCGGATCCGATGAGGGGAGCCGGTCCCCGAGCAGTACAACGCTGGCGTGGAGAGGAGCGCTCGGGCGCGGCTGCTTCTTGGGGCGACGAAGAGGAGCTCCTCTCCTCGTGGAGCTCCTGGACGGGGGCGACAGGAGCACAAGCACGGCTTGACGGGGTCCTGCTGGTGACTCTCGGGTGGAGGCGGCCATGGGAGGAGCTTGGCGGCGCAGGTCCACGCGGGCACTCGAACAGGGCAGCGGACGGCGGGAACAGGACCGTGACTTGGCGGTGATGGGCGCGGTCAATAGAGAAGGAGGGTCTAGGACAGCACGGGGCGGCTCGGTGGTGGACTTCCATGGCTGGTGGCGCCATGATTTGAGGAGGCGGCTGCAGGATGGCTCGGGCTCCTCTGGTTGCTGGTGGAATGGGTGGATCGGGAGGGATTGGTTTTGGTTGGCTGGTGTGAAATCGAGGAGGGGATGGATCCCGAGAGGGATTTGGTGGAGTGGCGGCGGTGATGGGACAAACCCCCTAGAAATTAGGGTTGGCTTGATTAGGTGAGGTTGGGCTATAAATATAAGGAAAGGAGGAAGTTTGGATCATCCGATCGAAATCAGACGGTTCAGAATGAATAGGCTAGGGAGTCCAAATAATAAAACAATGATATTTTGTAGATGTTAGGGGATGTTCCGGACCCAACGGTGATGACTCCCCGGGTCGGGTTCGGGACAACTTCCGGACGCGCGCGAGGGGCTCGATGCACTATGCAAAGAGGGGTAGGCTGGGCCTAGGTGGACTGTGGAAAGCGGGTTGGTCTGAGAGAAGAGGGGAGAGATGCAGCCCGACACCATTTTCGGAGACCGAAAACGTCCGACGTTTTGACCGGCTATACTGCCACTATAGTTAACCGTTGGGGCGTCAAACGGACTCCAAATGCGATGAAACTTGACAGGCGGTCTATCTACACTATAATAAGACCACACGCCAACTTTCAACCCATTCCGAGAACATTTTTCGGCCACTTATAAAATAATATTTCGGACGTGCCGCGGGCGCGTGCAAGTGAGTCTGGCCTCAAAACGGACAACGAAAGGAACTGGGAGACCCGGACAAATGCAAGTTTCGAAAACATGAAGATGCAATGCACATGATGATATGACAAGATGCGACACGCAAGCAAATGACAAGGCAACAACAGCGAATAACTAGAAGACACCTGGCGCAACGGTCTCGGGTCGTCACAACACTCCACCACCGAGAGGATCTCGTCCCAAGATCTAGGATGGCACCGGAGGGAAAAGGAAGAGGAAGATAAGAGGTAAAACTAAGTTGCTTCTTTGAAAAATGAGTGAAACCAAAGAACCTTGCGAGGTTGAACAAATTGAAAGAAAGAAAACAATGAAGATGAACAAAGTTGAAAACACTCCGTTAGAAAAGAGGAACAAGGAACATTACGGTAACCTTGTAGGTAGAAAGACATAAGAAAATGGTTGCAATGGACAAGAAGTACATGCAAGCACTCCGGTAGAAACGAGATGTACAAGGAACGATAAGGATCATTTATGACAGCACTCCGGTTGGAAATGGAAGGCAAAGAATATAAACTTGGCAAAACGAAAGCACTTGGATGAAGACTCCGGTTAGAAGAGGAATGATAGACATAACACTACGGTTAAAACAAGATAGAGAAGGGAATAAGAATGATATAATTTGGTCAGCACTCCGACTATAAATGAAAGGAATTGAATATGAACTAGATAAGATGAGAGGATACTTGATGAAAAACACACATTACCTCCGGAACTATTGAAAGAATGGCACAAGGGGTAAGAAAGATTTCAGACAACACTCCGGTTGAGAAGGGAGGTAAAACTTGATAAGATGAGAGAGCTCGAATGAAAACACGACACTCCCATTAAATGGATAAGCATGAAGAGAACAAGGTCCTGACAAGAACAAGAAGAAGGGTTGAAGAGAGCAACATCACAATGCCTCCGGAAGAAATGAGAGAATGGAATGGAATGAACGGAGGAGAAAATCAAGGTCCTGAGGGAGAACGCTTACAACAAAATCTAGAACGAAGTTGTTGGGTTATCAACAACGAAACGAATAAACTTGTAGTGGGCTTATGGAAAGCATCTCAAAACTGAGGTGAAATTCTGCCACTAATGAAAAAAGATTGGATCGATATGAACAAGGAGACGAGAAAGTTATTTCATCGGGAGGATAGATGAAGAACTTGGGTCATTTATGAGCACCATAAATAGCAACAAACCTTATGGAAGGCTTTAGGTGAAACATGACACAAGATAACTCCAACGGAGAGGTTGATGGATTTAAAATACCTCATTCTTAAGAACATGTGCATCATGAAACATGAACTCAAATTATCAAGAATGACATAATATGACGTCCAATGATAAGAGAGAAAGAATTGCACTCCGGATTGAAAGATGAAGAAAACTTGAGCTCCTCTGAAAAGAATGTTGATGAACACTTCGAGAAGGAATTACATCCTTTATGAACCAACATGTAGCGCCTCCATGAAGAACTCCGGTAAAACAATGATCAAACGAAATGAAAGAGAAGTTGAAAACACAAGGTGAAGCCTTGTAATGATATATATGGATCTTCGTGGTGATGAGAGCTTGGAGCTCCGGGAAAAGAAAAGATGAATCAAGTGACACCGATAATTTGATGAGCCTACGGAATAAGGAATTAATCCCTTGGATGAAACAATAATAAGAATTACGTTATGTGTATCCTTCATCAATTTAAATTAATGACATTTCATGGATTTGGCATACCACTTATTCTCATAGAAAAATGATTGAAAAGAGATATAGTGCAAACTTGAGAAAGGTCTCCAACAATCCACCGGTAGGATTGAAACAACGAATGAATTGATATGATAACGAATGAAGAGAACTCTTGATCGAACCACCGTAAGAATTGAAAATGAACAAAGAAAATATAAGGAAAACACTGGGATGAATTATAAAAAAACGAAGATACTTGAGAGGATTTAGATACAAGTGAACGAAGAGAGCCCGAGCTGATTAGGGGATACTTGAACGAAGCACCGGTAAGATTTGGAGAACGAGAGTTGAAGGCTGAGAATGAATAAATCTTCTGAAATGATGGGCTCCAGAGAATCAAAATGAAAAGATTCCTGAATTGTTCCGGATAGGTGGAAAGAATTCTCACAATCGAAAACAATTATGAGAGGATGAGATCAAGCTAGAACCATGAATCTTTGGAAGAACGGATAAGAATTTAAGAGGAGCTCTTCTTTGGTCTTCACATGTTGAGAAAGATGACGAGAACACCACCACGGATTGTTGAGGCACTCCGGAATGAAGAATGGAAAGGTGAGCCAATGATGAAAATTTGACAGATCTTGGAGAAACACATCTGACTGATGATAATTCATTCTTACGTCAAACTTTGAAAAGAATTTAGGATAGCTCCGGGAAAATTAGAAGAGTCAGGTAAGATCATAGGAAAAGACCTATGGGTTAGGGCCCACTCAGAAGATACATCGTTGAACAATTTAAAAGGAAGATTGCGCCGGTTGAATTTCATGACTTGAAAGAGAATAACCATCTCAAAAGAACTTGAATGAATGCAGAGTGGAAACACGAATCTTCGAGATATCTTCAGCACTCCGGAATAATTGAATAGCGAGAAGAGGATAGTTGAGAGGTGCACCGGCATGAGATGGTATTTGAAACGAGGAAAAAGGGATAAAATCAACACCAAAAGCTTGATTTGAATCCGCCGGAGAAGAAAAAGAACAAAGAATGATGAGCTTGTAAAGCATATACATGAGAAACACCGGATAAGAACATTGACGGAAAAGAATTGAGAGACTTCACATCAATAAAATGATACTTGATTGAGATATATGAGTCCTCGAAGAAAAACAAAGACTACTTGGGAATGGAGGAAACAAACACCGTTGAGAATACTTAGATTTGATCTTGCGAATGATGACAAGATTGGATCCACCTGAAGAAAAACACACCGGTTGAAAAGGATTCACAAGACAATCTCGATAAACGAGAAGGATTAGTATTCCCATAGAAATATGAGAACACCGGTTAGAAAAGGTATGGAATCTACATTTGACATTGAAGCAACTCTTATAACACAACTCAAAAGAAAACAAAGCATTGGCTGGCAGAATAAGCCGGAACAAATATATGATAGAGATTTCGTATGAAGTTTTCATGGTGGGGCCTACACGGGCTCGATCGTACATCACCATCATGTACAAGGCAGTGTACATGACATACGAAGCGTCCCCGAGTCAGCATAGCCAAGGACTCTTTAAGACACAACGAGACCACTGTAAAATCAACCGCGGATAGGCGGACCACTAGACGTCGAACCCCAATTTCATATCATACATCTGTCGGAAAAGATATCCTTAGAGCTACTTGAATTCCCACTTATAAACTCCCGAAACTTTCCAGTTATGCAATCAGGTGTTGGGGATACAGGGGAAGCATAATATCTCACCCAAAACTAGCAAATCCTACATCCAGCTGTATCCATCCTTCAACACATAACCAAGAAACCTTCGGAAATCGTTTACCTCAACCTTCGAAAAGCATCCGTTATACGAGTTATGGCAATACTCCCGAACTCCCGCCCTAGTACTGGGTGGCGTCGAGGTTATCTCACCAACAACTGCATAAAAGAGATTTTCGATGTCGGCAAACTCAGGTATTCCAGAACTGCAATGATAAAATTATGACGACAACACCTCGGAGCTCAACTCTCCGGGACACTGCCACAACCCCTAAATGACAGGAGGCACCAAGAACAATGTTCTCGTCACAAAACCATCGGAACGATTCCAAGATACCCGCATGATCCTAAAAAAAACTAGTGAAATTTGAGAAGAGAGAGAGTCAAAACTCCACGTCAGGATGCCTCACCAGAGCGATGAAGGGACTAAGGAGTAAAAAGAATCCTACTCTCCGATATATATAATCCTAAATGACTCAAAACATTTTTCTAGACTCAACAACGCCAACGATTCGATCAAGCAGGGGGCTCCTAAGGTCGGGGAAGGCTCTAATTACCAACTTGTAACGCCCTCGATGCGGCTATATCTCCCACGTGTCGAAGCACGACTTAGAGGCATAACCTCATTGAAAGCAATGTCGCAAGTGAGGTAATCTTCACACAACCCATGTAATACATAAGGGAAAAGATACATAGTTGGCTTACAATCGCCACTTCACACAATACATGAATATAACATTACATCAACCAGATACACACAAGGTCCGACAAGGAACCCAGAATAAAAGAAGACTAGCCCAAATGCTATACAGATCCCTGATCGTCCCAACTGGGCTCCACTACTGATCAACTGGGAACGGAACAACATAGCGAACACAATCTTCATCGAGCTCCTCCTTGAGCTTGGTTGCGTCACCCGCACGGTTCAACGGCACCTGCAAGCTGGTTTTGGAAGTATCCGTGAGTCACGGGGACTCAAAAATCTCACACGCTCGCGATCAAGACTATTTAAGCTTATAGGAAGTGTAAAAGGTATGAGGTGGAGCTGCAGCAAGCGACTAGCATATATGGTGGCTAACATATTCGCAAAAGAGAGCGAGAGGAGAAGGCAAAGGCACGAGCGACAAACTATGATCAAGAAGTGATCCTAGAACAACCTACGCAAGCATAACTCCAACACCGTGTTCACTTCCCGGACACCGCCGGAAAGAGACCATCACGGTTACACACGCAGTTGGTGCATTTTAATCAAGTCAAGCTTCAGGTTTTCTACTGCTACGTCTTGAGCTTGCGTTGGTTTTCCCCGAAGAGGAAGGGATGATGCAGCAGAGTAGCGTAAGTATTTCCCTCAGTTTAACCAAGGTATCAATCCAGTAGGAGCCCATGCTCAAGTCCCTCATACCTGCACAAAGCGATAGCTACTCACAACCAACGCGATTAGGGGTTGTCAAGCCCTTCACGGTCACTTACGAGAGTGAGATCTGATAGATATATTTTTGGTATAAAGATGCAAAGTAAAAAAGTAAAGGCAAAGTAAAAAAGGTTCAGGTTTTCTACTGCTACGTCTTGAGCTTGCATAGGTTTTCCCTGAAGAGGAAGGGATGATGCAGCAGAGTAGCGTAAGTATTTCCCTCAGTTTTTGAGAACCAAGGTATCAATCCAGTAGGAGCCCACACTCAAGTCCCTCGTACCTGCACAAAGCGATAGCTACTCGCAACCAACGCGATTAGGGGTTGTCAAGCCCTTCACGGTCACTTACGAGAGTGAGATCTGATAGATATAATATTTTGGGTATAAAGATGCAAAGTAAAAAAGTAAAGGCAAAGTAAAAAAGCAAAGCAAGATTAAAGTAATGGAGATTGATATAATGAGAATAGACCCATGGGCCATAGGTTTCACTAGTGGCTTCTCTCAAGAGCATAAGTATTCTACAGTGGGTGAACAAATTACTATTGAGCAATTGACAGAATTGAGCATAGTTATGAGAATATCTAGGCATGATCATGTATATAGGCATCATGTCCGTGACAAGTAGATCGAAATGATTCTGCATCTACTACTATTACTCCACTCATCGACCGCTATCCAGCATGCATCTAGAGTATTAAGTTAGAAACAAAGTAACGCCTTAAGCAAGATGACATGATGTAGAGAGATAAATTCATGCAATATGAAATAAACCCCATCTTGTTATCCTCGATGGCAACGATACAATACGTGCCTTGCTGCCCCTTCTGTCACTGGGTAAGGACACCGCAAGATCGAACCCAAAGCTAAGCACTTCTCCCATGGCAAGAACTACCAATCTAGTTGGCCAAACCAAACAGATAATTCAAAGAGACTTTCAAAGATAACAAATCATACATAAAAGAATTCAGAGAAGATTCAAATATTATTCATAGATAGACTTGATCATAAACCCACAATTCATCGGTCTCAACAAACACACCGCAAAAATAAGATTACATCGAATAGATCTCCACAAGAGAGGGGGAGAACTTTGTATTGAGATTCAAAGAGAGAGAAGAAGCCATCTAGCTACTAACTATGGACCCGAAGGTCTGAATTAAACTACTCACACTTCATTGGAGAGGCTATGATGATGTAGAAGCCCTCCGTGATGACGACCCTCTTCCGGCGGAGCTCCGGAACAGTCCCCAAGATGGGATCTCGTGGATACAGAAAGTTGCGGCGGTGGAATTAGGTTTTTGGCTCCTGTTCTGATCGTTTGGGGGTACGTGTGTATATATAGGAGGAAGAAGTACGCCAGAGGAGCAACGAGGGGCCCACGAGGCAGGGGGCGCGCCCTGGGGGGCTCCCCACCCTCGTGACCGCCTCTGTTGTTCCTTGGAGCAGGGTCCAAGTCTCCTGGATCACGTTCAGTGAGAAAATCACGTTCCCGAAGATTTTATTCCGTTTGGACTCCGTTTGATATTCCGTTTATCCGAAACACTGAAACAGGCAAAAAACAGCAATTCTGGGCTGGGCCTCCGGTTAATAGGTTAGTCCCAAAAATAATATAAAAGTGGAAAATAAAGCCCAATATAGTCCAAAACAGTAGCTAATATAGCATGGAGCAATCAAAAATTATAGATACGTTGGAGATGTATGAGGCATCCCCAAGCTTAATTCCTGCTCGTCCTCGAGTAGGTAAATGATAAAAAAAAGAGAATTTTTGATGCGGAGTGCTACTTGGCATAATTTCAATGTAAATCTTCTTAATTGTGGTATGAATATTCAGATTCGAAAGATTCAAGACAAAAGTTTATATTGACATAAAAATAATAATACTTCAAGCATACTAATAAAGCAATTATGTCTTCTCAAAATAACATGGCCAAAGAAAGTTATCCCTACAAAACCATATAGTCTGGCTATGCTCCATCTTCACCACACAAAGTATTTAAATCATGCACAACCCCGATGACAAGCCAAGCAATTGTTTCATACTCTAACTTTTTCAATCTTCACGCAATACATGAGCGTGAGCCATGGATATAGCACTGTAGGTGGAATAGAATGGTGGTTGTGGAGAAGACAAAAAGGAGAAGATGGTCTCACATCAACTAGGCGTATCAACAGGCTATGGGGATTCCCATCAATAGATATCAATGTGAGTGAGTAGGGATTGCCATGCAACGGATGCACTAGAGCTATAAGTATGTGAAAGCTCAAAAAGAAATTAAGTGGGTGTGCATCCAACTTGCTTGCTCATGAAGACCTAGGGAAATTTTTTGAGGAAGCCCATCATTGGAATATACAAGCCAAGTTCTATAATGAAAAATTCCCACTAGTATATGAAAGTGATAACATGAGAGACTCTCTACTATGAAGATCATGGTGCTACTTTGAAGCACAAGTGTGGTAAAAGGATAGTAACATTGTCCCTTCTCTCTTTTTCTCTCATCATTTTTTATTTTTTAATATTTTTTGGGCCTTTTCTTTTTTATGGCCTCTTTTTATTTGGGCTTCTTTGGCCTCTTTTTTTATTTATTTTTCGTCCGGAGTCTCATGCCGACTTATGGGGGAATCATAGTCTCCATCATTCTTTCCTCACTGGGACAATGCTCTAATAATGATGATCATCACACTTTTATTTTTCTTATAACTCAACAATTACAACTCGATACTTAGAAGAAAATATGACTCTATGTGAATGCATCCGGCGGTGTACCGGGATATGCAATATGACAATGATGGAGTGTGTCATGAATGGAATGGTGGAAAGTTGCATGGCAATATATCTCGGAATGGCTATGGAAATGCCATAATAGGTAGGTATGGTGGATGTTTTGAGGAAGGTATATGGTAGGTGTATGATACCGGTGAAAGGTGCGCGGTATTAGAGAGGCTAGCAAAGGTGGAAAGGTGAGAGTGCGTATAATCCATGGACTCAACATTAGTCATAAAGAACTCATATACTTATTGCAAAAATCTAGAAGTTATCAAAGCAAAGTATTACGCACATGCTCCTAGGGGGATAGATTGGTAGGAAAAGACCATCGCTCGTCCCCGACCGCCACTCATAAGGAAGACAATCAATAAATAAATCATGCTCCGACTTCATCACATAACGGTTCACCATACGTGCATGCTACGGGAATCACAAACCTTAACACAAGTATTCTTTAAATTCACAACTACTCAACTAGCATGACTTTAATATTATCACCTCCATATCTCAAAAAAATTATCATGCTTCAATCTTTTCTTTGTATTCAACACACTCAAAAGAAAGTTTCACAAATCTTGAATACCAAGCATATTATTATTAAGCAAATTACCATGCTATTAAGAGACTCTCAAAATAAAGTGAAGCATGAGAGATCAATAGTTTCTTTAAAACAAATCCACCACCGTGCTCTAAAAGATCTAAGTGAAGAACATAGAGCAAAATTATAACGCTCAAAAGATATAAGTGAAGCACATAGAGCAAAACTACTTAGCTCAAAAGATATAAGTGAAGCACATAGGGCAAAACTACTTAGCTCAAAAGATATAAGTGAAGCACATAGGGTATTCTATCAAATTTTAATTCATGTATGGCTCTCTCAAAAGGTGTGTACAGAAAGGATGATTGTGGCATACTAAGACACAAAGACACAAATAATACAAGTCGCTCCAAGAAAAACACATATCATGTTGGTGAATAAAAATATAGTTCCAAGTAAATTACCGATGGAAGTGGACGAAAGAGGGGATGCCTTCCGTGGCATCCCCAAGCTTTGACTTCTTGGTGTCCTTGGATTATATTGGGGGTGCCATGGGCATCCCAAATATTAGGCTCTTGCCACTCCTTGTTCCATGATCCATCAAAAGAATTCACCCAAAACTTGAAAACTTCACAACACAAAACTCAAAATAGAAAACTCGTGAGCTCCGTTAGCGAAAGAAAACAAAAGACCACTTCAAGGTACTGTAATTAACTCATTCTTTATTTATATTGGTGTTAAAACTACTTTATTCCAACTTCTCTATGGATTATAAACTATTTTACTAGCCATAGATTCATCAAAATAAGCAAACAACACACGAAAAACAGAATCTGTCAAAAACAGAACAGTCTGTAGTAATCTGTAGCTAGCGCAAGATCTGGAACCCCAAAAATTCTAAAATAAATTGCGTGATGTGAGGAATTTATCTATTAATCATCTTCAAAAAGAATTAACTAAATATCACTCTTCAAATAAAAATGACAGCAGTTCTCGTGAGCGCTAAAGTTTCTGTTTTTTACAGCAAGTTCAACAAGACTTTCCCCAAGTCTTCCCAATGGTTCTACTTGGCACAAACACTAATTAAACACAAAAAACACAACCAAAACAGAGGCTAAATAATTTATTTATTACTAAACAGGAGCAAAAGGCAAGGAATATAAATAAAATTGGGTTGCCTCCCAACAAGCGCTATCGTTTAACGCCCCTAGCTAGGCATAAAAGCGAGGATAGATCTAGGTATTGCCATCTTTGGTAGGCAATCCATAAGTGGCTCTCATGATAGTTTCATATGGTAATTTTATTTTCTTTCTTGGAAAGTGTTCCATGCCCTTTTTAATGGAAATTGAAATCTAATATTCCCTTCCTTCGTATCAATAATCGCACCAACCATTCTAAGGAAAGGTCAACCAAGAATAATAGGGCAAGAAGGATTGCAATCTATATCAAGAACAATGAAATCTACGGGTACATAATTCCTATTTGCAACAATAAGAACATCATTAATCCTTCCCATAGGTTTCTTAATAGTGGAATCCGCAAGATGCAAGTTTAGAGAGCAATCATCAAAGTTACAGAAATCTAGTAAATGACACAAAGTCTTGGGAATAGTAGAGACACTAGCACCCAAATCACACAAAGCATAAAACTCATGATATTTAATTTTAATTTTAATAGTTGGTTCCCACTCATCATAGAGTTTTCTAGGGATAGAAACTTTCAACTCAAATTTTTCTTCATAAGATTGCATCAAGGCATCAACAATATGTTCGGTGAAGGCTTTATTTTGACTATAAGCATGTGGAGAATTTAGCACGGATTGCAACAAGGAAATACAATCAATTAAATAGCAAATTTCATAATTAAATTCCTTGAAATCCAATATAGTGGGTTTAGCAACATCTAGATTTTTATTTCTTTCAATCCCACTTTCATCAATTTCATCATTAAGATCTAAACACTCCAAATTTTTAGAATGCCTTCTAGGTAAAGGAAGATCATATTCAGTTTCATCAAGATTCATATTGCAAAATAAAGATTTAATAGGAGACACATCAATAACTTTTATATCTCCATCTTGATTTTCATAGGTATTGGAAGAACATGCTTTAATAAAGGCATCTTTGGAAGCATGCATCCTAGCGGTTCTTTCCTTACACTCATCAATTGAAATTCTCATGGCTTTTAGAGAATCATTGATATCATGCTTAGGTGGAATAGATCTAAGTTTGAAAGAATCAACATCAAGAGCAATTCTATCAATGTTCCTAGCCAAATCATCAATCTTAAGCAATTTTTCTTCAATCATAGCATTAAAATTCTTTTGCGAAGAAATAAATTCTTTAATATTAGATTCAAAATCAGAGGGTATCCTATTATAATTTCCATAGGATTTATTGTAGGAATTCCCATAATTATTAGAAGGATTACTAGGATATGGCCTAGGATTAAAATTCCCTCTATAAGCATTGTTACCAAAATTATTCCTACCAACAAAATTCACATCCATAGATTCATTGTTATTCTCAATCAAAGTTGACAAAGGCATATCATTAGGATCATAAGAAACACTCTTAGTAGCAAATAATTTCATAAGTTCATCCATCTTTCCACTGAACACATTAATTTCTTCTATCGCATGAATTTTTTATTAGAAGATCTTTCAGTATGCCATTGAGAATAATTAACCATAATATTATCTAGGAGTTTAGTAGCATCTCCTAAATTGATTTCCATAAAAGTGCCTCCCGCGGCCGAATCTAAAAGATTTCTAGAAGCAAAATTCAATCCGGCATAAAAAATTTGTATAATCATCCACAAATTCAAACCATGAGTAGGGCAATTATGTATCATTAATTTCATTCTCTCCCAAGCTTGTGCAACATGTTCATGATCAAGTTGTTTAAAGTTCATAATATCGTTTCTAAGAGAGATGATCTTAGTGGGAGGAAAATACTTAGAGATAAAAGCATCTTTGCACTTGTTCCATGAATCAATACTATTCTTAGGCAAAGACGAAAACCAAGCTTTAGCACGATCTCTAAGAGAAAAAGGAAATAGCTTCAATTTAACGACATCATTATTGACATCTTTTTTCTTTTGCATATCACATAAATCAATGAAGCTATTCAGATGAGTAGCGGCATCTTCACTAGGAAGGCCAGCGAATTGATCTTTCATAACAAGATTCAACAAAGCACTATTAATTTCATAAGATTTAGCATCGGTAAGAGGAGCAATCGGAGTGCTAAGCAAATCATTATTGTTGGTATTGGTGAAGTCACACAATTTAGTAGTATCTTGAGCCATCGTGACAAACAAGCAAACTAACACACGAGCAAACAAAAAGCAAACGGGCAAAAAGAGGCAAATAGAGAGGGGGGATAGGGAGAGAGAGGGCAAATAAAACGGCAAGGGTGAATTGGGGGGAGGGGAAAACGAGAGGCAAATGGCAAATAATGTAATGCGAGAGATAGGGATTGTGATGGGTACTTGGTATGTTGACTTTTTGCGTATACTCCCCGGCAACGGCGCCATAAATCCTTCTTGCTACGTCTTGAGCTTGCGTTGGTTTTCCCCGAAGAGGAAGGGATGATGCAACAGAGTAGCGCAAGTATTTCCCTCAGTTTTTGAGAACCAAGGTATCAATCCAGTAGGAGCCCACGCTCAAGTCCCTCGTACCTGGACAAAGCGATAGCTACTCACAACCAACGCGATTAGGGGTTGTCAAGCCCTTCACGGTCACTTACGAGAGTGAGATCTGATAGATATAATTTTTGGTATTTTTGGTATAAAGATGCAAAGTAAAAAAGTAAAGGCAAAGTAAAAAAGCAAAGCAAGATTAAAGTAATGGAGATTGATATGATGAGAATAGACCCGGGGCCATAGGTTTCACTAGTGGCTTCTCTCAAGAGCATAAGTATTCTACGGTGGGTGTACAAATTACTGTTGAGCAATTGATAGAATTAAGCATAGTTATGAGAATATCTTGGCATGATCATGTATATAGGCATCACGTCCGTGACAAGTAGATCGAAACGATTCCGCATCTACTACTATTACTCCACTCATCGACTGCTATCCAACATGCATCTAGAGTATTAAGTTAGAAACAGAGTAACGCCTTAAGCAAGATGACATGATGTAGAGAGATAAATTCATGCAATATGAAATAAACCCCATCTTGTTATCCTCGATGGCAACGATACAATACGTGCCTTGCTGCCCCTTCTGTCACTGGGTAAGGACACCGCAAGATTGAACCCAAAGCTAAGCACTTCTCCCATGGCAAGAACTACCAATCTAGTTGGCCAAACCAAACGGATAATTCGAAGAGACTTGCAAAGATAACCAATCATACATAAAAGAATTCAGAGAAGATTCAAATATTATTCATAGATAGACTTGATCATAAACCCATAATTCATCGGTCTAAACAAACACACCGCAAAAAGAAGATTACATCGAATAGATCTCGACAAGAGAGGGGGAGAACTTTGTATTGAGATTCAAAGAGAGAGAAGAAGCCATCTAGCTACTAACTATGGACCCGAAGGTCTGAAGTAAACTACTCACACTTCATCGGAGAGGCTATGATGATGTAGAAGCCCTCCGTGATGATGGCCCTCTTCCGGCGGAGCTCCGGAACAGGCCCCAAGATGGGATCTCGTGGATATAGAAAGTTGCGGCGGTGGAATTAGGTTTTTGGCTCCTGTTCTGATCGTTTTGGGGTACGTGTGTATATATAGGAGGAAGAAGTACGCTGGTGGAGCAACAAGGGGCCCACGAGGCAGGGGGTGCGCCCTAAGGGGGCGCCCCCACCCTCGTGACTGCCTTTTTTGTTCCTTGGAGCAGGGTCCAAGTCTCCTGGATCATGTTCGGTGAGAAAATCACGTTCCCGAAGATTTTATTCTGTTTGGACTCCGTTTGATATTCCGTTTATCCGAAACACTGAAATAGGCAAAAAACAGCAATTCTGGGCTGGGCCTTCGGTTAATAGGTTAGTCCCAAAAATAATATAAAAGTGGAAAATAAAGCCCAATATAGTACAAAACAGTAGATAATATAGCATGGAGCAATCAAAAATTATAGATACGTTGGAGACGTATCATCTACAACCGGACATTAACAAATTCCCATCTGCCCATAACCGCGGGCACGACTTTTGAAAGTTCAAACCCTACAGGGGGTCCCAACTTAGCCCATCACAAGCTCTCACGGTCAATGAAGGATATTCCTTCTCCCAAGACAATCCGATCATACTCGGCATCCCGGTTACAAGACATCCTCGACAATGGTAAAACAAGTCCAGCAAAGCCACCCGAAATGTGGCGACAAATCCGGATAGGAGCTGCACATATCTCGTTCTCAGGGCACACCGGATTGTCCAAGGTTCCGGTAGGCCAGCCCAGAGTTGCCCCTGGTGGCCACCGGGAGCTGACAGGTTGGACCAACACTCAGAGGAGCACTGGCCCAGGGGTTTAAATAAAGATGACCCTTGAGTCTGCAGAACCCAAGGGAAAGAAAAGGCTAGGTGGCGAATGGTAAAACCAAAGTTGGGCCATGCTGGAGGAGTTTTATTCAAGGCGAACTGTCAAGGGGTTCCCATTATAACCCAACCGTGTAAGGGACGCAAAATCCGGGAACATAACACCGATATGACGGAAACTAGGGCGGCAAGAGTGGAACAAAACACCAGGCATAAGGTCGAGCCTTCCACCCTTTACCAAGTATATAGATGCATTAATATGAATAAGAGATATTATGATATCCCAACAAAATATCCATGTTCCAACATGGAACAAACTCCAATCTTCACCTACAACTAACAACGCTATAAGAGGGGCTGAGCAAAGCGGTAACATAGCCAAACAACGGTTGCTAGGACAAGGTGGGTTAGAGGCTTGGCTCAACAATATGGTGAAGGAAATATGCCCTAGAGGCAATAATAAAATTATTATTTATTTCCTTATAATCATGATAAATGTTTATTATTCATGCTAGAATTGTATTAACCGGAAACATAATACATGTGTGAATACATAGACAAACAAAGTGTCACTAGTATGCCTCTACTTGACTAGCTCGTTAATCAAAGATGGTTATGCTTTCTAACCATGAACAATGAGTTATTATTTGATTAACGGGATCACATCATTAAGAGAATGATCTGATTGACATGACCCATTCCATTAGCTTAGCACCCAATCGTTTAGTATGTTGCTATTGCTTTATTCATGACTTATACATGTTCCTATAACTATGATATTATGCAACTCCCGTTTACCGGAGGAACACTTTGGGTACTACCAAACGTCACAACGTAACTGGGTGATTATAAAGGAGTACTACAGGTGTCTCCAAAGGTACATGTTGGGTTGGCGTATTTCGAGATTAGGTTTCGTCACTCCGATTGTCGGAGAGGTATCTCTGGGCCCTCTCGGTAATGCACATCACTTAAGCCTTGCAAGCATTGCAACTAAATGAGTTAGTTGCGGGATGATGTATTATAGAACGAGTAAAGAGACTTGCCGGCAACGAGATTGAACTAGGTATTGGAATACCGACGATCGAATCTCGGGCAAGTAACATACCGATGACAAAGGGAACGACGTATGTTGTTATGCGGTCTGACCGATAAAGATCTTCGTAGAATATGTAGGAGCCAATATGGGCATCCAGGTCCCGCTATTGGTTATTGACTGGAGACATGTCTCGGTCATGTCTACATTGTTCTCGAACCCGTAGGGTCCGCACGCTTAAGGTTACGATGATAGTTATATTATGAGTTTATGCATTTTGATGTACCGAAGGTTGTTCGGAGTCCCGGATGTGATCATGGACATGACAAGGAGTCTCGAAATGGTCGAGACATAAAGATTGATATATTGGAAGCCTATGTTTGGATATCGGAAGTGTTCCGGGTGAAATCGGGATTTTACCGGAGTACCGGGAGGTTACCGGAACCCCCCGGGAGCTAAATGGGCCATGATGGGCCTTAGTGGAAAAGAGAAGAGGCAGCCCTACATGGGCCGCGTGCCCCTCCCCTCCCTTGGTCCAAATTGCACAAGGAGAGGGGGCCGGCCCCTCTCTCTCTTTTCCCCCCTCCACAAATCCTATTCCAATTAGGATTGGGGGGGGGGATCCTACTCCCAGAGGGAGTAGGACTCTCCTTGCGCGCCCTATGTGGCCGGCCAGCCTCCCCCCTTTGGTCCTTTATATACTGAGCCAGAGGCACCCTAGAACACACAAGTTGATCCACGTGATCTATTCCTTAGCCGTGTGCGGCGCCCCCAGCCACCATAGTCCTCGATAATACTGTAGCGGAGTTTAGGCGAAGCCCTGTTGCTGTAGTGCATCAAGATCATCACCACGCCATCGTGCTGACGGAACTCTTCCCTGACACTTTGCTGGATCGGAGTCCGGGGATCGTCATCGAGCTGAACGTGTGCTAGAACTCGGAGGTGCCGTAGTTTCGGTGCTTGATCGGTCGGATCGTGAAGACGTACGACTACATCAACCAAACGCTTCCGTTGTCGATCTACTAGGTATGTAGATCACACTCCCCCCCTCGTTGCTATGCATCACATGATCTTGCGTGTGCGTAGGAATTTTTTTGAAATTACTACGAAACCCAACAGTGGCATCCGAGCCTAGGTTTTATATGTTGATGTTATTTGCACAAGTAGAACACAAGTGAGTTGTGGGCGATATAAGTCATACTGCCTACCAGCATGTCATACTTTGGTTCGGCGGTATTGTTGGATGAAGCGGCCCAGACCGACATTACGCGTACGCTTACGCGAGACCGGTTCTCCCGACGTGCTTTGCACAGAGGTGGCTTGTGGGTGACAGTTTCTCCAACTTTAGTTGAACCAAGTGTGGCTACGCCCGGTCCTTGTGAAGGTTAAAACGGAGTCAAATTGACAAACTATCGTTGTGGTTTTGATGCGTAGGTGAGATTGGTTCTTACTTAAGCCCGTAGCAGCCACGTAAAACTTGCAACAACATAGTAGAGGACGTCTAACTTGTTTTTGCAGGGCATGTTGTGATGTGATATGGTCAAGACATGATGCTGAATTTTATTGTATGAGATGATCATGTTTTGTAACCGAGTTATCGGCAACCGGTAGGAGCCATATAGTTGTCGCTTTATTGTATGCAATGCAATCGCGATGTAATGCTTTACTTTATCACTAAGCGGTAGCGATAGTCATAGAAGCACAAGCTTGGCGAGACGACAACGATGCTACGATGGAGATCAAGGTGTCGCGCCGGTGACGACGGTGATCACGACGGTGCTTCGGAGATGGAGATCACAAGCACAAGATGATGATGGCCATATCATATCACTTATATTGATTGCATGTGATGTTTATCTTTTATGCATCTTATCTTGCTTTGATTGACGGTAGCATTATAAGATGATCTCTCACTAATTATCAAGAAGTGTTCTCCCTGAGTATGCACCGTTGCGAAAGTTCTTCGTGCTGAGACACCACGTGATGATCGGGTGTGATAGGTTCTACGTTCAAATACAACGGGTGCAAAACAGTTGCACACGCGGAATACTCAGGTTATACTTGACGAGCCAAGCATATACAGATATGGCCTCGGAACACGGAGACCGAAAGGTCGAGCGTGAATCATATAGTAGATATGATCAACATAATGATGTTCACCAATGAAACTACTCCATCTCACGTGATGATCGGACATGGTTTAGTTGATTTGGATCACGTGATCACTTAGAGGATTAGAGGGATGTCTATCTAAGTGGGAGTTCTTAAGTAATATGATTAATTGAACTTAAATTTATCATGAACTTAGTCCCTGATAGTATCTTGCTTGTTTATGTTGATTGTAGATAGATGGCTCGTGATGTTGTTCCGTTGAATTTTAATGCGTTCCTTGAGAAAGCAAAGTTGAAAGATGATGGTAGCAATTACACGGACTGGGTCCGTAACTTGAGGATTATCCTCATTGCTGCACAAAAGAATTACGTCCTGGAAGCACCGCTGGGTGCCAGGCCTGCTGCTGGAGCAACACCAGATGTTATGAACGTCTGGCAGAGCAAAGTTGATGACTACTCGATAGTTCAGTGTGCCATGCTTTACGGCTTAGAATAGGGACTTCAACGACGTTTTGAACGTCATGGAGCATATGAGATGTTCCAAGAGTTGAAGTTAATATTTCAAGCAAATGCCCGGATTGAGAGATATGAAGTCTCCAATAAGTTCTATAGCTGCAAGATGGAGGAGAACAGTTCTGTCAGTGAGCATATACTCAAAATGTCTGGGTATAATAATCACTTGATTCAATTGGGAGTTAATCTTCCAGATGATTGCGTCATTGACATAATTCTCCAATCACTGCCACCAAGCTACAAGAGCTTCGTGATGAACTATAATATGCAAGGGATGAACAAGACTATTCCTGAGCTCTTCGCGATGCTAAAAGCTGCGGAGGTAGAAATCAAGAAGGAGCATCAAGTGTTGATGGTCAACAAGACCACTAGTTTCAAGAAAAAGGGCAAAGGGAAGAAGAAGGGGAACTTTAAAAAGAACGGCAAGCAAGTTGCTACTCAAGAGAAGAAACCCAAACCTGGACCTAAGCCTGAAACTGAGTGCTTCTATTACAAGCAGACTGGTCACTGGAAGCGGAACTGCCCCAAGTATTTGGCGGATAAGAAGGATGGCAAGGTGAACAAAGGTATATGTGATATACATGTTATTGATATGTACCTTACCAATGCTCGCAGTAGCACCTGGGTATTTGATACTAGTTCTGTTGCTCTTATTTGCAACTCGAAACAGGAACTACGGATTAAGCGAAGATTGGCTAAGGACGAGGTGAGGATGCGCGTGGGAAACGGTTCCAAAGTCGATGTGATCGCGGTCAGCACGCTACCTCTACATCTACCTTCGGGATTAGTATTAGACCTAAATAATTGTTATTTGGTGCCAGCGTTAAGCATGAACATTATATCTGGATCTTGTTTAATGTGCGACGGTTATTCATTTAAATCAGAGAATAATGGTTGTTCTATTTATATGAGTAATATCTTTTATGGTCATGCACCCTTGAAGAGTGGTCTATTCTTATTGAATCTCGAGAGTAGTGATACACATATTCATAATGTTGAAGCCAAAAGATGCAGAGTTGATAATGATAGTGCAACTTATTTGTGGCACTGCCGTTTAGGTCATATCGGTGTAAAGCGCATGAAGAAACTCCATACTGATGGGCTTTTGGAACCACTTGATTATGAATCGCTTGGTACTTGCGAACCGTGCCTCATGGGCAAGATGACTAAAACACCGTTCTCTGGTACTATGGAGAGAGCAACAGATTTGTTGGAAATCATACATACAGATGTATGTGGTCCGATGAATATTGAAGCTCGTGGCGGATATCGTTATTTTCTCACCTTCACAGATGATTTAAGCATATATGGGTATATCTACTTAATGAAACATAAGTCTGAAGCATTTGAAAAGTTCAAAGAATTTCAGAGTGAAGTGGAAAATCATCGTAACAAGAAAATAAAGTTTCTACGATCTGATCGTGGAGGAGAATATTTGAGTTACGAGTTTGGTGTACATTTGAAAAATTGTGGAATAGTTTCGCAACTCACGCCACCCGGAACACCACAGTGTAATGGTGTGTCCGAACGTCGTAATCGTACTTTACTAGATATGGTGCGATCTATGATGTCTCTTACTGATTTACCGCTATCGTTTTGGGGATACGCTCTAGAGACAGCTGCATTCACGTTAAATAGGGCACCATCAAAATACGTTGAGACGACGCATTATGAACTGTGGTTTGGCAAGAAACCAAAGTTGTCATTTCTAAAAGTTTGGGGCTGCGATGCTTATGTGAAAAAGCTTCAACCTGATAAGCTCGAACCCAAATCGGAGAAATGTGTCTTCATAGGATATCCAAAGGAAACTATTGGATACACCTTCTATCACAGATCCGAAGGCAAGACTTTTGTTGCTAAATTCGGAAACTTTCTGGAGAAGGAGTTTCTCTCGAAAGAAGTGAGTGGGAGGAAAGTAGAACTTGACGAGGTAATTGTACCTACTCCCTTATTGGAAAGTAGTACATCACAGAAAACTGTTTCTACGACACCTACACCAGTTAGCGAGGAAGCTAATGATGATGACATGAAACTTCAGAACAAGATACTACTGAACCTTGTAGATCAACTAGAGTAAGATCCGCGCTAGAGTGGTACGGTAATCCTGTTCTGGAAGTCATGCTACTAGATCATGATGAACCTACGAACTATGAAGAAGCGATGGTGAGCCCAGATTCCGCAAAGTGGCTTGAAGCCATGAAATCTGAGATGGGATCCATGTATGAGAACAAAGTATGTACTTTGGTTGACTTGCCCGATGATCGGCAAGCAATTGAGAATAAATGGATCTTCAAGAAGAAGACTGACACTGACGGTAATATTACTGTCTACAAAGCTTGACTTGTCGCAAAAGGTTTTCGGCAAGTTCAAGGGATTGACTACAATGAGACCTTCTCACCCGTAGTGATGCTTAAGTCTGTCCGAATCATGTTAGCAATTGCCGCATTTTATAATTATGAAATTTGGCAGATGGATGTCAAAACTGCATTCCTGAATGGATTTCTGGAAGAAGAGTTGTATATGATGCAACCAGAAGGTTTTGTCGATCCAAAGGGAGCTAACAAAGTGTGCAAGCTCCAGCGATCCATTTATGGACTGGTGCAAGCCTCTCGGAGTTGGAATAAACGCTTTGATAGTGTGATCAAAGCATTTGGTTTTATACAGACTTTTGGAGAAGCCTGTATTTACAAGAAAGTGAGTGGGAGCTCTGTAGCATTTCTGATATTATGTGTGGATGACATATTACTAATTGGAAATGATGTAGAATTTCTAGATAGCATAAAGGGATACTTGAATAAAAGTTATTCTATGAAAGACCTCGGTGAAGCTGCTTGCATATTAGGCATTAAGATCTATAGAGATAGATCAAGACGCTTAATTGGACTTTCACAAACCACATACCTTGACAAAATTTTGAAGAAGTTCAAAATGGATCAAGCAAAGAAAGGGTTCTTCCCTGTGTTACAAGGTGTGAAGTTGAGTAAGACTCAATGCCCAACCACTGCAGAAGATAGAGAGAATATGAAAGATGTTCCCTATGCATCAGCCATAGGATCTATCATGTATGCAATGTTGTGTACCAGACCTGATGTGTGCCTTGCTATAAGTCTAGCAGGGAGGTACCAAAGTAATCCAGGAGTGGATCACTGGACAGCGGTCAAGAACATCCTAAAATACCTGAAAAGGACTAAGGATATGTTTCTCATATATGGAGGTGACAAAGAACTCATCGTAAAAGGTTACGTTGATGCAAGCTTTGACACTGATCCAGACGATTCTAAATCGCAAACCGGATACGTGTTTACATTAAACGGTGGGGCTGTAAGTTGGTGCAGTTCTAAAACAAAGCGTTGTAGCGGGATCTACATGTGAAGTGGAGTATATAGCTGCTTCAGAAGCAGCAAATGAAGGAGTCTGGATGAAGGAGTTCACATCCGATCTAGGTGTCATACCTAGTGCATCGGGTCCAATGAAAATCTTTTGTGACAATACTGGTGCAATTACCTTGGCAAAGGAATCCAGATGAGAACCAAGCACATCAAGAGACGCTTCAATTCCATCCGGGATCTAGTCCAGGTGGGAGACATAGAGATTTGCAAGATACATACGGATCTGAATATTGCAGACCCGTTGACTAAGCCTCTTCCACGAGCAAAATATGATCAGCACCAAGGCTCCATGGGTGTTAGAATCATTACTGTGTAATCTAGATTATTGACTCTAGTGCAAGTGGGAGACTGAAGGAAATATGCCCTAGAGGCAATAATAAAATTATTATTTATTTCCTTATAATCATGATAAATGTTTATTATTCATGCTAGAATTGTATTAACCGGAAACATAATACATGTGTGAATACATAGACAAACAAAGTGTCACTAGTATGCCTCTACTTGACTAGCTCGTTAATCAAAGATGGTTATGTTTCCTAACCATGAACAATGAGTTGTTATTTGATTAACGGGATCACATCATTAAGAGAATGATCTGATTGACATGACCCATTCCATTAGCTTAGCACCCGATCGTTTAGTATGTTGCTATTGCTTTCTTCATGACTTATACATGTTCCTATAACTATGAGATTATGCAACTCCCATTTACCGGAGGAACACTTTGGGTACTACCAAACATCACAACGTAACTGGGTGATTATAAAGGAGTACTACAGGTGTCTCCAAAGGTACATGTTGGGTTGGCGTATTTCGAGATTAGGTTTTGTCACTCCGATTATCGGAGAGGTATCTCTGGGCCCTCTCGGTAATGCACATCACTTAAGCCTTTCAAGCATTGCAACTAAATGAGTTAGTTGTGGGATGATGTATTACAGAACGAGTAAAGAGACTTGCCGGCAACGAGATTGAACTAGGTATTGGAATACCGACGATCGAATCTCGGGCAAGTAACATACCGATGACAAAGGGAACGACGTATGTTGTTATGCGGTCTGACCGATAAAGATCTTCATAGAATATGTTGGAGCCAATATGGGCATCCAGGTCCCGCTATTGGTTATTGACTGGAGACATGTCTCGGTCATGTCTATATTGTTCTCGAACCCGTAGGGTCCGCACGCTTAAGGTTACGATGACAGTTATATTATGAGTTTATGCATTTTGATGTACCGAAGGTTGTTCGGAGTCCCGGATGTGATCATGGACATGACAAGGAGTCTCGAAATGGTCGAGACATAAAGATTGATATATTGGAAGCCTATGTTTGGATATCGGAAGTGTTCCGGGTGAAATCGGGATTTTACCGGAGTACCGGGAGGTTACCGGAACCCCCCGGGAGCTAAATGGGCCATGATGGGCCTTAGTGGAAAAGAGAAGAGGCAGCCCTACATGGGCCGCGCGCCCCTCCCCTCCCTTGGTCCGAATTGGACAAGGAGAGGGGGCCGGCCCCTCTCTCTCTTTCCCCCCCTCCACAAATCCTATTCCAACTAGGATTGGGGGGGGGGAATCCTACTCCCAGAGGGAGTAGGACTCTCCTGGCGTGCCCTATGTAGCCGGCCAGCCTCCCCCCTTTGGTCCTTTATATACTGAGGTAGAGGCACCCTAGAACACACAAGTTGATCCACATGATCTATTCCTTAGCCGTGTGCGGCGCCCCCAGCCACCATAGTCCTCGATAATACTGTAGCTGAGTTTAGGCGAAGCCCTGCTGCTGTAGTGCATCAAGATCGTCACCACGCCGTCGTGCTGACGGAACTCTTCCCCGACACTTTGCTGGATCGGAGTCCGGGGATCGTCACCAAGCTGAACATGTGCTAGAACTCGGAGGTGCCGTAGTTTCGGTGCTTGATCGGTCGGATCGTGAAGACGTACGACTACATCAACCAAACGCTTCCGTTGTCGATCTACTAGGTATGTAGATCACACTCCCCCCTCGTTGCTATGCATCACAAGATCTTGCATGTGCGTAGGAATTTTTTTGAAATTACTACGAAACCCAACATATGGGAGGCATGATAAGCAAGTGGTAGGTATCGCAGCATAGGCATAGCAAAAGAGCGAGCAACTAGCAAGCAAAGATAGAAGTGATTTCGAGGGTATGGTCATCTTGCCTGAGATCGCGCAAGGAAGAAGAACAAGTCCATGAAGAAGATAAACGGACGTACCCAACGTATCCTCACAAACGCAACGTTACCGGATCAACGAGAAGAACTACACCGGAAAGAAAGCAAACAACATAGTAAATAATCATCACATAAGCATGGCACAATGCGCAAACAAGTATGATGCATGTCCGGTTTAAAGATACATGGCATGGAAAAATGCACAAACAAACCTACAAATTAAGTGGATCTCAATATGCAATGAGTTGCATATTGACGAAAACACCACATGACTTATTTAGTTCTCTCCCGTTTATGTACCCAACAATATTAAATGTTGATCAACATGGCAAGGGGTGAAGCAAATGAAAACTACCTATCTAGGCAAGTTTAAATGAGACCGGAACAACAAATAACAAGTCCGGAAACTCCTCATGTGCATGTTTTAAGGTTTGTCACTGTTCTGCCCTAACACAATTTTTATAGTTGTTAAACATGCAAATCAATGTCACCATGTTAAACTAGGCATTTTTCCACCCCATTTACATATAAAGTTTATTTAAAACCAAGCTACGGTTAAATAGTTATGAAATAAATCATTTTAACATGGCATAGGAGCAAATTTAACCAAACGGCATTTTAAACATTTCAAACATAGATGAAAGTTGCAAAATATTAATATACACACACTTTTAAGAAAGTTTCATATATAATTTGTTTTAATCCGATGCACGATTTTTAAGTTATTATATGCATGAAGTTTGGGGGCTGATCTACAAAACTGGAATTACCTGGAAAAATAGACAAAATCGCTGAACCTAAAAAACACTACTGGGCTGGGGAAACTGCTCACATGGGCCAAAGCCCAGCTCGGTGGAAGAGGTAGCAGGCTAGCTTGCTGGGCTTGGTGCGGCAGTGCTGCGCCGGCTGGATCTGGGAGCCCAGCTCGATCGGTCAACGGGCGAGGGGTCGAGCGAGCTGCTCTGCTCGTCCTGAAAGCAGAGGACACAGGCGGCTTGGGCAGCGATGCGGAGAAGGCGAGGGGAGGCCGGATCTGGTGGGTCGGCACTGGAGCCAGTCGATGGCGGAGCTCCATGGGGAGTAGTGGTAGTTGCCGTTGCCTGAAGAAAAGAACAGAGAGAGCAACTTAGCGAGGGAGCAGGGGAACGAATCAGAGAGAGATGCGGGAGGAGAGGACGGGATAAGGCCGGATCTGACGAGGGGAGCCGGTCCCCGAGCAGTACAACCCGGCGTGGAGAGGAGCACTCGGGCGCGGCTGCTTCTTGGGGCGACGAAGAGGAGCTCCTCTCCTCGTGGAGCTCCTGGACGGGGGCGACAGGAGCACGGGTGCGGCTTGACGGGGTCCTGCTGGTGACTCTCGGGCGGAGGCGGCCATGGGAGGAGCTTGGCGGAGCAGGTCCACGCGGGCACTCGAACAGGGCAGCGGACGGCGGGAACGGGACCACGACTTTGTGGTGATGGGCGCGGTCAACAGGGAAGGAGGCTCTGGGACGACATGGGGCGGCTCGGTGGTGGACTTCCATGGCTGGCGGCGCCATGATTGGAGGAGGCAACTGTAGGATGGCTCAGGCTCCTCTGGTCGCTGGTGGAATGGGTGGATCGGGAGGGATTGGTTTTGGTTGGCTGGTGTGAAATCGAGGAGGGGATGGATCCCGAGAGGGATTTGGTGGAGTGGTGGCGGCGATGGGACAAACCCCCTAGAAATCAGGGTTCGCTTGATTAGGTGAGGTTGGGCTATAAATATAAGGAAAGGAGGGAGTTCGAATCATCCGATCGAAATCGGACGGTTCAGAAAGAATAGGCTATGGAGTCCAAATAATAAAACGGTGATATTTTGTAGATGTTAGGGGATGGTCCGGACCCAACGGTGATGAATCCCCGGGTCGGGTTCGGGACAACTTCCGTACGCGCGCGAGGGGTTCGATGCACTGCGCAAAGAGGGGTAGGCTGGGCCTAGGTGGACTGTGGAAAGCGGGTTGGTCTGAGAGAAGAGGGGAGAGATGCAGCCCGGCATGATTTCCGGACACCGAAAACGTCCGACGTTTTGACCGGCTATACTGCCGCTATAGTTAACCATTGGGGCGTCAAACGGACTCCAAATGCGATGAAACTTGACAGGCGGTCTATCTACACTATAATAAGACCACACGCCAACATTCAACCCATTCCAAGAACATTTTCCGGCCACTTATAAAATAATATTTCGGACGTGCCGCGGGCGCGTGCAAGTGAGTCTGGCCTCAGAACGAACAACGGATGGAACTGGGAGACCCGGACGAATGCAAGTTTCGAAAACATGAAGATGCAATGCACATGATGACATGGCAAGATGCGACATGCAAGGAAATGACAAGGCAGCAACAGCAAATAACTAGAAGACACCTGGGCAACGGTCTTGGGGCGTCACAACACTCCACCACTACGAGAGGATCTCGTCCCGAGATCTAGGATGGCACCGGAGGGAAAAGGAAGAGGAAGATAAGAGGTAAAACTAAGTTGCTTCTTTGACAAATGAGTGAAACCAAAGAACCTTGCGAGGTTGAACAAAATGAAAGAAAGAAAACAATGAAGATGAACAAAGTTGAAAACACTCCGTTAGAAAAGAGGAACAAGGAACATTACGGTAACCTTGTAGGTAGAAAGACATAAGAAAATGGTTGCAATGGACAAGAAGTACATGCAAGCACTCCGGTAGAAACGAGATGTACAAGGAACGATAAGGATCATTTACGACAACACTCCGGTTGGAAATGGAAGGCAAATAATATAAACTTGGCAAAACGAAAGCACTTGGATGAAGACTCCAGTTAGAAGAGGAATGATAGACATAACACTCCAGTTAAAACAAGATAGAGAAGGGAATAAGAATGATATAATTTGGGCAACACTCCGACTATAAATGAAAGGAATTTAATATGAACTAGATAAGATGAGAGGATACTTGATGAAAAACACACATTACCTCCGGAACTATTGAAAGAATGGCACAAGGGGTAAGAAAGATTTTAGACAGCACTCCGGTTGAGAAGGGAGGTAAAACTTGATAAGATGAGAGATCTCGAATGAAAACACGACACACCGGTTAAATGGATAAGCATGAAAAGAACAAGGTCCTGACAAGCACAAGAAGAAGGGTTGAAGAGAGCAACATCACAATGCCTCCGGAAGAAATGAGAGAATGGAATGGAATGAACGGAGGAGAAAAACAAGGTCCTGAGGGAGCACGCTTACAACAAAAGCTAGAACGGAGTTGTTGGGTTATCAACAACGAAACAAAGCAAACTTGAGAAAGGTCTCGAACAATCCACTGGTAGGATTGAAACAACGAATGAATTGATATGATAACGAATGAAGAGAACTCTTGACCGAACCACCGTAAGAATTGAAAATGAACAAATAAAATATAAGGAAAACACTGGGAAGAATTATAAAAAAAAAGATACTTGAGAGGATTTAGATACAAGGGAACGAAGAGAGCCCGAACTGATTAGGGGATACTTGAATGAATCACCGGTAAGATTTAGAGAACAAGAGTTGAAGGCTGAGAATGAATAAATCTTCTGAAATGATGGGCTCCAGAGAATCAAAATGAAAAGACTCCTGAATTGTTCCGGATAGGTGGAAAGAATTCTCACAAAAAAAACAATTATGAGAGGATGAGATCAAGCTAGAACCATGAATCTTTGGAAGAACGGATAAGAATTTAAGAGGAACTCTTCTTCGGTCTTCACATGTTGAGAAAGATGACGAGAAAAACCACCACGGATTTTTGAGGCACTCCAGAATGAAGAATGGAAAGGTTGAGCCAATGATGAAAAGAATTTGACAGATCTTGGAGAAACACATCTGACTGATGATAATTCATTCTTACGTCAAACTTTGAAAAGAATTTAGGATAGCTCCGGGAAAATTAGAAGAGTCAGGTAAGATCCTGGGAAAAGACCTATGGGTTAGGGCCCACTCAAAAGATACACCGTTGAACAATTTAAAAGGAAGATTGCGCCGGTTGAATTTAATGACTTGAAATAGAATAACCATCTCAAAAGAACTTGAACGAATGCAGAGTGAAAACACGAATCTTCGAGATATCTTCAGCACTCCGGAATAATTGAATAGCGAGAAGTGGATAGTTGATAGGTGCACTGGCATGAGATGGTATTTGAAACGAGGAAAAAGGGATAAAATCAACACCAAAAGCTTGATTTGAATCCACCGGAGAAGAAAAAGAACAAAGAATGATGAGCTTGTAAAGCATATACATGAGAAACACCGGATAAGAACATTGACGGAAAAGAATTGAGAGACTTCACATCAATAAAATGATACTTGATTGAGATATATGAGTCCTCGAAGAAAAACAAGGGAGGAGGGCGAGAAAACAAAGACTACTTGGGAATGGATGAAACAAACACCGTTGAGAATACTTAGATTTGATCTTGCAAATGATGAGAAGATTGGATCCACCTGAAGAAAAACACACCGGTTGAAAAGGATTCACAAGACAATCTCGATAAACGAGAAGGATTAGTATTCCCATAGAAATATGAGAACACCGGTTAGAAAAGGTATGGAATCTACATTTGACATTGAAGCAACTCTTATACCACAACTCAAAACAAAACAAAGCATTGGCTGGCAGAATAAGCCAGAACAAATATATGATAGAGATTTCGTCCGAAGTTTTCGTGGTGGGGCCTACATGGGCTCGATCGTACAGCACCATCATGTACAAGGCAGTGCACATGACATACGAAGTGTCCCCGAGTCGGCATATCCAAGGACTCTTTAAGACACAACGAGACCACTGTAAAATCAACCGTGGATAGGCGGACCACTAGACGTCGAACCCCAATTTCATATCATACATCTGTCGGAAAAGATATCCTAAGAGCTACTTGAATTCCTACTTATAAACTCCCGAAACTTTCCAGTTATGCAATCATGTGTTGGGGATACAGGGGAAGCATAATATCTCACCCAAAACTAGCAAATCCTACATCCAGCTGTATCCATCCTTCAAAACATAACCAAGAAACCTTCGGAAATCGTTTACCTCAACCTTCGAAAAGCATCCGTTATATGAGTTATGGCAATACTCCCGAACTCCCGCCCCAGTACTGGGTGGCGTCGAGGTTATCTCACCAACAACTGCATAAAAGAGATTTTCGATGTCGGCAAACTCAGGTATTCCAGAACTGCAACAATAAAATTGTGACGACAAAACCTCGGAGCTCAACTCCCCGGGACACTGCCACAACCCCTAAATGACAGGAGGCACCAAGAACAATGTTCTCGTCACAAAACCATCGGAACGATTCCAAGATACCCGCGTGATCCTAAATTTTTTTAGTGAAATTTGAGAAGAGAGAGAGTCAAAACTCTACGTCAGGATGCCTCACCAGAGCGATGAAGGGAGTGAGGAGTAAAAATAATCCTACTCTCCAATATATATAATCCTAAATGACTCAAAACATTTTTCTAGACTCAACAATGCCAGTGATTCGATCAAGCAGGGGGCTTCTAAGGTCGCGGAAGGCTCTAATTACCAACTTCTAACGCCCTCGATGCGGCTATATCTCCCACGTGTCGAAGCACGACTTAGAGGCATAACCTCATTGAAAGCAATGTCGCAAGTGAGGTAATCTTCACACAACACATGTAATACATAAGGGAAAATATACATAGTTGGCTTACAATCGCCACTTCACACAATACATGAATATAACATTACATCAACCAGATACACACAAGGTCCGACTACGGAACCCAAAATAAAAGAAGACTACCCCAAATGCTACACAGATCCCTGATTGTCCCAACTGGGCTCCACTACTGATCAACTGGGAACGAAACAACATAGTGAACACAATCTTCATCGAGCTCCTCCTTGAGCTTGGTTGCGTCACCCGCATGGTTCAATGTCACCTGCAAGCTGGTTTTGGAAGTATCTGTGAGTCACGGGGACTCAGCAATCTCACACCCTCGCGATCAAGACTATTTAAGCTTATAGGAAGGGTAAAAGGGATGAGGTGGAGCTGCAGCAAGCGACTAGCATATATGGTGGCTAACATATTCGCAAAAGAGAGCGAGAGGAGAACGCAAAGGCACGAGCGACAAACTATTATCAAGAAGTGATCCTAGAACAACCTACGTCAAGCATAACTCCAACACCGTGTTCACTTCCAGGACCCCGCCGAAAAGAGACCATCACAGTACACATGCGGTTGGTGCATTTTAATTAGGTCAAGCTTCAGGTTTTCTACAACCGGACATTAACAAATTCCCATCTGCCCATAACCGCGGGCACAGCTTTCGAAAGTTCAAACCCTGCAGGGGGTCCCAACTTAGCCCATCACAAGCTCTCACGGTCAACGAAGGATATTCCTTCTTCCAAGACAATCCGATCAGACTCGGCATACCGGTTACAAGACATCCTCGACAATGGTAAAACAAGTCCAGCAAAGCCACCCGAATGTGCCGACAAATCCCGATAGGAGCTGCACATATCTCGTTCTCAGGGCACACCGGATTGTCCAAGGTTCCGGTAGGCCAACCCAGAGTTGCCCCTGGTGGCCACCGGCAGCTGACAGATTGGACCAACACTCAGAGGAGCACTGGCCCAGGGGTTTAAATAAAGATGACCCTTGAGTCTGCAGAACCCAAGGGAAAGAAAAGGCTAGGTGGCTGCTACATCTTGAGCTTGCGTTGGTTTTCCCCGAAGAGGAAGGGATGATGCAACAGAGTAGCGTAAGTATTTCCCTCAGTTTTTTAGAACCAAGGTATCAATCCAGTAGGAGGCCACGCGCAAGTCCCTCGTACCTACACAACACAAAGAGCTCAACGCAACCAACGCGATTAGGGGTTGTCAATCCCTTCACGGTCACTTACGGAAGTGAGATCCGATAGATAATATTTTTGGTATTTTTGATATAAAGATGCAAAGTGAAAAGTAAAAGGCAAATTAAAAACAAAACAAGATTAAAGTGATGGAGATTGATATGATGAGAATAGACCCGGGGGCCATAGGTTTCACTAGTGGCTTCTCTCGATAGCATAAGTTTTCTACGGTGGGTGAACAAATTACTGTTGAGCAATTGACAGAATTGAGCATAGTTATGAGAATATCTAGGCATGATCATGTATATAGGCATCACGTCCGTCACAAGTAGATCGAAACGATTCTGCATCTACTACTATTACTCCACTCATCGACCGCTATCCAGCATGCATCTAGAGTATTAAGTTAAAAACAAAGTAACGCTTTAAGCAAGATGACATGATGTAGAGAGATAAATTCATGCAATATGAAATAAACCCCATCTTGTTATCCTCGATGGCAACGATATTATACGTGTCTTGCTGCCCCTTCCGTCACTGGGAAAGAACACCGCAAGATCGAACCCAAAGCTATTACTTCTCCCATGGCAAGAACTACCAATCTAGTTGGCCAAACCAAACGGATAATTCGAAGAGACTTGCAAAGATAACCAATCATACATAAAAGAATTCAGATAAGATTCAAATATTGTTCATAGATAGACTTGATCATAAACCCACAATTCATCAGTCTCAACAAACACACCAGAAGAAGAAGATTACATCGAATAGATCTCCACAAGAGAGGGGGAGAACATTGTATTGAGATCCAAAAGGAGAGAAGAAGCCATCTAGCTACTAACTATGGACCCGAAGGTCTGAGGTAAACTACTCACACTTCATCGGAGGGGCTATGATGATGTAGAAGCCCTCCATGATGACGGCCCTCTCCGGCGGAGCTCCGGAACAGGCCCCAAGATGGGATCTCGTGGATACAAAAAGTTGCGGCGGTGGAATTAGGTTTTTGGCTCCTCTTCTGATTGTTTGGGGGTACGTGGGTATATATAGGAGGAAGGAGTACGTTGGTGGAGCACCGAGGGGCCCACGAGGCAGGGGGCGCGCCCTGTAGGGGGGGGCGCCCCCTACCCTCGTGACCGCCTCCGGTACTTATTGGAGTAGGGTCCAAGTCTCCTGGGTCTTATCGAAGAAGAAAATCACGTTCCAAAAAGGATTTTTCTGTTTGGACTCCATTTGATATTCTTTTTCTTCTAAACACTGAAATAGGCAAAAAAACAGCAATTCTGGGCTGGGCCTCCGGTTAATAGGTTAGTCCCAAAAATAATATAAAAGTGGAAAATAAAGCCCAATATAGTCCAAAACAGTAGATAATATAGCATGGAGCAATCAAAAATTATAGATACGTTGGAGACGTATCAGGCATCCCCAAGCTTAATTCCTGCTCGTCCTCGAGTAGGTAAATGATAAAAAGAGAATTTTTGATGCGGAGTGCTACTTGGCATAATTTCAATGCAAAATTTCTTAATTGTGGTATGGATATTCAGATTAGAAAGATTCAAGACAAAAGTTCATTTTGACATAAAGAATAATAACACTTCAAGCATACTAATAAAGTAATTATGTCTTTCAAAATAACATGGCCAAAGAAAGTTATCCCTACAAAATCATATAGTCTGGCTATGCTCTATCTTCACCACACAAAGTATTTAAATCATGCACAACCCCGATGACAAGCCAAGCAATTGTTTCATACTCTAACTTTTTCAAAACTTTTTCAATCTTCACGCAATACATGAGTGTGAGCCATGGACATAGCACTATGTGGAATAGAAGGGTGGTTGTGGAGAAGACAAAAAGAGGGGAAGATAGTCTCACATCAACTAGGCCTATCAACGGGCTATGGAGATGCCCATCAATAGATATCAATGTGAGTGAGTAGGGATTGCCATGCAACGGATGCACTAGAGCTATAAGTATATGAAAGCTCATCAAAAGAAACTAAGTGGGTGTGCATCCAACTCGCTTGCTCACGAAGACCTAGGGCAATTTGAGGAAGCCCATCATTGGAATATACAAGCCAAGTTCTATAATGAAAAATTCCCACTAGTATATGAAAGTGACATAATGAGAGACTCTCTATCATGAAGATCATGGTGCTACTTTGAAGCACAAGTGTGGTAAAAGGATAGTAACATTGTCCCTTCTCTCTTTTTCTCTCATTTTTTTATTTGGGCCTTTTCTCTCTCTTTTTTATGGCCTCTTTTTTTTCGTTCGGAGTCTCATCCCGACTTATGGGGGAATCATAGTCTCCATCATCCTTTCCTCACTTGGGACAATGCTCTAGAAAATGATGATCATCACACTTTTATTTTTCTTACAACTCAACAATTACAACTCGATACTTAGAACAAATATGACTCTATATGAATGCCTCCGGCGGTGTACCGGGATATGCAATGAATCAAGAGTGACATGTATGAAAGAATTATGAATGGTGGCTTTGCCACAAATAACTACATGATCATGCTAGCTATATGACAATGATGGAGCGTGTCATAATAAACGGAACGGTGGAAAGTTGCATGGCAATATATCTCGGAATGGCTATGGAAATGCCATGATAGATAGGTATGGTGGCTGTTTTGAGGAAGGTATATGGTGGGTGTATGATACCGGCGAAAGGTGCGCGGTACTAGAGAGGCTAGCAATGGTGGAAGGATGGGAAATAGTGCATATAATCCATGGACTCAACATTAGTCATAAAGAACTCATATACTTATTGCAAAAATCTAGAAGTTATCAAAGCAAAGTATTACGCGCATGCTCCTAGCGGGATAGATTGGTAGGAAAAGACCATCGCTCGTCCCCGACCGCCACTCATAAGGAAGACAATCAATAAATAAATTATGCTCCAACTTCATCACATAACGATTCACCATACGAGCATGCTACGGGAATCACAAACTTTAACTCCTCATGTGCATGTTTTAAGGTTTGGCACTGTTCTGCCCTAACACAATTTTTATAGTTGTTAAACATGCAAATCAATGTCACCATGTTAAACTAGGCATTTTCCCACCCCATTTACATATAAAGTTTATTTAAAGCCGAGTTACGGTTAAATAGTTATGAAATAAATCATTTTAACATGGCATAGGAGCAAATTTAACCAAACGGCATTTTAAACATTTCAAACATAGATGAAATTTGCAAAATATTAATATATACACACAATTTTAAGCAAGTTTCATATATAATTTGTTTTAATCTGATGCACGGTTTTTAAGTTATTATATGCATGAAGTTTAGGGGCTGATATGCAAAACTGGAATTCCCTGGAAAAATAGACAAAACTGCTAAACCAAAAAAAACACTACTGGGCTGGGGAAACTGCTCACATGGGCCAAAGCCCGGCTCGGTGGAAGAGGTAGTAGGTCGGCTAGCTAGGCTTGGTGCGGCAGCGCTGGGCTGGCTGGATCTGGGAGCCCAGCTCGATCGGTCAATGGGCGAGGGGTCGGGCGAGCTGCTCTGCTCGTCCTGGAAGCAGAGGACGCAGGCGGCTTGGGCAGCGACGTGGAGAAGGCGAGGGGAGGCCAGATCTGGTGGGTCGGCGCTGGAGCCGGTCGATGGCGGAGCTCCTTGGGGAGTAGGGGTAGCTGCCATTGCCTGAAGAAAAGAACAGAGAGAGCAATTCAGCGAGGGAGCAGGGGAAGGAATCAGAGAGAGAGATGCCGGGAGGAGAGGACGGGATAAGGCCGGATCTGACGAGGGGAGCCGGTCCCCGAGCAGTACAACGCCGGCATGGATCGGGCACAGCTGCTTCTTGGGGTGATGAAGATGAGCTCCTCTCCTCGTGGAGCTCTTGGACGGGGGCGACAGGAGCACGGGCGCGGCTTGACGGGGTCCTGCTGGTGACTCTCGGGCAGAGGCGGCCATGGGAGGAGCTTGGTGGCGCAGGTCCACGCGGGCACTCGAACAGGGCAGCGGACGGCGGGAACGGGACCGTGACTTTGCGGTGATGGGCTCGGTCAATAGGGAAGGAGGCTCTGGGACGGCACGAGGCGGCTCGGTGGTGGACTTCCATGGCTGGCGGCACCATGATTGGACGAGGCAGCTGCAGGATGGCTCGGGCTCCTCTGGTCGCTGGTGGAATGGGTCGATCGGGAGGGATTGGTTTTGGTTGGCTGGTGTGAAATCGAGGAGGGGATGGATCCCAAGAAGGATTTGGTGGAGTGGCGGCGGCGATGGGACAAACCCCCTAGAAATTAGGGTTGGCTTGATTAGGTGAGGTTGGGCTATAAATATAAGGAAAGGAGGGAGTTGGATCATCCGATCAAAATCGGACGGTTCAGAAAGAATAGGCTAGGGAGTCCAAATAATAAAACAATGATATTTTGTAGATGTTAGGGGATGTTCTGGACCCAACGGTGATGACTCCCCGGGTCGGGTTCGGGACAACTTCCGGACACGCGCGAGGGGTTCGATGCACTGCGCAAAGAGGGGTAGGCTGGACCTAGGTGGACTGTGGAAAGCGGGTTGGTCTAAGAGAAGAGGGGAGAGATGCAGCCCGGCACGATTTCCAGAGACCGAAAGCGTCCGACATTTTGACCGGCTATACTGCCGCTATAGTTAACCGTTGGGGTGTCAAACGGACTCCAAATGTGATAAAACTTGACAGGCGGTCTATCTACACTATAATAAGACCACACGCCAACTTTCAACCCATTCTGAGAACATTTTTCAGCCACTTATAAAATAATATTTCGGACGTGCCGCGGGCGCGTGCAAGTGAGTATGGCCTCAGAACGGACAATGGAAGGAACTGGGAGTCCCGGACGAATGCAAGTTCCAAAAACATGAAGATGCAATGCACATGATGACATGGCAAGATGTGACACGCAAGAAAATGACAAGGCAACAACAGCAAATAACTGGAAGACACCTGGTGCAACGGTCTCGGGGCATCACAGTTGCGTACGCGGCCGAAAGCAGAACTAGCCCCCTTAATACAACAGCAGGCTTACGGTCCAATCCGGCGCGCGCCACTTAGTCGCTGACGTCACGAAGGCTTCGACTGATACCAAGATGTCGAGTGCCCATAACTGTCCCCGCGTAGATGGTTAGTGCGTATAGGCCAGTGGCCAGACTCAGATCAAATACCAAGAACTCGTTAAACATGTTATTTTAAAGTAACCGCGCACGTCGACCAGGGCCAGGTCTCAACCTGCCCTGTCGCTCCGTCTGAAAGTAACAGTCGGCGGCTGTTGGGAACTCGGGCCCACCACTACCTGGATGGAGCCACCTACCCCTTCAGCCCCCATCTCCGAATAGTATCATCAGTAATGTAACAGTATAAAGTATATAGCATATGCCCATGATCACCTCCCGAGTGATCACGGCCCAGTAGTATAGCATGGCAGACGGACAAGAGTGTAGGGCCACTGATGGAACACTAGCATCCTATACTAAGCATTTAGGATTGCAGGTAAAGGTAACAACAGTAGTAGCAAGGACAGGCTATGCATCAGGATAGGATAACGGAAAGCAGTAACATGCTACACTACTCTAATGCAAGCAGTAGAGAGAAGAATAGGCGATATCTGGTGATCAAAAGGGGGGCCTTGCCTGGTTGCTCTGGCAAGAGAGAGGGGTCGTCAACACCGTAGTCGTACTGGGTAGCAGCGGCGTCGGTCTCGGTGTCTAGCGAGAGAAGAGGGGGGGGGGAGAAACAATAAATATTAAGCAAACAGATGCATAGAGATGCATGACATGACAAGTAGCGGTGCTAGGGGTGCCCTAACGCGGTAAGAGGTGGTACCGGTGAAGGGGGGAAACATCCGGGAAAATATCCCCGGTGTTTCGCGTTTTCGAACCGATGAACCGAAGGGGAAAGTTGCGCATTCACTATGTTAGGGATGCGTGGCGGACGAACGGGCTGTGTATCCGGATTCGTCTCGTCGTTCTGAGCAACTTTCATGTACAAAGTTTTTTCATCCGAGCTACGGTCTATTTTATATTAATTTTAAAAGAATTAAATCATTTTTAGGATTTATTTAATTATTTAATTCAAAATTATCCAGAATAGTGTTTGCTGACGTCATCATGACGTCAGCAGTCAACAGGGCGTTGACTAGGTCAAACTGACATGTGGGTCCCGCATGTCATTGATTGTTTAGTTAATTAAGGATAGTTAATTAAGTTAATTAGCTAATTAGGTTGATTAAGCAGGATTAATTAAGTTAATTTAATTTAATTAATTATTTTTATTTTATTATTGTCATTTTTTTATTAACATTCTCACGGGTATGGGCCCCGTTTGTCATAGGTAAGGGGGGGGGGCAGGACCCACTGGTCAGTGGCCCAGAGGCCACTTTGGGTGCGGGCGATGGGCGTTGGGCGCCTGGTGCGGGCGCACCCGAGCGGGGCAAGCCGGCGTGGGCGGGAGGCCCGCCGGAGCGCGGCCACGGCGAGCTGGCGGAGGGCAGCGGGTCGGCGAGCAGCGGCGATGCTAGGAAGTGCACGGGGGGCGGCGGACGAGGCCAGGGGAGAGGGGGTGTGGGCGAAGCACGGTGGCAGAGGAGCACCGTGCGCGGCCTACCGGCACAGCAGGGATGAGGCGGCATGGTGCACGGGGACAGGAGGCGCCAGCGCGGTGTAGGCGGGCACGAGGTGCAACGCGGCCGTGGCAGAGACTGAGCAGGAGCGGACCTGTGAGGCGACAAGCGCGCGGCTGTGTGGGGAGTGGGAAGAGCAGCACGGGGGCGCACGAGGCGCCGAGCGGGGTGAGCGAGGCGCGAGCGTGGGACGAGGCCGCGGCCATGAGCGCGCCCGATGCGCGGCAGGAGCAAGGCAAAGGAGAAGGAGGGGGGCCTCACGAGGGGTTGTAGGGCACGGGGCAGTGGGCCGGGGTGGAGGTCGAGGATGACGCGACGCAGGAGGCGACAAGGTCGAGGGAGGTTCGGCGACGGAGAGGACGGTGGCGATGGCGTCGTGCCTGTTGAGGCGAGGGACAGGGCGTCGGGGACGACATGGATGCAGCCAGATTCGTCCGGGAACGGGAAGGGGCGGCGGAGGCCGGCCGGACCGGTCACTGGGACGGAGGAGGTCGGGGCTCTCGCCTCCCACTGTGGGTGGCGGCGCACAGGAGGACGAGAGGGAGTGGGGGGGATTCAGGAGCGAGGGTGGCTGCGGGCTAGGTTATGGGGGGAGTTGAGCTGGGCCTAGCGACGGGGTGGGCCGGCCTGTTCGGTGGCCAGCTGGGCCGAGGCGGCCCAGGGGAGTTTGTCCTTTTTCTTTTATATTTTTAGTTTTCTAGTTTCTTTATTGTTTTACATTTTACTCCTATACTAATTTAACTTATCTGATTATGATATTTGATCCAATATTATTAGGCAAAGATTTAAGCTAGCGCACAGAGTTTCAACTTATTTTGAAAAGTTTGCATATTTATTTAAACTGAAAAGTTCCATCTAATTGTTGTTGGCTAGTTTTAAACGGCTTAGGGGCATTTTAAGTTTTTGAAAAATGTTGATCCTCACATGAAAATTGGTTAGTGAATATTTGCAAACCATCGAACATTTTTATTTGACAGTTCAAAGAAAGAAGAATTTGATTTTATTTTAAATTTGAATTTGAATTCAGTTTGGATCAAATTGAAGCTTTAGGAAATTAATTGCGATGACATGTCACATTAGGGTCAGGTTACTATAGCGTAATTATCGGGGTGTTACAAAGTTTGCGCCAACTCTCAATGTGAGAAAGGGCAATGCACGGTACCGAAGAGGCTAGCAAGGATGGAAGGGTGAGAGTGCGTATAATCCATGGACTCAACATTAGTCATAAAGAACTCACATACTTATTGCAAAAATCTACAAGTCATCAAAAACCTCGGCACTATGCGCATGCTCCTATGGGATAGATTCATAGGAAAATACCATCGCTCGTCCCCGACCGCCACTCATAAGGAGGACAATCAAATAACACCTCATGTTTCAAATTTGTTACACAATGTTTACCATACGTGCATGCTACGGGACCTGCAAACTCCAACACAAGCATTTCTCAAATTCACAACTACTCAACTAGCACGACTTTGATATTATTACCTCCATATCTCAAAACAATCATCAAGTATCAAATGTCTCTTAGTATTCAATGCACTCTATGAAAGTTTTACTATTCTTGGATGCCTAGCATATTAGGATTATTTAAGAAAATTACCATGCTATTTAAGACTCTCAAAATGATATAAGTGAAGCATGAGAGTTCATTAATTTCTATAAAATAAAACCACCATCGTGCTCTAAAAAGATATAAGTGAAGCACTAGAGCAACAACAAACTACCCCGAAAGATATAAGTGAAGATCAATGAGTAGTCGAATAATTATGCAACTATGTGAAGACTCTCTAACATTTAATAATTTCAGATCTTGGTATTTTATTCAAACAACAAGCAAAACACATATCATGTGGCGAATAAAAATATAGCTCCAAGTAAAGTTACCGATGAACGAAGACGAAAGAGGGGATGCCCTCCGGGGCATCCCCAAGTTTGGCTCTTGGTTGTCCTTAAATTTTACCTTGGGGTGCCTTGGGTATCCCCAAGCTTAGGCTCTTTTCACTCCTTATTTCATAGTCCATCGAATCTTTACCCAAAACATGAAAACTTCACAACACAAAACTTAAAGTAGAAAACCCGTGAGCTCCGTTAGCGAAAAAACACCACTTCAAGGTACTGTAATGAACTCATTATTTATTTATATTGGTGTTAAACCTACTGTATTCCAACTTCTCTATGATTTATAAACTATTTTACTAGCCATAGATTCATCAAAATAAGCAAACAACACACGAAAAACATAATCTGTCAAAAACAGAACAGTCTGTAGTAATCAGTAACTAACGCAAACTTATGGAACCCCAAAAATTCTAAAATAAATTGCTGGACGTGAGGAATTTATCTATTAATCATCTGCAAAAATAATTAACTAAATAGCAGTCTCCAATAAAAAATAGCAGCAATTCTCGTGAGCACTAAAGTTTCTGTTTTTTACAGCATGATCGCAAATACTTTCGCCAAGTCTTTCCAACGGTTCTACTTGGAACAAACACTAATTAAAACATAAAACCACATCTAAACAGAGGCTATATGAATTATTTATTACTAAACAGGAGCAAAAAGCAAGGAACAAAAATAAAATTGGGTTGCCTCCCAACAAGCGCTATCGGTTAACGCCCCTAGCTAGGCATGATGATTTCAATGATGCTCACATAAAAGATAAGAATCGAAACATAAAAAGAGCATCATGAAGAATATGACTAGCACATTTAAGTCTAACCCACTTCCTATGCATTGGGATTTTGTGAGAAAACAACTTGTGGGTACAATAATCAATTTGCATAGGAAGGTAAAACAAGCATAACTTCAAAACTTTAAGCACATAGAGGGGAAACTTGATATTATTGCAATTCCTACAAGCATAATTTCCTCCCTCATAATAATTTTCAGTAGCATCATGAATGAATTCAACAATATAACCAGCACCTAAAGCATTCTCTTCATGATCTACAAGCATAGAAATTTTATTACTCTCCACATGAGCAAAATTCTTCTCATTCGGAATAGTGGGAGTATCATAAGAAACTCGAATACTATAAATTATTTCCACATTAAAAGAGTAATGTTCAGAAAAAGGGTAATCATAATCATGAAAAGTTTTATAAATATAATCATCACTACTTTTTATAGCATATGTATCATCACAATAATTATCATAAGTAGGAGGCATTCTATCATCATTATAAATTTGCATATTAAAACATGGGAGACTAAAAATATCATCTTCATTAAGCATAGCATCCCCAAGCTTGGGACAAACATTAATTGCAGCAAATATATTCTCAAAAACATCATCTTCATCAAACATAGCATCCCCAATCTTGGGCCTTTTCATATCATAAGCATAATCACTCTCATCATTAATAGTATAGATAGCACCAATAGTATAGCAATTATCATATTCTTCCAAGCAAGTGCCTAAAAGATTTCAAGATCATAAGAAGTATCATTATCTTCCACAATTATATTTTCATGAGACACAATAGTAATAGGAGCTGCATTATTTGGGAGAGATATCTTTTTACCTCTCTTCCTTTTTCTTTTCTTCTTCTTCACCACATCATGTGTGGGTTCAATCCTCTTTTTAGAGCTCCTTATTAATGAGATTGGTTGAATAGGAGGCTCCTCCTCGTTACTTGATTCATCTTAAGAAATAATAGGAGGATATTGGGAAGTCTCTTCCCTTTCATTAGTATTCTCTTCATCCTCTATTTGTTTTTTTCTTTATGTAATTGGCAATATAAGGATTTTCAATACAATTCACCGCACAATACATATAAATTTCCTCTAGATCAAAACCAAGAAGTTTATAACGGGTGAAAGTGCGTTATATCGACTAGAGGGGGGTGAATAGGCGATTTTTATGAAAGTCTTCAAAACGTGGGAGTTATGAAGACGAACAGCAAAGATTATGCCTATTACTATGCAGCGGAAGTTAGATTACACTAGGCCAGCCATGGTCAAGTATTCAATAGAGTGAGAGCACAATGACAAACGGCTGCAGTGTAATAAGGATCAGGTAGGAAGAAGTTATGAAGCCAAACAGATCATACATTCACGTTGTGAAGACAAAAGATAGAGCAAGCATGCAATGGCTTCACAATGAGTAACACTAAGAAAAAGGAAGTGAAGATGAAACCAGTGACTCGTTGAAGACAATGATATGTTGGACCAGTTCCAGTTGCTGTGACAACTGTACATCTGGTTGGAGCGGCTAGGTATTTAAACCTTAGGACACACAGTCCCGGACACCCAGTCCTGAACATGCAGTTCAGGACACCAAGTCCTCACCGTATTCTCCTTGAGCTAAGGTCACTTAGTCCTCGCCCAATCACTCTGGTAAGTCTTCAAGGTAGACTCCCAAACCTTCACAAACTTCGTTCACTGGCAATCCACAATGTCTCTTGGATGCTCTGAACGCGACGCCTAACCGTCTGGAGGATTCGCAGTCCTCAAGTGTAATAAGTCTTCAGATCACACAGACAAGAAGACTTAAGTGATGCCCAATTTACTCTGGCTCTGGGTGGTTAGGGCTTTTCTCCTCGCTAGGAAATTTCTCTCAAAGGCTTTGAGGTGGGTTGCTCTCAAACGACAAAAGCCGTGCACTGAAATCTGAGCAGCCAACCATTTATGGTTGTAGGGGGTGGGCTATTTATAGCCACTTGGCAACCCGACCTGATTTGTCCGAAATGACCCTGGGTCACTAAGGAACTGACACGTGTCTCAACGGTCAGATTTCAAACTCTCATGGCAACTTTACTTGGGCTACAAGCAAAGCTGACTTGTCCGCCTCTGGACAAGATTCGCTCTCATTGTCTTCACTCGAAGACATAGGTTTTTGGTTTAGGCATCACTTCAGTCTTTCTGACTGGTTCTCCTGGACCCCACTTAACAGTACGGTGGTTCCTATGACTCAACACAAAAGAAAAAGAACTACGAAAGATCTAAGTCTTCGAGCTCCATAGGCTTCATAACGTGTCTTCTTTTGTCATAGTCTTCAATGTGAATATCTTCATATACCACCTTTGTCTTCAATGTATTCATACATTTTTAGGGGTCATCTCTGGTAGTAAAACCGAATCAATGAGGGACTTCTACCTGTGTTATCCTGCAATTCTCACAAACACATTAGTCCCTCAACTAGGTTTGTCGTCAATACTCCAAAACCAACTAGGGGTGGCACAAACGAGTAGCAGACGACCATCGAGTTTTAGTGTTACAACTCAAAGAACCAAAAAAAACGAGAGTTGTAAGCACGAAGCAAAATATAGCAAGCATAAAGCACCCGCCCATATGGACCCGCTTGAAGACTATCAACCCATATGCTTCTCCCCCTTTTGTCAGTAAGGACCAAAAAGGTTTGAAGACATAGAGTGTCTACTCGTTTCCAGGAGCAGCAGGGTCGTTGGAGGTGGTTGGTGGTGCAGAAGAGCTTGGAGGTGCTGAAGCAGGTGGCGGTGATGTAGCATCGTCTTCTTCATCAATTATTCTGGCAGTGACTGTGGCAGCAGATGAAGAAAACTCAGAGTCTTCAAGTGATGGTGAGTTTTGCATCACAGCCCTTCTAGGAGGTGTGGTGTCAAACTTGAAGCGCTCAGTGAAGCCATCCTCTTCAAGTTCAGCTTCAGTACATACCATTGAGAGCCCTTTCCATGTACGACGACAGGTTTCATGTGTAACAAAGGCATTCTTGGTGGAAAGGTTTCGAAGACAATTGACATCCACCAAGAGGCTTTTCATCTGACGCTTTAGCCAGTCGTGATGCCTATCTTGTTTTTGATGAAGGGCCACAAGAAGCTCTCGGTCAGTGAGAACACGAGTGCGCTTCTTGGGTCTTGAAGCAGTTGCACTATCAGTGTCTTCAGTTGAAGCAGGGTGTGGCGCACGTGTAGTGCCAGCCAAAGGATACACCCTGGAGATGGCTTCAACACCTTCATCGTTCTGAGTGAAGCTTTGGTGTTCTGCATTCTGAAGACTCAACGGTTGCTTGGCAGGCTCAGGATATATAGCTTCAGTGGAAGTATCCACATCTGGCAAGAAGATCCGATGGTTTCGGGATGAGGGCTGATACGAGATCGTAGAGTGCAGTTTGATGAGCCTCATCACCCAAGGAGCATAGAACTTCAAACCAAATAAATCTGAGCCTGACGCTGCAAGTTGGCGTATGAAGAAATCCTGTGCGTTGAAGCATTTGCCATGAAGGATATAGAATATGAGAGTCTTCATTGCACCCTGAATCTTGGCATGTGGAGAGTGTCCCTTAATGGGCCAGAGAGTCCGCCGGATGATGTGATATATGGTCCTGGGCAGGTACTCAAGGTCTTCAACGAAGAACTCAGTTGGATAGGGTGCATCATGGGGCAATGGCTTCATCATTGAGAGCATCTGACTCATATTTGGTTCAGGCCTCTGGAATATGCTCTCAATAGCTTCAGCATGTATTTGACAGCCTTCCTCGAAGAATTCGCCAGGAGTGGGCAGGCCGGTGAGCTCAATGATATCAAATGCATTGGCTTCATGATGGACATTGCCGGTCATCCACTCCAGGACCCAAGTCTTCGGATCTCTGTTGTATCCTTTAATATGGAGGGTGGCATAGAACTGAAGCAGAAACTCTTCATTCCAGTGCTCTTAATCAATGACAAACTGCAGCAGACCCACTTGCTTAAAGCAATCCAAAGCTTCCTCTAGACATGGCAGACCAACAATGGCTTCAACCTCAAGGTGCTTGTGCGGGAAGATGCGACCTTGGTTGTATAGGATGCTTGAGTAGTAGCTGCGCTGAGGATAGCTCCAGAACCTATCTGATACAATCCTTTCCCTTGAATAGGGGTTCTTGGAGCTGTTGAAGAACGTGTTATCTGCCTTGAAGCTATTGATATCAAAGGAGCCAGGTGCTGATGCAGGACCTGGGAACCTTGGAAGCCTTGGGACTGGCTTCTGGACATGAGGCCTGTGCTCAACATGATAATCAAATTGAGGACCAGCAGGAGACTCAGGAACAGAAGTGTCTGGATCAGTAGCTTCGCTGTCTGCTGAAGCTTTTGGTGGGGAGGGCTCCACATTTGCTTCAGTGTGTGTTGTGGCAGCCTCATTTTCAGCCGCCACTTGTGTAGTTGGAGGGAAAAACTCAGGCACGTTCTCCTGGAGAACTGCGTCTTGATAGAGCGAGGGAGTGGGTTCTGGTGGTGCTTCTTCATTGTCTTCAGCTGATGCAGCCGGAATTTCTTCAGTATAGACTTGAGGCCTTGGACCTTTGCGAAGCCTGCGGAATGCAGACGACGCCTGTGGGGTTGGAGTGGGCTGGGCTTCAATGTCTTCTTCCTCTTGAGGGCGATCCGCCCATGACGCATCTTGTGCAATTGGCGTCAGAGGACGACCAATGCTGATGAGTTCGCTTGTTTCAAGCTGAGGAAGGACTGCATCATCTTGCACATTGTCCTGGTGACCAATGTCTTCAGCAGCTATGGGGTCGGCTGCTAGAATATCTTCAGCTTCAGGAGCCTCTGTGGGAGCAGGCTCATGAACTGTCAGTTGTCTTTCTGCATTGGGGTGAACCATAGAGAGGGGTTCAACCATCAAGGGCTCTGTGAGAGCAGCCCGAGCTTTCTTGATCTTGCGCTTCTTCTTGCTGGGGTCAGAAGGAGAGGCTTCAGAGTGTTTCCTCTTCCTAGCTTCAGCCTCTGCATTCCGTGTCTTTTTGAGCTCTGAAGCGGTTGACCAGCTCTTTGGCTTCGAGCCAGTTGTTGCAGCTGGGAAGACAATTTGAACTGCTTCTTGCCTAGGTGCCTCTGGTTCAGCCATAGAAGGCTTCTTCTTGTTCTTCGCGGCCATTGGGGTCGATGCCAGGACGCCCAAGTGCATTGTGCTTCTCGGCCTCATTGTATGCCTGCACACATCGTTCAACCAAAGACTTCATCCGCTCATGTGAGCCCTGGGCTTCTGCATGCTTTTTCAGAAAATTTTCCTTGAGCTCATGCAACATGGTCTTGAAGCTCTTCACTTCTTGCACGCTGAGCTTGGCCATATTCTTCTTGAACTGAGCCTTTTCATGATCAATTTTCTGCTTCAGCTCAACAATGCGCTGAGCAATCGCAAGTTCTGAAGCAATTGCGCCTTGGAAGGCGACGCTGAGGCCAACGGGCAGCTGCAGATCTTCGAAGCTTATGTTTGGCGTGGCAAACCATTCGTCGATGAAGTTGTGGATGATGGCGACATCAAAGAGAGGCAAATTGTTGAAGATTTCAGCTTCTTCTTTGCTCTTGATGAGCTGCTCTAGAGCGTCATCTCCAAGATCTTCATCACTTGATAGATCAATGGCTTCGCTGCGCAGAATGGCAGCAGCTGTGAGCTCTTTGCCGGTGTGTGGCTGAGGCACCTTGTCCTTCTGGGGCTTGGAGACGCGGGATACGTCTTCAGACTGCACACTGTCTTCAGGAGGTGCAGTTGCCAATGGCTTCGCCCTTGAGATTTTTGAGGCAGGGGCCGGCTTTGAAGCTTTTGGCTTCTTCATCTGCTTTGGCTTCGGTACAGCAGGAGCTTCATCAGACTCAGAGTCAGCTGGAGGGTCATTCACGGCAGTCCCTTGGACTAAGATGTGGGTGATGAGGCCCTCAAGATTGGCAAACGGACCGATGACATTGGGTTCTGCGTCGCGTGTGCCATCTGCCCTTGGTGCGGAGGGACCAGGGTTGAAGTCTAACCCAAATTTCTTCTTGTTCAGTTTCGCTGATTGTTGGGCAAACTAGAAGTTGCGCTTGAACAGATTGTCGTCATGACACCAGAGTAGTGACGACGGATGTGCATCATCAGGCTGTGGTCCTCGGACCATGCATGGGTAGAAGCCTTGAGCAATGGCTTCATCTCTGGTCTTGGGTATGAGATTCTTGTAAAGGATGTCCCCCCATGGTTTCTTGATGGCACATTTCTCAGCATACTCCTGGGTGACAAAGCGGTATTTGAACCATTGTTCTGCCCAATAGCGTCGAATCCACTGGATTCGGGTCTTGCGCTGCCCATAGCTCTCTTTAGGATCTGTTTTATACATTTCTGCCAAGTCTTCAGGCAGATCTTTGGAAGTTCCTTCACGTCTCTGTCTACCCCCCTTTCTTGTTGCTGCTTCTGAAGCCATAAACTTTAACTTGAAAGGCTTCAAGACTTTCAAAGGCTTCCAGGGCTTTCTTTTGCTGGACCAACAGGAACTGGCTTCAGGAGAGTTTATGTGATGCTGTAGGAATTCTGCAAATGAATGCAAACTATGAGAACCGAAGGATTCTCCCACGAACATGTACCTGTGACAGCATTAAGGTGCGAGGGAAGGGGAAGAGGTTATATGCATTCTCAGAAGGTTTTGAAGATTAATCAGTTTAGAAGACATTGACCTCATCGTGCGAAGACATTCACTCATAGATAAGAAGTTGGTTCCAGATTTGTACGAACCCACAGATCAGTACAAGTGAGGAATCTAACTAGTTTATGAAGCATAAGTGAATATACTAGGCATGTTATGAGATGCAAATTGAGAGATCTAACTTGTGTGAAGATAAACTTCTTATGGTAGTAAGTGACAGAACCATGAGATCAAACGGGGCTGTAAAAAGAAGTTTTATTTACCACACTTGGAACTGCTAGACGGAAGTGGGAGATTGATGCCGAGCAGTTAAGTCCTCCGTGCCCTAACTTGGCGACGGAAGACACCTACGGCGACGGCGGAGAGAACGATGTCCGTGATCGGCGTGAAGACGGCGTCGGAGAAGTTGCGGCAGCGAAGCGCTTCGTCGTTGGCGTCGTCGAGTGCTAGCGGTGGCGCTAGGGTTCGTGCGAGGGTGGAAGAAGGAGATAATGACTGCGGTAAGTGTGAATTTATAGGCTCAGGGGCGGCACTGTGCTATTACACAGGTGCCCCTGGCGATTTGCATCTGATGAACGCGTGGCCAGTTTGCGGAAGTTTGGGGTTTGTTCCACGTCCCACGCACGCCTGGATTGTCGGGTGGTCGTTCCTACTTCTCCAGATTTTATGTGGAGGAATGAGCATTAAAAACGGACTTTATGGTTGTCTCTATATCTTCTGCTGACAAGGACACAGTGAAGACATTTGACAGTTTCAATAGAATGCATATGACTTGGAGAGATAGAATTTGAGATAGAAAGCATAGAGAGATTAGGGTCCGATCACATTCACTTAGTTCAAAAGATTCAACCAAGAAGACATAGCTATAAGTGAATGTTGTAGAGGACAGAACACTAGTATGTATATATCTATATAATCAATGTAGTGAAGATAATCATGAAGACATGTTGAGTTCGAAGCCAAACCAAATGTGAAGATATTGCAAGGTAACGCCTTGAGTGAAACACTTCAAAATGGAACGTTTGGTGGTGGCGTTACCCACCGTATAGGAAGTATTAGACCCAGACACGGTGCACAATTATTGTGGCGCTCCGAAGTCAAATTCCACATCAATGTATTCACACTGAGAATGTATGTCTTCATTGATTGAAGATATACTTTACTTTATGTGTTGCACATCTAGGTCATCATATGCATAAGTGTTAGGATGTGTGCCTGATCACAGGACATTTGAGGATTCCAGGATATTTAGCTCACACCGTAACTTGCAAAACCTCTTCTCATCCAAGGGCTTGGTGAAGATATCTGCCAATTGCTCTTCTGTGTTGACGTGTATGATATCAATGTCTTCCTTCACAACATGATCTCTGAGAAAGTGATGACGAATTTCAATGTGCTTTGTCTTCGAGTGCTCAACTGGGTTGTTGGCAATCTTGATGGTGCTTTCGTTGTCGCAGTAAAGTGGCACTTGCTTTAGATGAATGCCATAGTCCTTGAGTGTTTGCTTCATCCACAGAAGCTGAGCGCAGCAAGATCCAGCAGCAATGTATTCAGATTCAGCAGTGGAGAGAGATACACAGTTCTGCTTCTTTGAAGACCAACATACAAGTGATCGTCCCAGAAAGTGACATGTGCCTGATGTAGACTTGCGATCAACTTTTTCACCAGCATAATCAGCATCCGAAAATCCAACCAAATCAAACTCTGAGCCCTTTGGATACCATAATCCTAGAGTTGGGGTGTGAGCCAAATATCGAAGAATTCGCTTCACAGCTAAGTGATGCGACTCCTTTGGTGCCGCTTGAAATTGAGCACACATGCAAACACTAAGCATAATATCTGGCCTAGATGCACATAAATAAAGCAAAGAACCAATCATGGAGCGGTATACCTTTTGATCGAACTCTTTACCATTGTCGTCGGGACCTAGATGATGTTTGGCTGGCATTGGTGTTGTGAAGCCTTTGCAGTCTTGCATACCGAACTTCTTCAGGCAATCTTTGAGATACTTCTCTTGAGATATGAAGATGCCATTGCGTTGTTGTCGTATTTGAAGACCAAGGAAGAACTTCAGCTCCCCCATCATGGACATCTGATATTGCTCTTGCATCATATATCCAAATTCTTCACTATACTTCTGATTGGTGCAGCCGAAGATAATGTCATCCACATATATTTGGCACACAAACAGTTCGCCATCATATGTCTTCGTGAAGAGAGTGGGATCCAGGGAACCAGGTATGAAGCCTTTGCTCTTCAGGAAGTATTTGAGTGTGTCATACCAGGCCCTAGGGGCTTGTTTGAGGCCATACAGTGCCTTATTGAGCTTGTATACCATGTCAGGATGTTTTGGATTTTCAAAGCCAGGCGGTTGTGCAACATACACTTCTTCTTCAATCTTGCCATTGAGAAAGGCACTTTTCACATCCATTTGATATAGAAGTATGTTATGATGATTTGCATAAGCTAGCAGAATGCGTATGGCTTCAAGCCTAGCCACAGGAGCAAATGTTTCATCGAAGTCAATGCCTTCCACTTGAGTATATCCTTGAGCAACGAGACGAGCTTTGTTTCTGACAACTTGACCATGCTCATCTTGTTTGTTGCGGTATATCCATTTTGTGCCTATTATGTTGTGCTTCCGTGGATCAGGACGCTTAACCAGTTCCCATACATTATTCAGTTCAAACTGTTGAAGCTCTTCTTGCATAGCTTGAATCCATTCAGGTTCCACGAAGGCTTCTTCAACTTTCTTGGGTTCTGATATTGAGACAAATGCGAAGTGCCCACAGAAATTTGCTAGCTGAGTTGCCCTTGAACGAGTGAGTGGACCAGGTGCATTGATGCTGTCAATTATTCTGTCAATCTGCACTTCATTGGCAACACGAGGATGTACAGGGCGAAGACTTTGCTCTTGCTGATCTGTGTTGTTGTTGTTGGGAGGAATGTCTTCAGGCTGAGCATTGTCTTCATGTTGATCAGGTGCTGAGATGATAAGTTCTTCTTCAGGATGAGCTTCAGAAGGCATAATCTCTCCAGTTCCCATTAGCTTGATTGATTCACTAGCTGGAATCTCATCTAGCACATTTGGCAGTTGCTCTCTTTGTGAACCATTTGTCTCATCGAACCGCACATCCACTGTTTCAACCACTTTGTAATGAAAGAGATTGAAGACTCTGTAGGAGTGTGAATCCTTTCCATATCCAAGCATAAAGCCCTCATGTGCTTTTGGTGCAAACTTTGAGGTGTGGTGTGGGCCCTTGATCCAGCACCTTGCGCCAAATACTCTGAAGTAACTGACATTTGGCTTCTTGCTAGTTAGGAGTTCATAAGATGTCCTGTTCAGAAGCTTGTGAAGATAAACACGATTGATTGTATGGCATGCAGTGTCAATGGCTTCAGTCTAGAATTTTCTTGGAGTCTTGTATTCATCTAGCATTGTTCTGGCCATCTCAATGAGTGTTCTGTTTTTGCGTTCGACGACGCCATTCTGCTGTGGCGTGTACGGAGCTGAGAATTCATGTGTGATTCCCAAGGTATCAAGATATGTATCAAGGCCAGTGTTCTTGAATTCAGTGCCATTGTCACTTCTGATGTGTTTTATCTTGGTGCCAAAATTGTTCATAGCACGATTGGCGAAGCGTCTGAAGACATCCTGCATTTCAGTCTTGTAAAGGATTATGTGCACCCAAGTGTATCTAGAGTAATCATCAACAATGACGAAGCCATAGAGGCAGGCAGTAGTAGTAAAAGTTGAGTAGTGAGTGGGGCTAAAAAGATCCATGTGGAGCAGTTCGAAGGGTTGAGTAGTAGTTATGATTGTCTTCGAAGGATGTTTTACCCTTGTCATCTTCCCTGCTTCACAGGCACCGCATAAGTGATCTTTCTTGAACTTGACGCCCTCGATGCCTATGACATGCTTCTTCTTCGCAAGGGTGTAGAGGTTCCTCATGCCAGCATGCCCAAGCCTCCGATGCCAAAGCCAGCATTCTGAAGCTTTTGCAAGAAGACATACTGCAAGTTGTGGCCCTGCTGAGAAATCTACCACGTACAGATCATCTTTTCGATACCCTTCAAACACTAGAGACTTGTCAGATTCCATTAGTACTAGACAACGATATTTTCCAAACATTACGATCATGTTCAAATCGCAAAGCATTGAGACAGACATTAAGTTGAAGCCAAGGGATTCAACAAGCATGACTTTATCCATGTGTTGATCCTTTGAGATTGCAACTCTACCTAGACCCAATACCTTACTTTTACCAGTGTCAGCAAATGTGATGTGGCTCTTGTCGGATGGACGTAAGGTTGAGTCCATAAGAAGGCTTCTTTTGCCAGTCATGTGATTTGTACACCCACTGTCAATAATCCATTCTGAAGACTTTGAAGACGCTGGTGTCGTACCCTACAGTGCAGTTAGGGGGATAGGCTTCACGAAGAGAATTGTGAAGCAGAAACATTTGACGAACCAGTGGGTTATGAAAACTTAGATCCAGATTAGGACTAATAGGGAGAGTAGCATGCGATTCAGGAACGAAGTACATAATGATGCCATTCGGGCATTTTATCTTGTGCCCTACAAGATTTTTAAGGTCCCCAGCAATAGCGTTAGAAGATTTTGGTTTTCTGCTGGAGACCTTTCCCTGCAAAAGAGAGTTAAGCCTTCTTAACCACCCACATCTTCAAGGGTGGCTTAGAAGCAATAAGTCTAAGTGCAGCATCTGAGAATTTTGGCTTTGAAGCCTTAGCAAACAGTCTTGCAGGTGGACAATAATACTCATAGGAATAAGCAGAATAATTTTTGGTCATATGAACATGACGGTTCGATGAACTGCTCTCATATTCATATGCCTGAGTATGGTTTCCCTGCAAAACATTTGCGTTAGTGAGACTCAGGTGATTCCTCTGTTTGTATGAAGCCTTTGGACCGTATGAAGCCTTTGGTCTGAGGTTTGTCTTCTTCAAGTGAGGTGTCATGAAGACATTCACAGGAAGATTTTCCAGACACTTTTTCGGAACCCAGATCTTCTTCATAGGCGGTCCATTCCTGTAGTTAGTACCAATGTACCTGGCAAACACTTCACCATTTTGATTCTTAAATAGTTTATAGTTTGCATCAAAGGATTCATCAATGATAATGGGGTTAGCACAAGTGAAGCCAGATAAATTGGATGGATCTGCTGAAGGTTCCTTTGCAGCAACCCATGTGGTTTTGGGGTACTGCTCAGGTTTCCAGTAAGAGCCATCTGCATTAATTTTCCTTACGAACCCAACACCCTCTTTCCTGGGGTTTCGGTTCAGAATCTGCTTCTTGAGGACATCACATAATGTCTGATGTCCTTTAAGACTTTTGTACATCCCTGTTTTAAGCAATGTCTTCAACCTAGCATTCTCATCAGCAATAGCAGTGGTATCCTCAGCAGAGGGGTTAGTTACCACATCAACAGTTGAAGATATTGCAATAGCAGTAGCAGTGGAACATTCAGCAACAGAAGTAGCAGTATCACGCTCAATGCATTTAAGACATGGTGGTTTAAATCCTTCTTGAGCGGAACTGATCTGTTCGGCGCGAAGTGACTCGTTTTCCTTTTGAAGATCTTCATGAGCCGCTCTCAATTTCTCAAGTTCTTGCTTCCTTTGAAGATAATCATAGGAAAGCTTTTCATGAGTTGTTGAGAGAGTATCAAGACGATCTTCAAGTTCCTGATACTTAACGTGAAGATTTTTTATGTCTTCAATTAAGGATTCAGATCGAGTCATTTCAGCACCCAACAGATCATCGCTTCTGTCTAACAGTTTTTGAATATGTTCCATAGCTTTCTGTTGTTCAGTTGCAATTTTAGCAAGTGTTTTGTAGCTGGGTTTTGAATCACAGTCAGAGTCATCATCACTAGATGTTTGATAGCGAGTAGTGCGTGTGTTTACCTTGGCACCGCGTGCCATGAAGCAGTAGGTAGGAGTGGAGTCATTCTTGTCATTTGCATCGATGTCGGTGATGAAGTCATTGTCTTCAGTGTTGAAGATGGACTTGGCGACGTATGCTGTAGCCAAACTCGCAATGCCAGAATCAGACTCCTCCTCAGACTCCACCTCTGCCTCCTCAGAAACGGACTCCTCCTCTGAATCCATTTCCTTGCCAACAAACACACGTGCCTTGCCAGATGAACTCTTCTTGTGTGATGAAGACTTGGAAGAAGACTTTGAGTATTTCTTCTTCTTTTTGTCGTCAGAATCATATTCTTTGCTCTTCTTCTTCCTTCTGTTCTCATTGTCCCACTGTGGACACTCAGAGATGAAGTGTCCAGTTTTCTTGCACTTGTGACATGTTTTCTTCTTGTAGTTATGAGCAGAAGCTTCATCATTCCTTGAGCTTGATCGTGAAGATTTTCTGAAGCCTTTCTTCTTGGTGAATTTTTGGAACTTCTTCACTAGCATTGCAAGTTCCCTTCCAATGTCTTCAGAATCATCAGAACTGTTGTCAGATTCTTCTTCAGATGAGGAAACAACTTTTGCCTTCAAGGCACGAGTTCACCCATAGTTTGGACCGTAGATATCTCTTTTCTCAAAAAGCTGAAACTCATGTGTGTTGAGCCTCTCAAGTATGTCAGACGGATCGAGTGTCTTGAAATCAGGACGTTCTTGAATCATCAGGCCTAAGATGTCAAACGAACTATCAAGTGATCTCAGCAGCATCTTGACGATTTCATGTTTGGTGATCTCAGTGGCGCCGAGGGCTTGAAGCTCATTTGTGATGTTAGTGAGCCGATCAAATGTGTGCTGGACATTCTCATTGTCATTTCGCTTGAAGCGGTTGAAGAGGTTGCGAAGAACACTGATTCTCTGATCTCTCTGGGTTGAGATGCCTTCATTGACCTTGGAGAGACAGTCCCAGACCAGCTTGGATGTCTTCAAGGCACTCACACGGCCATACTGTCCTTTTGTCGGATGACCATAGATGATATTTTTGGCAGTAGAGTCCAGTTGAGTGAACTTCTTGACATCAGCAGCAGTGACACCTTCTCCAGCCTTGGGAACGCCGTTTTCGATGACATACCATAGGTCGACGTCAATGGCTTCAAGATGCATGCGCATCTTATTCTTCCAGTAGGGATATTCAGTTCCATCAAAGACGGGGCACGCAGCGGAGACTTTGATTATCCCTGCAGTTGACATAGCTAAAACTCCAGGTGGTTAAACCGAATCACACAGAACAAGGGAGCACCTCACTCTGATACCAATTGAAAGTGCGTTATATCGACTAGAGGAGGGTGAATAGGCGATTTTTATGAAAGTCTTCAAAACGTGGGAGTTATGAAGACGAACAGCAAAGATTATGCCTATTACTATGCAGTGAAAGTTAGATTACACTAGGCCAGCCATGGTCAAGTATTCAATAGAGTGAGAGCACAATGACAAACAGCTGCAGTGTAATAAGGATCAGGTAGGAAGAAGTTATGAAGCCAAACGGATCATACATTCACGTTGTGAAGACAAAAGATAGAGCAAGCATGCAATGGCTTCACAATGAGTAACAGTAAGAAAAAGGAAGTGAAGATGAAACCAGTGACTCGTTGAAGACAATGATATGTTGGACCAGTTCCAGTTGCTGTGACAACTGTATGTCTGGTTGGAGCGGCTAGGTATTTAAACCTTAGGACACACAGTCTCGGACACCCAGTCCTGAACACGCAGTTCAGGACACCAAGTCCTCACCGTGTTCTCCTTGAGCTAAGGTCACTTAGTCCTCGCCCAATCACTCTGGTAAGTCTTCAAGGTAGACTCCCAAACCTTCACAAACTTCGTTCACTGGCAATCCACAATGTCTCTTGGATGCTCTGAACGTGACGCCTAACCGTCTGGAGGATTCACAGTCCTCGAGTGTAATAAGTCTTCAGATCACACAGACAAGAAGACTTAAGTGATGCCCAATTTACTCTGGCTCTGGGTGGTTAGGGCTTTTGTCCTCGCTAGGAAATTTCTCTCAAAGGCTTCGAGGTGGGTTGCTCTCAAACGACAAAAACCGTGCACTGAAATCTGAGCAGCCAACCATTTATGGTTGTAGGGGGTGGGCTATTTATAGCCACTTGGCAACCCGACCTGATTTGTCCGAAATGACCCTGGGTCACTAAGGAACTGACACGTGTCTCAACGGTCAGATTTCAAACTCTCATGGCAACTTTACTTGGGCTACAAGCAAAGCTGACTTGTCCGCCTCTGGACAAGATTCGCTCTCATTGTCTTCACTCGAAGACATAGGTTTTTGGTTTAGGCATCACTTCAGTCTTTCTGACTGGTTCTCCTGGACCCCACTTAACAGTACGGTGGTTCCTATGACTCAACACAAAAGAAAAAGAACTACGAAAGATCTAAGTCTTCGAGCTCCATAGGCTTCATAACGTGTCTTCTTTTGTCATAGTCTTCAATGTGAATATCTTCATATACCACCTTTGTCTTCAATGTCTTCATACATTTTTAGGGGTCATCTCTGGTAGTAAAACCAAATCAATGAGGGACTTCTACCTGTGTTATCCTGCAATTCTCACAAACACATTAGTCCCTCAACTAGGTTTGTCGTCAATACTCCAAAACCAACTAGGGGTGGCACTAGATGCACTTACAACGGGCAAATTCTGGAAGATGCTTAGCTATGCGTTTCATTTCTTCGTAGCCCATAAGAAAACTAAGTTCATTATAATGTGCAAGAGAAATCAAGTCATCACAATTTTTGGACACGATTAGATCATGAAACAATTTGCATCGGATAGCTAAATGACCCTGTTCATTGCAAAGTCCACAAGTACGGCCAAGAAAATTTAAATCTTCAGCACAAACATCTAGCCTTTCTTGCAACTATTTAGTTTAATAGTGCTTATGCCTCTTGCAATATCTATCTTCTCTATTTGGTGTGTATTTGCAAACCCAATGCACTCCACAAAAGTTGACATGTTTATAGGAGACATTTTCATCATAACTAGTGCAATCATCATTAGTACCATGGATATTCAAGGAGTTCATACTAACAACATTGCAATCATGCTCATCATTCAAAGATTTAGTGCCAAACATTTTAATGCATTCTTCTTCTAACACTTTGGCACAATTTTCCTTTCCATCATACTCACGAAAGATATTAATAAGATGAAGCATATGAGGCAAACTTAATTCCATTTTTTGTAATTTTCTTTTACAAACTAAACTAGTGATAAAACAAGAAACTAAAAGACTCGATTACAAGATCTAAAGATATACCTTCAAGCACTCACCTCCTCGGCAACGGCACCAGAAAAGAGCTTGATGTCTACTACACAACCTTCTTCTTGTAGACGTTGTTGGGCCTCCAAGTGCAGAGGTTTGTAGGACAGTAGCAAATTTCCCTCAAGTGGATGACCTAAGGTTTATCAATCCGTAGGAGGCGTAGGATGAAGATGGTCTCTCTCAAGCAACCCTGCAACCAAATAACAAAGAGTCTCTTGTGTCCCCAACACACCCAATACAATGGTAAATTGTATAGGTGCACTAGTTTGGTGAAGAGATGGTGATAGAAGTGGTATATGGATAGTAGATAAAGGTTTTTGTAATCTGAAAATATAAAAACAGCAAGGTAACTAATGATAAAAGTGAACACAAATGGTATTGCAATGCTAGGAAACAAGGCCTAGGGTTCATACTTTCACTAGTGCAAGTCCTCTCAACAATAATAACATAATTGGATCACATAACTATCCCTCAACATGCAACAAAGAGTCACTCCAAAGTCACTAATAGCGGAGAACAAACGAAGAGATTATGGTAGGGTACGAAACCACCTCAAAGTTATTCTTTCCAATTAATCTGTTGGGCTATTCCTATAAGTGTCACAAACAGCCCTAGAGTTCGTACTAGAATAACACCTTAAGACACAAATCAACCAAGACTCTAATGTCACCTAGATACTCCAATGTCACATCAAGTATCCGTAGGTATGATTATACGATATGAATCACACAATCTCAGATTCATCTATTCAACCAACACATAGAACCTCAAAGAGTGCCCCAAAGTTTCTACTGGAGAATCACAACGAAAATGTGTGCCAACCCCTATGCATAGGTTCATGGGCGGAACCCGCAAGTTGATCACCAAAACATACATCGAGTGAATCACATGATATCCCATTGTCAACACAGATACACACGGCAAGACATACATCAAGTGTTCTCAAATCTTTAAAGACTCAATCCGATAAGATAACTTCAAAGGGGAAACTCAATACATTACAAGAGAGTAGAGGGGGGAGAAAACATCATAGGATCCAAATATAATAGCAAAGCTCGCGATACATCAAGATCATGCCAAATCAAGAACACGAGAGAGAGAGAGAGAGAGAGAGAGAGAGATCAAACACATAGCTACTGGTACATACCCTCAGCCCCGAGGGAGAACTACTTCCTCGTCATGGAGAGCACCGGGATGATGAAGATGGCCACCAGAGAAGGACTCCCCCTCCGACAGGGTGCCAAAACGGGTCTAGATTGGCTTTCGGTGGCTACGAAGGCTTCTGGTGGCGGAACTCCCAATCTATTGTGCTCCCCAATCGTTTTAGGGTATATGGAGATATATAGGCGGAAGAAGTACGTCAGGGGGGGCCACGAGGGGCCCACGAGGGTGGAGGGCACGCCCCCTACCTCGTGCTTTCCTCGTAGATCCCCTGACGTGCACTCCAAGTATTCTGGGCTTCTTGTGATCCATAAATAAGTTCCGTGAAGTTTCAGGTCAATTGGACTCCATTTGGTTTTCCTTTTCTGCGATATTCTAAAACAAGGTAAAAACAGAAGCTGGCACTGGGCTCTGAGTTAATAGGTTAGTCCCAAAAATGATATAGAAGTGTATAATAAAGCCCATAAACATCCAAAACAGTAGATAATATAGCATGGAGCAATCAAAAATTATAGAGACGTTGGAGACGTATCAGCATCCCCAAGCTTAATTCCTGCTCGTCCTCGAGTAGGTAAATGATAAAAACAGAATTTTTGATGCGGAGTGCTACTTGGCATAATTTCAATGTAATTCTTCTTAATTGTGGTATGAATATTCAGATCCATAAGATTCAAGATAAAAGTTCATATTGACATAAAAATAATAGTACTTCAAGCATACTAACTAAGCAATTATGTCCTCTCAAAATAACATGGCCAAATAAAGTTCATCCCTACAAAATCATATAGTTTAGTCATGCTCCATTTTTGTCACACAAGAATGCTCTCATCATGCACATCCCCAATGACAAGCCAAGCAATTGTTTCATACTTTAGTAATCTCAAACCTATAAACTTTCACGCAATATATGAGCGCGAGCCATGGATATAGCACTATGGGTGGAATAGAATATGATGATGGGGGTTATGCGGAGAAGACAAAAAACGAGAAAGTCTCACATCAACGAGGCTAATCCAAGAGCTATGGAGATGCCCATCAATTGATGTTAATGCAAGGAGTAGGGATTGCCATGCAACAGATGCACTAGAGCTATAAATGTATGAAAGCTCAACAAAAGAAACTAAGTGGGTGTGCATCCAACTTGCTTGCTCACGAAGACCTAGGGCACTTGAGGAGGCCCATTGTTGGAATATACAAGCCAAGTTCTATAATGAAAATTCCCACTAGTGTATGAAAGTGACAAAACAAAAGACTCTCTATCATGAAGATCATGGTGCTACTTTGAAGCACAAGTGTGGCAAAGGATAGTAACATTGTCCCTTCTCTCTTTTTCACTCATTTTTTGGGCCTTCTCTTTTTTATGGCCTTTCTCTTTTTTTATGGCCTTTCTCTTTTTTTGGGCCTTCTCTTTTTTTATGGCCTTTCTCTTTTTTTCTCACTTGGGAGAATGCTCTAGAAAATGACGATCATCACACTTCTATTTATTTACAACTCAATGATTACAACTTGATACTAGAACAAAGTATGACTCTATATGAATGCCTCCGGCGGTGTACCGGGATTGCGATGAATCAAGAGTGACATGTATGAAAAATTATGAATGGTGGCTTTGCCACAAATACGATGTCAACTACATGATCATGCAAAGCAATATGACAATGATGATGCGTGTCATAATAAACGGAATGGTGGAAAGTTGCATGGCAATATATCTCGGAATGGCTATGGAAATGCCATAATAGGTAGGTATGGTGGCTGTTTTGAGGAAGATATAAGGAGGTTTATGTGTGAAAGAGCGTATCACATCACGGGGTTTGGATGCACCGGCGAAGTTTGCACCAACTCTCAGTGTGAGAAAGGGCAATGCACGGTACCAGAGAGGCTAGCAAGGATGGAAGGGTGAGAGTGCATATAATCCATGGACTCAACATTAGTCATAAAGAACTCACATACTTATTGCAAAAATCTACAAGTCATCAAAAACCTCGGCACTACGCGCATGCTCCTATGGGATAGATTGGTAGGAAAAGACCATCGCTTGTCCCCGACTGCCACTCATAAGGAGGACAATCAAATAACACCTCATGTTTCAAATTTGTTACACAATGTTTACCATATGTGCATGCTACGGGACCTGCAAACTTCAACACAAGCATTTCTCAAATTCACAACTACTCAACTAGCATGACTTTGATATTATTACCTCCATATCTCAAAACAATCATCAAGTATCAAACTTCTCTTCGTATTCAATGCACTCTATGAAAGTTTTACTATTCTTGGATGCCTAGCATCTTAGGATTATTTAAGAAAATTACCATGCTATTTAAGACTCTCAAAATGATATAAGTGAAGCATGAGAGTTCATTAATTTCTATAAAATAAAACCACCACCGTGTTCTAAAAAGATATAAGTGAAGCACTAGAGCAACAACAAACTACTCCGAAAGATATAAGTGAAGATCAATGAGTAGTCGAATAATTATGCAACTATGTGAAGACTCTCTAACATTTAATAATTCCAGATCTTGGTATTTTGTTTAAACAGCAAGCAAAACTAAATAAAACAAAATGACGCTCCAAGCAAAACACATGTCATGTGGCGAATAAAAATATAGCTCCAAGTAAAGTTACCGATGAACGAAGACGAAAGAGGGGATGCCTTCCGGAGCATCCCCAAGCTTAGGCTCTTGGTTGTCCTTAAATTTTACCTTGGGGTGCCTTGGGCATCCCCAATCTTAGGCTCTTGCCACTCCTTATTTCATAGTCCATCGAATCTTTACCCAAAACTTGAAAACTTCACAACACAAAACTTAAAGTAGAAAACCCGTGAGCTCCGTTAGCGGAAAAAAAACACCACTTCAAGGTACTGTAATGAACTCATTATTTATTTATATTTGTGTTAAACCTACTGTATTCCAACTTCTCTATGATTTATAAACTATTTTACTAGCCATATATTCATCAAAATAAGCAAACAACACATGAAAACAGAATCTGCCAAAAACAGAACAGTTTGTAGTAATCTGTAACTAACACAAACTTCTGGAACCACAAAAATTCTAAAATAAATTGCTGGACGTGAGGAATTTATCTATTAATCATATGCAAAAATAATTAACTAAATATCACTCTCCAATAAACAATGGAAGCAATTCTCGTGAGCGCTAAAGTTTCTGTTTTTTAAAGCATGATCGCAAAGACTTTCCCCAAGTCTTCCCAACGGTTCTACTTGGCACAAACACTAATTAAAAGATAAAACCACGTCTAAAAAGAGGCTATATGAATTATTTATTACTAAAAAGGAGCAAAAAGCAAGGAACAAAAATAAAATTGGGTTGCCTCCCAACAAGCGTTATCGTTTAACGCCCCTAGCTAGGCATGATGATTTCAATGATGCTCACATAAAAGATAAGAATTGAAACATAAAGAGAGCATCATGAAGAATATGACTAGCACATTTAAGTATAACACACTTCCTATTCATTGGGATTTTGTGAGCAAACAATTTGTGGGTACAAGAATCAATTTGCATAGGAAGGTAAAACAAGCATAACTTCAAAACTTTAAGCACATAGAGGGGAAACTTGATATTATTGCAATTCCTACAAGCATAAGTTCCTCCCTCATAATAATTTTCAGTAGCATCATGAATGAATTCAACAGTATAACCAGCACCTAAAGCATTCTCTTCATGATCTACAAGCATAGAAATTTTATTACTCTCCACATGAGCAAAATTCTTCTCATTCGGAATAGTGGGAGTATCATAAGAAACTCAAATACTATAAATTGTTTCCACATTAAAAGAGTAATGTTCAGAAAATGGGTAATCATAATCATGACAAGTTTTATAAATATAATCATCACTACTTTTTATAGCATATGTATCATCACAATAATTATCATAAGTAGGAGGCATGCTATCATCATTATAAATTTGCATATCAAAACTTGGGAGACTAAAAATATCATCTTCATTAAGCGTAGCATCCCCAATCTCGGGACAAACATTAATTGCAGCAAATATATTCTCAAAAACATCATCTTCATCAAACATAGCATCCCCAATCTTGGGCCTTTTCATATCATAAGCATAATCACTCTCATCATTAATAGTATAGATAGCACCAATAGTATAGCAATTATCATATTCTTCCAAGCAAGTGCCAAAAAGATTTTCAAGATCATAAGAAGTATCATTATCTTCCACAATTATATTTTCATGAGGCACAATAGTAATAGGAGCTGCATTATTTGGGAGAGATATCTTTTTACCTCTCTTCCTTTTTTTCTTTTCTTCTTCTTCACCACATCATGTGTGGGTTCAATCCTCTTTTCGGAGCTCCTTATTAATGAGATTGGTTGAATAGGAGGCTCCTCCTCATTACCTGATTCATCATAAGAAATAATAGGAGGATATTGGGAAGTCTCTTACCTTTCATTAGTATTCTCTTCATCCTCTATTTGTTTTGTTTTCTTTAAGTAATTGGCAATATAAGGATTTTCAATACAATTCACCGCACAATACATATAAATTTCCTCTAGATCAAAACCAAGAAGTTTATAGCGGGCAAATTCTGGAAGATGCTTAGTTATACGTTTCATTTCTTCGTATCCCATAAGCAAACTAAGTTCATTATAATGTCCAAGGGAAATCAAGTCATCACAAAATTTGGACATGATTAGATCATGAAACAATTTGCATCGGATAGCTAAATGACCCTGTTCATTGCAAAGTCCACAAGTACGGCCAAGAAAATTTAAATCTTCGGCACAAACATCTAGCCTTTCTTGCAACAATTTAGTTTCTAAGTGCTTATGCCTCTTGCAATATCTATCTTCTCTATTTGGTGTGTATTTGCAAACCCAATGCACTCCACAAAAGTTGACATGTTTATATGAGACATTTTCATCATAACTAGTGCACTCATCATTAGTACCATGGATATTCAAGGAGTTCATACTAACAACATTGCAATAATGCTCATCATTCAACAATTTAGTGCCAAACATTTTAATGCATTCTTCTTCTAACACTTTGGCACAATTTTCCTTTCCATCATACTCACGAAAGATATTAAAAAGATGAAGCGTATGAGGCAAACTTAATTTCGTTTTTTTGTAATTTTCTTTTATAAACTAAACTAGTGATAAAACAAGAAACTAAAAGACTTGATTGCAAGATCTAAAGATATACCTTCAAGCACTCACCTCCTCTGCAACGGCGCCAGAAAAGAACTTGATGTCTACTACACAACCTTCTTCTTGTAGACGTTGTTGGGCCTCCAAGTGCAGAGGTTTGTAGGACAGTAGCAAATTTCCCTCAAGTGGATGACCTAAGGTTTATCAATCCGTAGGAGCCGTAGGATGAAGATGGTCTCTCTCAAGCAACCCTGCAACCAAATAACAAAGAGTCTCTTGTGTCCCCAACACACCCAATACAATGGTAAATTGTATAGGTGCACTAGTTCGGTGAAGAGATGGTGATAGAAGTGGTATATGGATAGTAGATAAAGGTTTTTGTAATCTGAAAATATAAAAACAGCAAGGTAACTAATGATAAAAGTGAACACAAACAGTATTGCAATGCTAGGAAACAAGGCCTAGGGTTCATACTTTCACTAGTGCAAGTCCTCTCAACAATAATAACATAATTGGATCACATAACTATCCCTCAACATGCAACAAAGAGTCACTCCAAAGTCACTAATAGCGGAGAATAGACGAAGAGATTATGGTAGGGTAGGAAACCACCTCAAAGTTATTTTTTTCCAATTAGTCCGTTGGGCTATTCCTATAAGTGTCACAAACAGCCCTAGAGTTCATACTAGAATAACACCTTAAGACACAAATCAACCAAAACCCTAATGTCACCTAGATACTCCAATGTCACCTCAAGTATCCGTGGGTATGATTATACGATATGCATCACACAATCTCAGATTCATCTATTCAATCAACACATAGAACCTCAAATAGTGCCCCAAAGTTTCTACCGGAGAATCACAACGAAAACGTGTGCCAACTCCTATGCATAGGTTCATGGGCGGAACCCACAAGTTGATCATCAAAACATACATCCAGTGAATCACGTGATATCCCATTGTCACCACAGATACGCACGGCAAGACATACATCAAGTGTTCTCAAATCTTTAAAGACTCAATCTGATAAGATAACTTCAAAGGGGAAACTCAGTCCATTACAAGAGAGTAGAGGGGGGAGAAAACATCATAGGATCCAAATATAATAGCAAAGCTCGTGATACGTCAAGATCGTGCCAAATCAAGAACACGACAGAGAGAGAGAGAGAGAGAGAGAGAGAGAGAGAGAGAGAGAGAGAGAGAGATCAAACACATAGCTACTGGTACATACCCTCAGCCCCGAGGGAGAACTACTCCCTCCTAGTCATGGAGAGCACCAGGATGATGAAGATGGCCACCAGAGAAGGATTCCCCCTCCGGCAGGGTGCCAGAACGGGTCTAGATTGGCTTTCGGTGGCTACGGAGGCTTCTGGCGGCGGAACTCCCGATCTATTGTGCTCCCCGAACGTTTTAGGGTATATGGAGATATATAGGCGGAATAAGTACGTCAGGGGGGCCCACGAGGGTGGAGGGCGCGCCCCCCTGCCTCGTGGTTTCCTCGTAGATCCCCTGACGTGCACTCCAAGTCTTCTGGGCTTCTTCTGATCCAAAAATAAGTTCCGTAAAGTTTCAAGTCAATTGGACTCCGTTTGGTTTTCCTTTTCTGTGATATTCTAAAACAAGGTAAAACAGAAACTGGCACTGGGCTCTGGGTTAATAGGTTAGTCCCAAAAATGATATAGAAGTGTATAATAAAGCCCATAAACATCCAAAACAGTAGATAATATAGCATGGAGCAATCAAAAATTATAGATACGTTGGAGACGTATCACTGCAATATACTAATAGTTGGACCCCTCCTCCCAACCCCGTGCGGCCGCCGCCGGGCTGCACCGGGTGGCCACATCCCGACCTCCCCTCAACTCCCCGTGCATCCCCCTTCCTTCGCCGCCGCTGGCAACGTCGCTAGGCGAAGGCCCCGTGGCGCGACGGCGGCGGACCTCCTCTGGCATCCCGAGATATGAGGCGGCAGTGGCCTGATTTGGATCTCCCTCCCGACGAGGATGGCGGGCAGCGGTGGCCGGGGCGCGGCGAGGGGTTTGGCTGCAGCCAGCGGGAGTAGTACGAGATGGCGGCAGCGGCGGCCGGGGCGCGTCCCGGGCTTGATCTAGGACCTTCGGGTCTAGGCGGGCGGCTGCCGTTACATCCTCAAACTGCTGCATCTCATCGGATTCGGCGACGGCTCACTGAAGCACTCCGGGTCTGCAGCGCATCACGAGGACTATGGCGGTGGTGGTCATCTCCTACGTCGGAGGTGGTCGACCTGAGCCTGGATGATCGGATGTCGAGATCTGTAATCAAGTCCCGGCTGCGAGTCAGGGAGACATAGTTGCCAGTGAAAACCAAGCCGATGGTGGACAATGGCGGCGTTCTGCGCCATTACCTTGATGAAGGCGTCGTTCTGTAACTACTGTCGACCCACTCGTGTTGCTCTAGGGGAAAACCCAGGATCTGGTTTTCCAAATCGGATGATGGCGGCACTGCGGTGTCGTCTCTCTCTTGGGAGCATCGTTTGTGGAGCAATGCTGGAAATCAGAGGCAGGAGGTGGAGCGGCTTCGTCTTGCACGGAGCTTCGGTGGAGATGTCAAGTCATGCCTGGCCGACAGGTGCTACCCTTTGTCATGCCTGGTCGGTAGGTGCTACGGACAACAGATCTTCCAAGGACTTCAAGCTGTGTCGGCTGGTGGTACTTGGCAGCATGGCGCTGAGGTGTATCAGTGGCGACCGTGACGTGCTTAGGGCGCAGGGAGGAGGTGCCGTTGGGCACCGTGGTGGCATCGACGATAGCTAGACCAAGCAAGGTTGATGCATCAGTACAGTTCTGAAGATGGAGTGGTGGTAGTTGGCGGTGGCGGCCTCTGAGAGCACACCGGACCAGTGTGTGCCCCAGACCCGGCAAGTGGCTAGGTTGGGGTCTCAGGTCTTAGATGTTAGGCTTGGCTGTGATGTCTGTTTGGTATTAGGCCCAGGCTATCTGCGTCTCTTCATCAAGTGGATAGGTGTAGCGACAGTTTGTTGCTTAGATGACAGCTTTAGTCTTACTGTTGTATGACTTTGTAAGGTCTTGTGAGAATAATTAATAAAGTGGCTGTATGCATCGCCCAGATGCAGAGGCTGGGGGTCATCCTCCTTTTCTAAAAATATACTAATAGTTGGGTTTTTTTATTACTGAAAAATACAAATTGCTGGTGTTGCCTCTGTCTGGGAACATAGTAATTTCAAAAAATTTCCTACGCACACGCAAGATCATGGTGATGCATAGTAACGAGAGGAAAGAGTGTTGTCCACGTACCCTCGTAGACCGAAAGCGGAAGCGTTAGCACAACGCGGTTGATGTAGTCGTACATCTTCACGATCCAACCGATCAAGTACCGAACGTATGGCACCTCCGAGTTCAGCACACGTTCAGCCCGATGACGTCCCTCGAACTCTGATCCAGCCGATTATTGAGGGAGAGTTTCGTTAGCACGATGGCGTGGTGACGGTGTTGATGTTCTACGAACGCAGGGCTTCGCCTAAGCACCGCTACAGTATTATCGAGGTGGACTATAGTGGAGGGGGGCACCGCACACGGCTAAGAGATCAATGATCTAATGTTTTGTCTATGGGGTGCCCCCTGGCCACGTATATAAAGGAGTGGAGGAGGGGAGGGGCCGGCCCTCTCTATGGCGCGCCCTAGGGGAGTCCTACTCCCACCGGGCGTAGGATTCCCCCTTTCCTAGTAGAACTAGGATCCCTTCCAAGTAGTAGGAGTAGGAGAGAAGGAAAGGGAAGGGAAAAGGAGAAGGAAGGAAGGGGGCACCCCCCTCCCTAGTCCAATTCGGACCAGCCCATGGGGAGGGGTGCGGCCACCCTTTGAGGCCTTTCTCTCCTTTCCCGTATGGCCCATTAAGGCCCAATACGAATTCCCGTAACTCCCCGGTACTCCCGAAAATACCCGAATCATTCGGAACCTTTCCGATGTCCGAATATAGTCGTCCAATATATCGATCTTTACATCTCGACCATTTCGAGACTCCTCGGCATGTCCCCGATCTCATCTGAGACTCCGAACTCCTTCGGTACATCAAAACACATAAACTCATAATATAACCGTCATCGAACTTTAAGCGTGCGGACCCTACGGGTTCGAGAACTATGTAGACATGACCGAGACATGTCTCCGGTCAATAACCAATAGCGGAACCTGGATGCTCATATTGGCTCCTACATATTCTACGAAGATCTTTATCGGTCAAACCGCATAACAACATACGTTGTTCCCTTTATCATCGGTATGTTACTTGCCCGAGATTTGATCGTCGGTATCTCAATACCTAGTTCAATCTCGTTACCGGCAAGTCTCTTTACTCGTTCCGTAATACATCATCCTGCAACTAACTCATTAGTTGCAATGCTTGCAAGGCTTATAGTGATGTGCATTACCGAGTGGGCCCAGAGATACCTCTCCGACAATCAGAGTGACAAATCCTAATCTCGAAATACGCCAACCCAACAAGTAGCTTCGGAGACACCTGTAGAGCACCTTTATAATCACCCAGTTACGTTGTGACGTTTGGTAGCACACAAAGTGTTTCTCCGGTAAACGGGAGTTGCATAATCTCATAGTCATAGGAACATGTATAAGTCATGAAGAAAGCAATAGCAACAAACTAAACGATCAAGTGCTATGCTAATGGAATGGGTCAACTCAATCACATCATTCTCTAATGATGTGACCCCATTAATCAAATGACAACTCATGTCTATGGCTAGGAAACTTAACCATCTTTGATTCAACGAGCTAGTCAAGTAGAGGCATACTAGTGACATATTGTTTGTCTATGTATTCACACATGTATTATGTTTCCGGTTAATACAATTCTAGCATGAATAATAAACATTTATCATGATATAAGGAAATAAATAATAACTTTTTTTGCCTCTAGGGCATATTTCCTTCAGCCTCACAATAAACGTCATAGCTAACACAATATATTGCTGACGTTAGGCAGGTGGCATGCCATCCGTACTAAAATACTGTTGACGTGTCTGCCAACGCCACCACTAAATTGTTTTCACTGGCGTCATATTGATGGCATTGGGCCTCTACGCCAGCAAGGCACTTTTTGCCATGCCATATGTAGGCTTTTTTCCACTAGTGGAGGGCCGCTCCCGTGGAAGGAGAGGAGTATCGGCGGGTGATGAAGGCCTGCCCGCTGGCCATATCGCCGGAGATGGCCTCGTCGAGGAGCTGGGGACGGGCGGCGGCGACGGCTAGCTGTAGATGGAGGAACCCTAGCTAGCCTGCGGGGGCGAGAGGGACAGGGGATCGAGTGCGAGAGGGAGGGAGATTGACGGAAGGTCAGTTTCGACGCAGGCCTGGGCAGTGGCAACTTTGGTGTAAATAAGAGCAAACAACAGGAACACTTTGCTATACCCCTTCGTTTTAAGTCAGAAGCTGCGGGAAGCCACCCTCCCCCAGCTTTTTTCCATTATGAAGGAGAGGGGGTGATGGAAATAAGCTAAGTTCGTTTCTCCAAAACGAGTTCTTCTGAGCTTTTGGCTTATTTTGACAATAAGTTGCTAGAAGCTACAAAAAAACAGGCCCTAAGAGCATCTACAGCCGGACTTTGCAAATTCGACCCCTCAAACACCCGTAGATGCGCCTGAGCGCGTCCATAAACAGTGACCGGTCAAGCCTCAAAAAATGCATTCCACACATCCGGATACCTCAAATCCATATTATTACATGCAACATAACAATCTTTGAGTGACGGCTTCATTCGGTTCCACACCCCGCTTGCCCAGTTGCGTCGTGGCCATGTCCGGTGGCCGGCTGCGCCCCTCAGAGTGTTGCTCCGGTCGTCGGGAAGGTAGATCAAGGCATGGTACACGAGCCGGCTCACGGGACTCAAGGAAACACCATCGCCAATGCTCTACTCTTCCTCGTCGGAGCTCATAACCCGAGCGGTGCTGGCGGACGTCAGATCGATGACGGATCCATCCCGGGACAAAGCCGCCACGTCCACTACGATGTGGTTGCGGCGCCCGGACTGATGCGCCATATGGGGCAGCGGAGAATGTGACTCCGACTCACCAACGACCACCGCCGCCTCCCGCGCCTCGTGCCTGGCACAGCAGGCATGCCGTGCCATGTTCTCGTTGGACGAGGCATGGTGCGTCCCAATGCTCGGCGCGTCGGCGGAGGGGTTGCGCATCCGCCACCGCGTTCCAACGCCAGACGGACCGCACTGCCTCCGGCGAGGCAGCTATGGCTGGACTAGCGCCGGATCCATGCGCCATTTGGACGGACGCAATGGACTACCGACGAAAGGAGTCCGAGCGCGGCCGTGCACGGGCCTTCTCTCGGGCGCGACGGAGCGCAAGCCAGATGACCATCTCCTCCTTGGGGCCGCATGGGATGAGCTCGGGGTCGACGAATCTGAAGGTGAAGGACTCGGACCCGTTGCCCGCCATTCCGGAGACGGCCGGAAGACGCCAGAGACGAGTTTGGGTGGCGAATGGGAGTGGATGGAAGTGGCTAGAATTTGGTCCGACGAGTGGATGAGGAGGAATATATGTGGGATCGGGTTGGCCAGGGTGGGCTGGATCCGATATAGCGGGCGTGTTCCAGGTAATGAATCACAGTTTCTCTTGTTCCAGGTAAAATTCTTCGCAGCATAGTGAAAGTAGTACTCCTGCTCCTCCTGCATCTGCTTGGTTGCTAGTTTCTTGATGGTGTTTAGATGCTTTTGACCAGTCATCCGTACTGTTCCAAGACCTGCTCCTCCTGTATAATGATGCCTGCACCTAGTTGGCATTTGTTCTTTTTGCGATAAACCTAGTTGATTTGGTTGCAGGATCTAGATCTGACATCTCGGCTGGAAGTATCCATGTCCTGAGATAAACCCCCCTTCCCCACAGCAAGATCTGGATCTCACCTCTCTGCGGGAAGTACCCATGTCCTGAGGTAAAATCCCCTTGTCCAAACAGCACTCTGTCCAGTGTCCGCGGGACTGGAACGTCTGAAACTCCCCGTCACCTCACAGTGCTACAGCTCGGCTTCTCCAGGTAATTACCATTTCTTTTGTTCCAGCGAGATGTCTTCTCCCGCATGATTGCTATCTTTAGTTCCAGTACCTGCTGCGTCTTAACAGTGTTTAGGATGCTTTGGACCATTCTTCCACACGTTGGCATCTTTGATTCAAATAAATCCCATTGGCGTTGTGATATGAACCATTTTGATTCAACGGAATTGCGTGTAATTTTGTAGAATTTTGTTCTTCAGGATTTTCTTTCACAATAAAGCTTGTGTGATTATTTGTAGAATTGACAGGCATGCAAATTTTACCATGGACTAGTTAACGCACAATTCAAAAGGAGAATCTAATCTCATGGATTTGTTCCGCTGTTTATATGACAACTATGGCAAGCAGATTCAAAAAGTGTCAGCCTTTTCCTGTCGTGCAGCCAAACAAGTTCAGTTACTTATTACATTCTCTTTTTTTCCTGCGGATAATAGAAAAAGACACTCTTATCTCTACCGACTGCCTTGGTCGAACCAGCCACTTAATGATGGGTTTACGGAAGAGACATACTTGTCTATTCATGGTATTTATCCAGTTAACTAAGAATAATGGTTTCAGGAATTTCGCTTGTTGAGGGAATGTGAGCAAAGTAATCCAACCTTTTCTATTTGCAAAAGAGTAGAGCGATGATCTTTGTGTAATTCTGCCCTGAATGTAAGTATCACAATGCTGAATTTATTTTGTCAGAACGATCACACATTACACTTTTAATTAACTATATTCACAAAGATACACTTTTGTCTTTGTGTCTTGCTAGGTCTAACCGCCTAAGTATAGTCCTGCAAACTATAACATGCTATAGGGTGCATTTTATGAAATGTGATATGTTTAAGATTGGTTCTATGAAATGATTCATGCTAAACAGCTAAAGTGCAGCGCTGTCTAATTTTTTTCTTAAAGGTGTAGTATAGCAATAGTATTGTAAAGGAAGTATAGTGTCATGATATTTACTCTGCCTTTCATGATCGTTGAGAATCTAATACACTCATGAATAAATCATTCTCTCTTGTTTCAAGGTTATTTTGTTTGTAACTGCAAATGGAACACCATGATATTACCCCGCAAAGTGACCTGGAGGGTATTCTGTTTGATGAAAGCGCAGAACCAAAGGCTTTACCATTATCACTTCTGGAGCACATCACCAGCGGTTTCTCTCGTGGTGAAGAAATTGGCAATGGTGGTTTTGCAACGGTTTATAAGGTATGGATATGGTAACTCTCAGCTGCCTTTATTTAGATCGCAGTTTATCTGAAAACATAAGTTGACGCTGCCAAAACATGTTGCAGTTATAGGGAATGCTTGACAATGGCATGGTTGCTGTGAAGAAGCTTTTTGGAACGGTTGATCTTGATGAGAAGAAATTCAGTGAAGAGATACGTTGTCTGATGAAGGCAAAGCACAAAAATATTGTGCGGTTCCTAGGATATTGCGCTGACACACAAGGAGAAATGGTAGATTGCGGGGGAAAGCTTGTCTTGGCAGATGTACGACAAAGGTTGCCCTGCTTCGAATATCTACCTAAAGGGAGTCTTGATAAGCATATCACTGGTAGGATGATGTGGCACGTATTTGGTTCAAGCATCCATGTATTTAGCACTTAATGACTAATTCATGACTTAAAGTATTTAAAATACTAGACCAACTTTCTGCTCTCCTGCTTTGTAGATGCATCTTGTGGACTTGAATGGAGAGAGCGATATCAAATTATCAATGGAATTTGTGACGGTTTGTATTATCTTCACCAAAAGCACATCGTTCACTTGGATCTTAAACCGGGAAATATATTATTAGATAATAATATGATCCCGAAAATTTCTGATTTTGGTCTTTCGAGATGCTTCGATGAAAATCAAACTCGTACTATTGCTTCGAAGGTGATTGGAACTATGTAAGCTTGATATGACCGTTGGAAGCTCTGTTTTTGTTATGCATGAATGAATATCAATCCCTTTTTCCATTAATCGGTTAGATTATATAAATGTTCATGCAGGGGATATTTGGCACCAGAATTCTGTAGTGTCAGACAGATCACAGTCAAGTCGGACATATATAGTCTTGGTACGATAATCATAGAGATAATAACAGGAGAGAAAGGATATGCTGATGTTGCCAATGTAAGACAAGCAATCCATTCCAATATAAAGGCATGATTTCAAAATTAGTTTATTACAGTACTTCATATAACATCATTCTTCTGTTTAAACGTAGCATATTAGTGCAAAACACTAATTAGCTGCAAACGAGTCAAACATATTTTCCCCAGGTATCATGGTAACTGCAAAATTTCTAGATACGTAGGAATGGTTATGTGTTACCATAATGGATCTTCGGTGTTACCATCTACTACAATCCGGCTGGTCAATATTAGAATTGTAACATACATATTGAACTGTGTTAAGGGTGTGCTTGGATTTTGGCCAACCGCCCTTACAATTTTTGGGCCATCACCAAAATTTTGGTCTTTGTTTGGATGGCTACCATTTGGCATGCCAATGCTTCTTTGTCTATTCTAGTTCATTTTTGTTGCCAATGTTGGCCAATTTATGGGCAAGCAAAAGATCTACTAATTTTTTGGCTAGCCAACTATTTGGTAGGGCAAGGCTATGGTAGAACCAAACAAACCCTAAATTGTCCTTATGTGCTACTTTGTCAAGTGTAAAGCAAGTGATATTATATAGTGGGCTGATATACGTAACATTTCCTAGCTAAAATGTTCCTTGTTTTTCAGTTTGAGTAAGTGAGTAGTTTTTTTAGCTAGGCTGGATGCCTGTTGCTTCCGGGTGGCGGAAGGATTTTGCTATGATTTTTTATGCCTCCTATTTTTATAATAATAATAATAATAATAATAATAATAATTTTTTGTATTCTGTGAATTTTGCCACTCTTCTTTATATGAAGAGACGAGGATCTCATGTCCTGTAAAAATATATCTTGCTCCTTTTCATAGATTATAACACACGATTCCAATTTCATAGGTAATTGAGAGGTGGAGCAATAGGTTGGAGAAATCACAGCCAGACACACAACTGGAACAAGTACAAGTATGCACTGAAATAGCGATAGAGTGCAGTGATTTTAACCCGGCAAGAAGACCAGATACGAATAATATAATTAATAGGCTTCGTGCAACAAAAAATGCAGATGAGTTTGCTACTGAACTGAAGGTAAGGTCATGCATGGCACATGCCATATGAATGCTAGTCTGCAACAGTTTGTGCCAGTACGTTCATATGGTTGTTATGGTTATGTGTAGTTGTGTTTTAAAATGGATTGTTGTGTTGCAGTTTTGTGCTGTAGCATGTTAAATATCCATAGGCTTGATTTTTCTCCTACCATTGCATTACTCAAATTTTGAAGGAATTGACTTCTTATGTTTGGGGATGTTGCACTTTTCCCAAGGTGTCATTTTTATACAGTTAAGTGCGGCAGGTTTGCACTTACTTAAGAAAGAGATTAAAAAAAAGGGCAGCTCGGTGCATGTAGCTCCCACTTGCGCAGGGTCCGGGGAAGGGTCCGACCACTTTGGGTCTATAGTACACAGCCTTTCCCTACATTTCTGTAAGAGGCTGTTTCCAGGACTTGAACCCGTGACCTCTTGGTCACAAGGCAGCAGCTTTACCACTGCATGTTAAGGAAGAGATTAACTTTAAAAAATATCATATTTTAGTTGGGTTTAATTATAAAAAATCCTAAACCTATTTAGGTTTCCAGGAGATTATTGTTAGAGTTATAATATAAGTCATGTACCCCTTTGTATTTATCCCGTTGTATGAGGGGTTTTCCTGCATATGTTCCACACCTGTACATGTATATATATATATCGGCCTATGGCCTCATGAGAATATAAATTGCTTATTCCTAACATGGTATCAGAGCTAATATTTTCATGTACTTCAAAATTACTCAAATTCCTGAGTTGGTAGAACTATACAAAAAGACAATTCAAAATCAGCCGGACAATATATCTAATGTGCAGCAAGTTATTGGAACAGTATCTGATGTGGAAGAGACACTGGTCATTGGGAGGACCAAAGAAATAAAGGAAATAGTGGCTACTTTATCTGGGAGCATCACACTAGTGGCAGGTGAAGGAGAGGAGTGGTGCCCAGGCTACAGTGAGGGAGAGGAGGTGCAACGTTGCCTTTAACTAGCATCGTGGCACTCACCTTTGTTCCACTTCATTCATGTCATCAAGTTCTCCTCCACCAGGGACAACAGAGAGTACACTCTAGCGAGCGTCCCACTGCATGTAACTACGAATTTAGTGGGAACTATTGTCTAGCTGCAATGACCCAGGCATACTGCCTTACTAGGGTGGATCTTCCTTTCCTTGTGGAACTATGTTGCATTTCTTGAGCGAACTTAATTATATCAGTGCCTCTCGCTTTGCCTCCTCGGTAAAGGTGTTGTTGAGGCAGCTAAGACAGCCAATTTGTTCATAGTTTGCTGTAGTTGTTGCATTTTGCAATTCTAGTATAAGTTTAAATTTTGCTAAGGCTGTGTCTCAATTTTTTTCGGAGTTGTCATTTTCATGTGGTATTATAGCTTTGCCCCCTTGCGGTGTTGCATGTTTCATGAAGAGTAGTTTAATCAAAAACTTAGTTTACACATATACTCCCTCCGTCTCAAAATTCTTATCCTTGATTTGTCTAAATACGATGTATCTAGTCATGTTTTTAGTGTTAGATACACCCGTATTTAGACAAATGTAAGACAAGAATTTTGGGACGGAGGTAATACAACATATTTATCTCAAAGAGTTATTAGATCATGTTCCTTGCACAAAAAATTACTAGACCATGACACCATGATCATGATTATTCTCCTTGTCTTACCATGTACTCACACGTAAAAAGTTGTTGCAGATTGCAGATATGCTTCCTGATAGGGAAACATCGTCAGATGTGGAACAAACATTAATCATCGGATGGACTAAGGAAAAACAGAAAATATTGTCTATTTTATCTAAGAGCATCACAGAAGAAATGGTTATCCTTCCTATATATGGCATTGGAGGCATTGGCAAGACAACCTTGGCACAACTGGTATTCAATGACCCACAGTTCCAAGACTACACTCGGGTGTGGGTATATGTTTCCCAGGAACTCAACTTCAGCCAGATTGGCAACTCCATAATAACACAGTTAACTGACAAAATTGGCAATATATCTACCAAACAGATGCTTCATAAACGCCTTAAAGAGCTGTTTTTTGGTAAGCGCATCCTTATTGTTTTAGATGATCTATGGGAGGAGAACCCAAAAGAGTTTGATAAACTGAAGGTTATGCTAGGGCTTGGCCTGGGAAGGAAGGTGGTTATAGTAACTACACGTGTTGGAGGCCTCGCAAGGAAAATTTGTAGTCCTGCAGTTACACCATACAAGCTGGAGACTTTGACGGTTGATAAGTGTTGGACTATAATAAAACAAAAGGCTGACTTTGAAGACCGAGTCAACCAAGAACAATTGGAGCATATAGGAAGGGAGATTGCGACCAAGTGTGGAGGTGTGGCCTTAGCAGCTCAATCACTTGGACATATGTTGAACGGCATGACGGCAGATGAATGGGAGTCGGTGAGAGACAGTTATTTCTGGAGTCTATCAACTTCGGAGGGCCACGAAGTGCTTGGATCCTTACTGTTAAGCTATAGCCACATGTCTGTTTCGTTGAAGTTGTGCTTTTCCTATTGTGCAATCTTTCCAAAAGGTCACATAATGATGAAGTATGATCTAATTTACCAATGGATTGCTCTTGGGTTCATCGAGCAATCTAGGATATTTGATTTTATGCAGCTCTCCGAGGATTATATCATGCAACTTTTGGGGATGCTCTTCCTTGAATATTCAAAGGATCCTAAGGTGAGTTGCTACATAATTCTCACATTAATTTCAACATTACGTAGTCCTACTCGGCTACTCACATCAGAGCAAAAAAAACACATATTCTAGTGCATCTGCCCATGTTACAATTTTTCCTTTGAATTTTTGCTGGTAAATTCACAAATGTCTAGTAAAAATGTATGAGGCTATTTCCTTACTAAGAAAACATATAATATAATTATATGAACTGTACAAAAGAGACATCTTTGTGCGCACATTGCTGCCCTATTTTGGCAATTTTTTGTCTATTCCGTGCAGATAACAAATATGCACAATTTACAGATATTTTTGCTAGTGCTTATAGTTTAATTGAACAGACAGTTGTGAATGCATTTGTTTGATACGAGATAACCTACTCTTGGTGTAACATAACATTTGTCATGAGCGATTCGAAGAGGGTAAAAAACATGGATGGATAATTATGAAACTAGAGGGTATAAAAAACATGGAAGTATTTCTATTGATAATTAGAGCACTATAAAACGAAATAAAGTTCAAAGTTCTGATAACATTCGGTGTTTTTGCTGTAGAGTGGTGAAATGCAGGACAGAGATGTTACATTTTTCAGGATGAATGACCTAGTGCACGATCTCGCCAGGATGATCTTGGCCCATCAATTTAACGATAAGGGCAGTGTTGGTGGAAACAAATGTCGCTATGCATTGCTCACAGATTGTAGCAATCCATTGCAGTTTTCCTTCACTTCTCCTGCAAATATAAAGGCGCTGCATTTTCGGGACTGCAGCAATACACAACTTCGTGGAAGTGCATTTTCGTCAGCTAAGTGCCTCCGTGTCTTGGACTTAAGTGAATGCCTTATTCAGAATCTACCTGATTGTATTGGCCAACTGAAGCAGCTGAGATTTCTTCATGCTCCACGGATACAAGATAAGATGATTCCCAATTGTATCACCGAGCTCTCAGAATTAAATTATCTCAACCTTAGAGGCTCTGAGAAAATCTTAGCACTGCCGGAGTCAATTGGTGATATGAAAGGTCTGATGCATCTTGATTTATCAGGTTGCACTGGAATAAGTGAACTCCCCGTATCATTCGCAGAGCTGAAGCAGTTGGTTCATCTGGATTTATCACATTGCCGTGTGTCTATATCAGAAGCTTTTGGTGGTTTTACCAAACTACAATATTTGAATTTATCAGTTGAACATTCTGACAGAAGGCTACCAGACGTCATCGGCAATCTAATCAAACTCAGGTATTTAAATCTATCGGGATGCATGGAAATTTCCGTCAAGTGATGATCAAATAGGCCGTTTGCTTGGCTCTATCTGCACCCTTTCCAATCTAGAGCATCTGGACTTGTCTGGGAATAGAAAGCTTTCCAGTATACCAACAAGTATTGGCAACCTCAGGCAGCTTCATACGCTGGACCTCTCAGGCTGCCATCGCCTAAAGAAGCTTCCTAATAGTATGATTAATATGGTTAATTTGAAGGTTCTAATTGTGGAAAAGGAGGTTAGATTGGATGAATCTATGCCTGCTCTCTTAAATTTTGTCTCGTTGCCACACTTTGTGGTGTATGCTTCAAGTGATAAATGTAGCAGCAATATCAACCTCCTTGAGCCTACAAATCCTGATAAGCTGACGATAGATAGACTTGAAAATGTGAAGTCTACAAAAGAGGCATGGAGTATAAAGCTGATAGAGAAACAAAACATGAAAGTGTTAACATTTCGATGGACCGAAAATGCTGAGAGGTTTGTGGATGACAAGGATGTGCTGGAACAGCTAGTGCCACCAAGCAGTGTACAGATATTGACTATAGTTGGTTACACGAGTCTCAGCATTCCTGATTGACTTATGGATATTAGGCAGTATCTCCCTGATCTTTTGGAGTTAAATTTGTTGAATTTTCCTAAGTGCAACACGCTACCAGCACTTGGTCAACTACCAAATCTATTAGAGCTGGATCTCTACCGTATGGAGAGCTTGGAAGAGTGGAACACTGCATATAACACTGGTGAGGGAGGTGCAAATGGGCTTATGTTTCCTAAGCTTGAGAAGTTGAGCATAAAGCAATGTCGCAAGTTAAGGATAGGACCATGTCTGCCTAGAGCTTTGTCTTAGGACATAGTAGATTGTGATAATGTGCTGTCATCACGGGGAGAGAGCTCATCACGCAGCGGTGCCTCCTCTTCTCCAATAACTGATCTGGATGTTAGTGAAAGCAAGGTGCCCTTGCATGAGTGGAGGTTGCTTCACCACCTCCCTGCCCTTCGTAAGTTAACTGTCCTCCATGTGTATATATGTATATGGATTTTTCATAGCCCGCTATTTAAAACATTTTGTACTGCTTTTATTCTCGCACTGACCAGTGCCCACTCTTTCTTTATCCGCAAATATATATACACATGGCATGAGTATCTCTGGAGAGTCATTCTAAGTGTCGAATTAGGTGTCTATATTTTTTTTCTTTATTTGATATTGTACCTTTGTGTCAAGATTACTCAGTAAAATATGCAATACTTGCACTAATTATCCATCTAAGAGGAAAATAATTCTGGTTGTAGTTGTGCACTGCTATAGCACGGACAGTTATACATGTTGTGTGCTGTTCTGATTATACTGTTACTGTTGTTCAGGACTTCGACTTCCTACCATCAAACTACTCAGACTAAGAAGACATAATCGGTTACTCTTCTTTTTGCGGGGACAACAATGCCGACACTCAGTGTATATGTGTATGCAGGAAGAGCAGCCATTACGCAGCTAATCAACTTCCTGCCAGAGCATTCGTCCACGATTCGGGAGGAAACATCAGATGAAGAAGTGATAGCAGAATCGACCCATAAAAATGGATGTATCTAGAACTAAAATACATCTAGATACATCCATACCTGCGACAAGTAATTTGAAACGGAGGGAGTAGTTGCAGAGAACAGAGTTGAACCACAAACGTGTAGCGCCTCAGATCACTTGGTCATGTTGCTGTTCCGGAGATGGACGGATCTTTGAGGGAAAAGATCGTCAGATCAGTAAACGAAATGATGCAGGGCAAATGGAGTGAAGAAACCAGCGAGCCAAAATGTCTACCCTTTCTTACAACGTGTCAACTATGCACTCGCTCAAGTGACACTTGCATTTTCGGAAATTGTGTTCATCCATCGTCTCTAATCATAACAACCAAAACATATACAAATGAATTACCACTGCGACCAACCAGCAGCAGTAAAATTTCGTAGTGCATTTTTCAGAAAGTTGATGAGCCACGACACTTGCTGCTCCTCCTGCATCCCCCATATATGCAGAGCCATGGGTATTGTTGTCCGGTAAATGAGACAAGTCAACAAAACAGAGCTTCCTCCGTGAAGGCACCATTTGGATGCACCTCATCAATCACAGTACCAACACTTACTGGTCCTGGGCATTATTGTTCATCTCTACAATCACCCTACAATACATCTGGACGCACCTCTTCAACTGCAGTACGAATACTCTGTGATCCTGGGCATTGTTCATCACTAGAAGCATGCGCAAGATTTAACCGAGAGCCGTGTTCATCCGATCAACCCGTTTCACTTTCAGAACCTTCACACTGACCATTCGATCCAATCTACAACGTGAGCACTTCCAATCAGAAGTCCGGCAATAACAAAGACTAACAACTATAACTCCATTATACTTATGCAGAAATCCGAGAAACATAATTAAGCGTGCCGGTTTAATTATATACCAGTTCTTCCTCGAGTCCCCGTTTGGTTATCCACGTAAAATGACCCCGCCATCTCATCATAATGGTACTTATATTCGAGTGGGTCTTAAATTGACCGAAGCCGTTTGGGACGCCCTTCGCTACAAATATAGCGTCCTGCTTCGATAAAGCCATTTACATTCGCGTTCCATCCACATCGCCAATCTCCACCGCCGAAAGCTGCTCATGATCGAAAGATGCATGTGAGAAAGCTGACATTGGCACCTGCAACCGTGTCCTTCTGTTTCGCATGCATGTGCAGTAGGTGCGGATAGGTGCTAGATTCTTGCATGTCCAGCATTAATCTCCAGCCCAATTACGTGAGTAATTCCCTTTATTATCTTTTATGGTGGCTGTAGACCAGCACACAAACAAGATTTAAATGCCAGAAAAATCAAATATCTTATTGTTTAAATTGGTTTGGAAGAACGTTCTTTAAATAATTTTAAAGAGAACAAAACTTTATTAAATTGGTCTCTGAACTTTGCCATGAAAAACAGAAGAACTTTTGAAAAACTTTGGCATATCTCATAATTGTTGAAAAATAGTCAGAGAACTTTATTAACTCTTCTTTTGAACTTTACCTTCAAAACTCAAAGAACTTTCGGTTTTTACTGGTTTTTTCAAAAGTTCTTATGATTTTCATGCAAAAGTTCAAACACATCCTTCATAGAGTTCTTATGGCTATTTATACTTGTAACTAGCGGTTAGTTATGCACACCAGATAAAAATCCTTATGCATATGATAAAATTTATACTACATTATTATTTTGTTCATCCCACAGTAATTAGCAGTGTCATTTATGCATAAGGATTTAATTAAGGAGCTGGGCGGTTACCTAAAAGCAAGCATGGGAGGGAAAAGGGCGCAGGACATGTGCATGAAAAGCTGACATGCAGCATACTAGCCTGTGGCCTCAGCGTCTAAGTGGACCCACTACATCCTTCCCTTGCATGCAACACTGATCCATATGCATCAAACATCGGTGTGGATTTCCGCTGCGCATGGAACACGAATGGAAAAAACCGCATCCGTCCTGCTTGTCCCATACGGGCTTCTTCCAACGAAACCACGGCTTTCGAGGGTGTCGTTACTTAATGTCTTTGATCGCATGTCCTTCCTCCATGATGACTGGGTCTCCACTACAGGGCTCTGGTTGCGCATCTTCAAAATGTTCCAGTCCTCTTCAGTAATCGTAGGCCACTTTTCGCGGACTTCGGAGAAATCTTTGAGAAGATACTTGTTTCTCGTGGTGGATTTCTAAGAACTCAAATTCTTGGGGAACTTATGAATTGCGTGGTTGTTTACGTAATTCCTTGGATATAATAGGTTGTCGTACTTGAACTTGAATCTAGTGTGCATCCTTCATAGGAGGAGTTTTTTTTTTTTTGCGAGGGCTTCATAGGAGGAGTTGACGCAGATTCTCTTTCTCATAAACTCTTAGATTGGTCTTATTTGGAGACTTCTCAAAGGATGACACCTAGGGCGTTGCCGAAGTGATTCGAGGCCTTCTGCAGTCTGGCAGACTCACCAATGGAGTTAACTCAAGTGACCAAAAGCCTGTTGGTGCCGATAGTATTTTGGACATCCGGCGAGCTGAGGCTTCCCGGACGTGGTCCTCCGCATCATAGCACGCCAGTAGGAGGTTGACGTAGTTGTGCCAGCGCGTGAATTTTGTGCTGTCCAGGGCCAGCTTGAATCGATGAAGCTGGCGACGTTGGCTGGGATGGCGGGAGAAGAGCCGGAGGGGGAAGGCGGCGAGCCGGCGACACAGGTTGGATGGGAGGGAAACAAGAGGGAGACCGACGGATCCGGAGTTCTCTCCGTAGCCAGAGCACGAGGGCACACGTCAATAGGGAGGCCTGCAGTGAGATCCGCGGCAGCAGCGGCGACGGCATGATCGCCATCAGCCGTCCGCGTGGGAGAGGTAGAGGGAGGGGTAGACATTGCTCTGGTTACCAAACTGAATGATGAATCTCCTGTGTATTGCCATAGCTGGTTATAGTACAGGTGCATAAACATCGGGATCCTTACATGCAGCGCACGACCCGAGTGGTGGCGCTGGACTAAGGAAGTCCCTAAAGACTAGACTTACTGGTACATCAGAATAACGAGACATACATCAACATAATTGTACAACACATAACGTGACAGTTCAACAATGAGTTCCTCAGAAAATATTACAGCTCCATCGGATGCAACATTTTCATCCGATGAAACAACTTTTGCACGAGCGATGGGGTAATATAATCGAGAAAGAGATCATAGTTGAGGACCGAAGAATTGCACTTTCAGAGATTATATGCAGTCGAGTCATGGCAAAGTTAACACTGGTGGACATTTGTATCCAAAGTTACTATCTGGCAGAAGGGAGTCGCCATGGCCATCAACTCTTTATAAGAAAAGTCTTCGACAACTCATCATCACCAATGTCTTGCTGATTCTTCATTACAGATCGATAAAACTCCTAATAATTAAGCAATCTAAACGCACTAGTACTTAAGAGCTAGTACACGTAGGTATTGCAGGACAGCCGAAGACGGCCGTGGATCGTGCATGCATCTCAGTAGTCGCCGGTGAGGAGCTTCCGGCCGACCTCGAAGCAGACGAACGCGTCGATGCAGGCGTACTTGATCTGCTCGTCGGAGAGGCGGTAGGCGTCCCACGGTCCCATCGTGATGCTGTGCGGCTTGTCGACGCTGGCCCCCATGACGGCGTCCGCGACGTCCCTGAGCCCGGCCTGGCGGAGCCACGGCCTGCCCATCTCGTCGGCCGCGAGGTGGCGCAGGTCGACGGTGTTGGCGACCCCGAGACCGTGGTCGTTGCTGAGGCGGTTGGCGTCGTCCTGCACGCCGACGCCGACGAAGCGGAAGTCCGGGTCGGCGAGGAAGGTGACGAGTGCCTGTGGGAAGTAGTCGGCGTGGAGTAGCTGGAAGATGAGGCAGCGGCGGCCGACGCAGAGCTGCAGGAGCGCGACGGGGTTCTGCGCGTGGCTGTAGCTGGGGCGCCACTCCACGTCCAGCCCCACGATGAGCTTGTGGTAGACCCAGCGGTAGACGTAGCGGATCTTGCGGAGCCAGGCGGCCACGGCAGCGCCGGAGGACGTGATGGTGGTGGTGATGACGTCGCCCTCGAAGTCCACGTCGCCGACCAACGTCTCGGTGGCCATTGCGATTTACGTTCACGGCAGCTAGGTAGCACAAACGCACAGGAAGAGATCTAACGAAGGCGAAAACCCAGCGAACGGCGTCGCGAGAAGCGTGGCGAGGGGCAAGGCAATTATTGTTGCGGGACAGGAGAAGTAGCCGGAGACGTCTCAATTCTCAAACAACCCCTGAAACTAACTATTGGAAACTACTCCGTATTTGGTATTTTTTTTATTGCAAAAAAAAGCAAACGGATCGATTCGAGATGGGACGAGTTTCCCAGCCGGAGACCAAGTCTAATTCAAACGCAAACTCTTGCTGAACAAGTTTAAATTTACGGAATTGATAACGGCCGAACGTCAGATTTCTGACGTCCCGCGGCCTTTCTATCGTCGGATCTAAGCACAAATCTTATAGTGGAAGTTTACGGCCACGTCTGAGTGAAAGCGTTCGGTAAAAAGAATTCTCATCCCGAACGAATCCCGCCGCCGCATCTCTATTCCCCTCCTTATTCATTCCTCTCAGGCCGCGCCCAACCACAGAGTGAGGCGGAGGCCGACCGCCGTAGGTCGCCGCGATGCTCGCCGGCGTGGAGCACCAGGCCGGCGCGCTCCGGGTCCGCGCGAGCGGCTTTAGCTGCCGTTGTGGGCGGAGGCTGAGGGCCGCAGCAGCCTCCACCGCTCCACGGACACGCCTCCATCCGCACGATCCTCGCCGTCGCCGAGCTGACCGTTGTCGCCGCCATCCGAAGCTTCCGTCCCCGAGCTGACCATAATCGACGCCCACGGATTCTACCGTCGCTGAGCTGCGTCTCCTCCGCCGCACACCTTCGCGTCCGTCGCGACGGCGCGGCCATTTTCAGGCGATAGCATCGCCCCTCGCCTCGGCGCCCACCTCGGTCGCGTCTTCTCCGAGCACGGCGTCCATGGGCGACGGGATCCTCCTCGTCTTCTCCGACTTATCGGACGCCGGGGAACTCATGAGCTGCGCGTTCACCCGGAGGCGACGGCGCCATCCTGCATGGCGGCACCCTCCACGGCCATGTCTTCTCCTTGCACGGCGACCAGGCGCTGCCCATGGGCAACGGGACCATCCTGCTCGTCTTCTCCGGCCACTCGGACGTTCAAGAACTCGTCTGCTGCACATGACCTCTCGAAGGACAGGTTCAGTTTTATGTTACTAGCTCAAAACTGATGGTGATTCACCTTTTTTAGCTCAATCCATATGATGCAATTTTTGTATGATTCATTGTCTCAGTCATTCATGGATTGCAGAAATTTTTTTACTTTCATGTGATGTTAATTGACCAATTATGCATTGCATTTTTTTAGAAATTATAGTTGATGGAAAGGCAAAATATGTTTTTGCCATGCAAACACAAAATATGTTGCCATGTTGCCTCAACTTTTGCTGTCCCCAATTTAAATTATTTCTTACCATGGCAAAATATCTAATATCTTGCCATGGAAACACAAAGTATGTTGCCATGTTGAAATCATGTTTTCATTGCCATGGAAATAGAACATAGTATTTTTTGCCATGTTTCTGAAGTTGTTAGTACTATTTCCAAGGCAATTTTATAGATGTTGTTCTCAATAGAGTAAATTTTGCCATGGCAAATTAAACTAAAACTTGCCATGTGAATAAAAGTATTTTTGCCATGGCAAATTAAACTAAAACTTGCCATGTGAATAAAAGTGTTTTTGCCATGGCAAATTAAACTAAAACTTGACATGTGCATAAAAGTATTTTTGCCATGGCAAAAATTAGAGTAAATTTTGCCATGGCAAATTAAACGAAAACTTGCCATGTGAATAAAAGTATTTTTGCCATGGCAAAAATAGAGTAAATTTTGCCACTGCAAATTAAAATAAAACTTGCCATGTGAATTGAAATATTTTTGCCATGGTAAAAATAGAGTAAATTTTGCCATGGCAAAATTAAGTAAAACTTGCCATATGCATAAAAGTATTTTCGCCATGTAAAAAATTAGAGTAAATTTTGCCATGGCAAATTAAACTAAAACTTGCCATGTGAATAGAAGTTGGCAAAAATAGAGTACATTTTTCCATGGTAAATTAAACTAAAATTTGCCATGTGCATAAAAGTATTTTTTGCAATGGCAAAAATAGAGTAAATTTTGCCATGGAAAATTAAACTAAGATTTCCCATGTGAATTAAAGTATTTTTGCCATAGAAAAATTGTGTAATTTTTGCTATGGGAATTTTCCAGTTTTTGATTTCCTAGTATGTGTGCAATTGCTAGCTTTTTGAATACTTGGGTCTTTGTGCGTACGCTGGGCCTTTTTTAGCCCACTTTCTTTAAACTGCACGTATTGACAACTTGCTCGTGAATGAGGGGTTCGGGCTGGTGCGTTTCTGCACTGAACGATTCTGTTCGGTAGAGTGTTGTCCCAGATCCGAACGTTTCATTCGGTCTGGCGCTTGCCCAGGCCGAACTTTCGGTCCTTATCGAGGTCCTAAATTTATGAAGGGGTGGCTACCAGAGAGGGATTTTTGAAAGAGAGCACTGGGATGCCTTTTGGCTGGTAGTACTGGAGTTCTGCCTGTGTGGCAGTGGCAGAAGATGGAAACGATCTGACTATCATTTTATCCTAACTCGGCCTTTTATAGAAACCCTAAGTGAGGGACAACTTCTCACCCGTCGCCGCCGCCTCCGACCCCCCTTCCCCCTGCTTCCCCGCCGCTGCTGGAGGAAGCAAGCGACAAAGCTCGCCCGGCGAACAGCGGACGGCGGGCTCTCCTCCCCCTCTCGTGTGGGGGCCGCTGGCCAAGGCGCGGTGGTGCCCATGGGAGCCCGGCGTGACGACGGAGATGGAACACTGGGGCGGCAGACCCAGGGGATCCGACGGCGGTTGTGCCACCATGGCTGCGAGGGTGGCGTGGGGGCCGACCATGGTGGCTGGTGGCGGCGGATCTAGGGTTCCCAGCCAAGGTATGTTCCCCTCCCGCGGTAGTCCTAGGGTTCTTCTAGCGCCAAGACGGTGTTTTGCTTGATGTCGTTCCTCATTGATCTGGCCATTGAAGAGTCCTGGAAGGCTCCACCAGAGATCTCCATTGGGTGCTTGACGCGTGTATATTGCTGGATCGGGTGATATTCGGTCGTGTGCGCCCCTATTTCAGCCCATGTGGCTTCAGGAGAGCGTTGACGCGAAGCTTTGTTGGCTGTTGACATCATGGGACATGTCGATATTTCGATTTGCATGGTGAAGACAATGGCGGAGAACTTCATGGTCGCTAAGGTCTAAGGCCTAGTAATGGCGGATCGAGTCTTCGAGGCGATGAGGACTTTTCTTGGTGAATCTCGAGTCGTAGCAGTAGCATCGGAAAGTGGGGGCGGCAGCACAAGAGGAGTACAGAATCTTAGCTTTTAGGGTGTAAACCCAAGATTTGGCATTAATTGGTTATGCCTGATAATGGCCTTATTGAAGGCATTGTTTTGAGAGCACATATTTTTTTCGGGTGAAAACCTAAGATCTATGATCAAGCAACCAGGGCACTTGTGCGCTGCTTCCTTCTTAGAGGCGTCGCTTTGGAGAATTTAGATTTCGGATGTTGTCTTGGTGGTGGTTCATGCTGCAGTTACAAGGAATTTATCATTGTAGTGGGTTCTTTCAATTTTTTTTTCTTCTCCTTTTTGATTTTGGGTTGTGTGCATTTGTAATGTCCTTAGGACATTTCGTTGTTGTAGAGGCTGGGTGTAATTTGCATCTCCGTGATATTAATATATTCCTTTTGTCGAAAAAAATATAACCTCCCTTATTTGTAATTTAGTGCCTGCTTGGTCTTCCAAAGTTGCGGCCCCTTGTGAGTTTCTTGGTTCTGCTTAGGCCTTGTACAATGGGAGATGCTTAGGGAGGTGCTTAGAAAAATAAACCGGGTTTTTCTGAAGCACCGGTGCCTATTTCTATAGAAGAGACGCTTAGTTAAGCGTCTACCCTGTACAAATAAGCACCGGTGCTTAAGGAAGTCCTGGTGTATTTCTCTAAGAACCTCTTCTAAGCACCTCCCATTGTACAAGGCCTTAGAGCATCTCTAGCAGACCCCGCATAAGTGGTCAAACCCGCAAAAATTTTGTGTTTTACAGTTTTGGGCAAAAAAGTGTCCAGAACAGAAGCCGTAAAAGTGGTCCAACCCGTAAAAATTTTAAGGGCCACCGCAAATGCACACCCGAAACCCTTATCTTTGGAGGTTGGAAGGCCGAATTTAGAGGCCCCCGTATACCGATCAAACCTCGTCGGAGCAAACACGTCGCCGCGGAGTTTGCCGGAATCCGCCCTAAACTCGCCGGAATTCATCACCGCACATCGGAAAAGGCCGCTAGACGCTGCAATCGATCGCCGCTGGTTCGAATTGGACGAGCTCGACATCGTCGTGGCCTCCCATGACCTCAGCCTGGCCGCCGGAATCCTCCCGACGCGGCAGGCAAAGGGGCACGGCTGGCCTGGCAATAGAGCAAGGCGCGGACGATGGAGGCGACGGGGCGTGGCCGGCAAGGCTGGGCGCGGACGACGGAGGCGATGGGGCATGGCCGGCGAGGCTGGGCGCGACCGGCGCGGTGATGGGGCACGACCAGTAGGGACGGGGCGCGACCGATGGGCGATGGGGCACGGGCGACGGGGCATGGCCTACGGGCGACGGGGCGCGGCCAACGGGGTTGGGCGTGGCCGGCATGGCCGGCTGGAGGAAGGGACGGCAACGGCCGGACTGGAGGAAGGAGCTCTTTATTCCAGTTTTACAGTATCTGTTCGGTCGCGTTAGTTTTCAACCCGCAAACACGATCTTCGTGAAACTGCAAATGCGTTTGGCGGGTCAAGTTTTTGCGGGGTCTGCTAGAGTTGCTCTTAGAAAACAGTACACTCTATTGAAATCTCCCCTTTACTGAGTATCCAATCAGTTAAACACTTTGCATATTTTACATGCTGTTTTGTTCTTTCTTTTTTGCGACTGACATGCTGTTTTGTTCATGGTTAAGTTGACAAATGACTATACCTAAGCCCTGACATTTGTTCGAGTGCCTACATAAGTCTAAGAGCTTTTCCATTTTTCAGCTCATGAAAAGTAACACACCGATCTAGAACCAGCACACTCACCATCTGTATACTCAATTCTGTTCAAGTAACGTGTAAAGTTCTGTTAAGTGAAGTGTACCTGAGCTGATCTTTCCCATGGAAATAATAGTGTCCTTGAATGATGGCAACCTCCATGTGTTTCTGTTAACTCTCTTCTATATCAATGAAAGGCTGCGGTGTCAGCATTTTCATCAAAAAGATCTGGATATATTGGAGCTGAATCCCGTGATCTCGGTGTATTTTGTCAAAAAGATCTGGATTGGTCAAAAAGATATGGATATATTGGACCTGAAACCAATGTTAATTCTGTGTTGGCGGCAACTACAACTTTCTATATCACCTGCTTCGCTGCGGACAAATGGGCTACCAAGAAAACGGATAAATGCAGGAGAAACTTCCTATGGGCTGGGGATGAGGAGGGGCATGGAGGAAAATCCATGGTCTATTGGCGAAAGATCTAAGCACCAAAGAGGCATGGTGGTCTTGAGATCAAGGACATTTTGAGTTTTAGTCGCGCCCTGAGATTGTGTTGGTCGTTTGAATGGGACTCGATGGATAGGCTGTCGAAAGGTACTCCGGTTCCTTGTGAAAAGATTGACAAGAGTCTGCTTGCAGTGTGCACCATGATTTCTCTTGGAAACAGTATGATGTCGAGGTTCTGGACAGACAAGTGGCTCCAAGGGAGGGCGCCGCATGCTCTCCCACTCGCTGTGTCTGCTCGCGTCATCAGTGGGCCGGCCCAGACAGGCGCACATTGTGGGAAGGGGATGATGTTTGTTGTAAGGAGCAGCGTATAGGGAGTCCCAAGAATCGGGAAGCTCCACCAATTATCTTGACACATGTAGGCTTCCAATGCATGCCCGCATGCCCATATGACTCTCTGTCTTTCACGATGTTGGCTCCTGTTCTGGAACTAACGTAGGCATCTCAAAAGACATTATTGATGGTGGGCATTCAAAGAGACATGATCCATCGGTTTAGTTACCTTCTTTAGCATCTACAAATCTTGGCCAGCGCCTCCTAATCGCATCAGCATCTCTTCAAATTATGGTCGATGCGGAGGGGGTAGAAAGGAGGTGAAAAGCAGGAGCGGTGGGATCAACGAGCTTGCGACCCTGCGCTGCACCTCAAATGTATGATTACTTTAGATGAACTACAGTGCACATAAATGTATGGAATACATATCAACAATCAATTATATAACCATATTTTGGGGTTTTCTAATTGATAATTTTGTTACTTGCTAGATTCCTATTTTGTATTACAACTTTTACAGTAGTTGGCATTTTTTGGAGCCGTTCGTTTGTCTCGATCTAACGGCGCATACATACGTAGTACTCGAAAGTACGCGGATGAAAGTACTCGAAAGTACTATTAGTCTAGGGGCATTTTAGTCCTAGAAAATATATGACAAGGTGGGGCCCTCTCGTCCAATGCAAAACCGCCGCCCCTCTCGTCCAATGCAAAGCCGCCGCCGTGGTCCTTCCCCTCTTCCATCACCATTACAACCGCGGCCATCTCCTAGCCTTCTCCTCATTCTTGTGGCCGCAACTTTGCTCTTCTCATCTTCCACATCCACCCCCCTCTTCCATCCACGCAAGAACCTTGATGGAGCAGCAGATCGAGCAGATCGATGGTGGCGAGAACGCCGACTTCGTGGAGATCGCCGGCGGCGACCAGGTCAAGTTGGCCAGGTTGAGGGAGATCCGTTCTTGGTTTGACAACACAAGGCAGATGAGCTGGACGGCAATGGCCACTCTCAAGAATTTGACGAAGAAGGAGAGGGCAAAGCTTTTCCCCCAGCCCGCGCAACCGATTCAGAAGATCGAGATCCTCCTCTGGGCGATGGAGCAGGCCAATTCGTCCAGCGAGTGGACCAGGCGGAGATGGTGGGCGTTCAGATCCAGGGTAGAGCATCCACTGGATCAGGAACCCACCGTGCACGAGGTGCCGTTGCAGATTGTGCAGCCTCCAACCGAGTCACCGGAGACTTCGAAGCGCAAGATGAGGAGGACAATGGTCGCGACCTCGCTTCCCCGCCGTTCTCCACGCTTCCCTCGCCGCTCTCCTCGTCTGAACGGTGGCGGTAGCTATGTTTAGAGTAAGCTTCCCCACTCCTCATCTTTCTACTGCTCGTGCTTACATCGTGGTGATACTGATCATAATAGTTCAGAGAGGGAATGCTAGATGGCATTTTAATCTCAATGAATTGCATGAACATTTGAGTACATGGATTTGGAGGATGGATTATGATGTATGTGAACCCTAGGCATCATATGAACCCTAGGAAAAATTAGTAATGTTGTAGTGGTAGACACTGAAATATTTCGGTACACACCGGTAGGCACTGAAATATTTTGGAACTGCCCTAGGCAAAATTTGTAATGTTGTAGTGGTGGACACTGAAATTTTTTGGTACACACCGGTAGGCATTGAAATATTTCGATACCGCCCTAGGCAAAATTTGTAATGTTGTAGTGGTAGACACTGAAATATTTCGGTACACACTGGTAGGCACTGAAATATTTTGTTACTACAATTTCAGTACACACTGATGCACACTGAATTATTTCACTACTGCAGTTTCAGTACACACCGGTACACACTGAAATATTTCAGTACTGCAAATTCTATACAAAGTTGGCATTTTGTCATTTATGTGTGAATTAATCCATGCATCATATGGCCTAACTTTCTACATGAGTTTGAGTCAATTTCATGTCTATTTATTGTTAAAATTATTGTCATGCCATGAAACACAAGACAAGTCACTGACCCAAGCTTGCAAAGATGCCATATCAATGTTGCTGATATGACATATGGATGTTTTCACCTAGTCTTGTGTCTGAATTAAAACTGAGCATTTTTTCTTGATGGTATCCATGGATCTAGAACTCCTATGAATTTCCTCATGTTGGATGTTTTGTTCTCCATCATTTGTACTAGCATTCCGTGTGATTAGATGCCATGACAAGACCCCTGGCATATTTATTTTCTTGCCTCCAACATCACATGTGTGTTTTGCAGGAAAAAACCTGGAGTTCACCAGGCTGGCTGAAGTTGTGAGGCTGGGAGGCTGATGGTGCTGCTACTGGCTGATCCTTCTTCTTTCAGTTTTTGTTCGTCATTTCTCAAGCCATTGGACCAGGGCTACTTCCCTATGTGCTGTTAATGTATTAAGTAGTTCCTTCGAATTTGTAGTATTAGTTAGTTTGAATGTGGAAGTACCTTAATTTTTAGGAACGAAATGTTGCTATGTATGACCAAGGGTTTCATACCTTAATCTTTGGATAATTAATTATGTGAACTGTTGGATGTGGCGCATAACAAAACGCCTCTACCATTGATACTAGTTCAATATGTCGGTCCAATTAGAGATCAGCTACTACCATATAGAACAGTTAGCATTTCATACTACAACCTGGCACGTACAAAACATCACACAGTGGAAGCACATCCCTAAGCACCTTGCATTGTACAAGGTCTTAGAGACAAGCCTCCACCATATATAACAGTTACCATGTCACACTACAGCCTATAAAACATCACACAGTGGAATAATCATAGCTAGTAGAGCATTACGTACCAGTTAATATGAGTAGATATAGGTACGGTAATACACGACAAGTACTCGCAAACAAGAGCTAACATAACAAGTTCATTTCAGATTGATACATGGCCCACCGCAGTTCTAAATGAGGTGGATGGTGATCATCATCCTCAAGTCATGGCGACGGGTGTTCGCAACAGTGAGTAGGATGGCCTGTCCTACCCGAAGATTCTTGGCACGAAGGAACTTCTTCCACCCTGCCCTGCTCAAGACAGTGCGACCGTCCGTGTCCACTGCATAGGCACAGCTGGTGATGGAGCCCGTTCTGGTAAGGCGTAGTCTAGCAGCCATGCCTTCTTCGTCCGGGTCGATGCCACAGCTATCAAGTAACCTCTTAGGTAATTTCTGAAAACAGTTGACATGATCATATACATTAGTGGAAATAGCAAAACAGTTGACATGATATATGATCATGTCACGTGCAATTATCAACAAAGCATACACTTCAAGACACATATATCATTAGATTCAACACTGAGCATATATATCATCACATCAGTACACTATACGTCAAGCATCAAATTACTACAGTAATTAGGCATATCATTAGATTACTGCGTACACTAAGCATATCATCGCATATTACTACACTACATGCATGTCATAAAATTCTTCACTAAATGAATTCTAAACTAGGCCTCTCATCACAGTACTACAACATGCATATCATATGAACTACTACACTAACTAAGCATGTATATCATGTAATTACCACACTAAGTAACATACCATGATATGCCGTTTAACATTCGTCCTTGTGAGGCGGGTCACGAATGGCTTCCCTAGGTAGTCTTCACGTAGCGGAAGCATGTCCCAGAGGTTGCCGATTTCCTTGTCGCCCAATCTGAGTCCTTGGGCATACAGGTATTCAACAAGTGGGTTCTCATCATCATCAGAATCGTCATCATCTGACTCAGCACCATCTTCCTCCTCATGAACTTCATCCTCACTATCCGGAATCAAATTTAGATAGATAACAGAAATCCTGGGCCTATCTTTTCTGAAGGAGAAGCTGATCAATTCACCCCCACTAAGACGGTTGCGGGCGATGAAACGATCCCAATCATCTCCTCCTATCTGGGTTATCTTTCGCCCCTTCTCGACCTGCATAGTGTATGGGCCCCCAAGAGCACCGAAGGTCACGGTGTCTGCAACGAGCTCATTGAATGCCAATCTCACATTGCATGGTACGATCTATGTAATATAAAACAAATAACACACACAATACATTAGTAGAAATAGCAAAAAAAACAAAAAGAATGTACTGTCAGAAGGTTCATATAAATTGTTACCGCTGCAAAAACAAAAGAAGGCTGGAAGTAGATGCCGAACAGCGTGGCAGTAGAAAGGCTGGTCCGGCACCGTGAGTTGCAGCGTCCACATTGTGCTTCCTCCATTCTACACAGAACGTGTTGAACTCTAAGTTGAATTGTACATAGTACAATACAAAGAGCATACATATAATAAATCATAGTGATAACCTATACTGGCAATGGCCAATCAATCTATTTTCTATCATCTACGTAATAAAGCAATGCCAATGACAATGGCAATGCCCGTCTCATCTAAAACTGGGAATAGTTCGGCATCCAAACTAAAAACCAGTCCAATCCACAGCACACATCAAAACCAAACCAATCCAGATATTTTCATTTAGAATCTAGACCAAACCGAACTATACATGCTCGTCATCCAACCCAGTCCAAACCGTTTTCAACTTTTGGATTGAATCCAAAGGTTCAAACCGTGGACAAAGTCATACGCGAGGGCACGTCATGAATCTAGATCAGACATGGCGTCAAAGCTCGAGAGAGGCGACGAGCTCCGGCCAGCAACAGCGGCTCTTGGATTTGAAGCAGTAGTAGGTGGTAGTGGTGGCTCAAACTAATTGATTGATTTGGTCTCAAACCATAGAAACCAAATCAAGATCCAATCCAAAAACTAAGTTTCAGTCCAAACCAATCGGCTCAAATCCGCCTCCGTAGAGAGACGCAGTTGGGAAAGGGAAGAAGAGGGGAGATCTCACGTACTTGCCGGAGTTGGCGACGCCGCGCACCGGCAGCGAAGAGAGGGGTCGTCGAGAGATGGCGGCGACAGCGGCGGCGCTGGTCGAGAAGGGGAGAAAGAAAAATGTGGAGTGGTCGAGACGGGGAGAAAGAAAAATGTGGTACATGTGGTGGCTCGGTTGTGTGGATGACAAGGGCACCCACTTGTGAGACTGATAGCAAATGATGGCAAACCGCAGGAGGTGCAGGACCGCATGCACGACCGCCACGTCCCCATGTGGAATGGGGACGGCCGGGTGGGTGTGTCAAGTCAAATCGGCACCCGCGGCTTCTCGGTAACTCCAAGAGGCAGGAGCAGTGCATTTCTTCCCCAAAACCATCGTCCTCTCCCCACCCTCTCTTCCTTCGTCACCACCTCACCACACTCTCCTCCTTCCTCACCACCCTCCTCCCTTCCTACGCCTCCCTCCTCCTGTCTTCGACCGACGATGAAGCGCGGGCGTGAAGATGCAGCGGACGAGCCAGAGGTAACCATCGGAGCACAGCAGTCTGCTGTCGTGGTTGTAGCCGTGGGTGCAGCGGATGAGTCCGCCGTAGCGGCGGAAGCTGGCGGTGCAGCGACCGTTGTGCCTGCTCCCGCTGCCATCGCAGCCGTCGAGGCACCCGTCGGCGAGCACAAGGTCGGGGAATATCTGGAGGAGGAGGAGATGAGAAGGCGTAAGCGGAAGGTGCATGACGAAATCGAAGAGCTCATGGAGGAGAACGCCATAAAGGAGTTCGACCTAGATAGCAAGAAGGGCAGCGACTTCGACGAGGATGCCATCGACGAGCTATCTGAGGTAGTACTCTGTTTTTTGCTCTGTTTTTTTCATGACATTGGGGTTTTTCTTGTAAACTAGATGAGCATCAATTTCACTTGGGCGTGCTAGTTCTACGTATGTAGGATTGTAGGGATCTAACATAGATCTTCATGTTGGATGTGGATTTTTAAATCTGATTCACATTCTGATTCCAGCAGATACTCTGGGTTTTTTTCATGGCATTGGGGTTTGTCTTGTTAACTAGATGAGCATAAGTTTGACAAGAGATACATTAATGAAAGAAGTGGGGTAATGAACCCAAATACAAGAAAATGTTCATGGCAGGGATACATTAATGAAAAGTGGGTTAAACAATGGATATATGGCAGGATTCTCCATTGGCTTCCCAAGGACAGTGAAAAAATGCTGCAGTTCCTGATTCATTTTAGTTTATGTAGATGAATTAATTTGCACACATGTTCATATATGATTAGTTTGCACACATGTTCATAGATGATCCATTTGCAAATTCTATACAGCTTTCCATTTTGTAAAGGAAGTGATCGCTCCCTTAATAATTATGGGCTGACAGTACATATCCACTGGATACCAAAAAATCAAAACATTTCATCTAGCCAATTTTCCACAATATGTTATCTAGATGATCACAGCCACATCTCTCATCAATATGAGCAGTGAGACACCCCATAGCTCCTTTACCAATTTCCTTCTGAAACTTATCAGGGTCTAACAATGTTGGAGAAGCAGTATTGCCGCTGTCAGATAGAATAATGGTTTCTTCATTCCAGTAGATAGAACAAACCCCCCTTGTGTGAAGCATGGAGGAGTATAATGAAGCCATTCTTCTGATTCCAAGAAGAATTACACCTGTAACAAGTATCAAATATCATTAAACCAAGCCACTTCATGAAGTCTTTCATGTGTTAATTATGTACTACTTGTGCACTAATCTATAAATGCAACTATTCCACCGTCCATATTTATGCATGTCAGTTTCTTTGGCTCAATTATGTATGTGCACATACGCCTTGTTTCTAGCAAATAGATAGTTGCCATGTTACACATGTGTACTTTCAAAACATTGTAATTAAAGTCAATGTACCATAATAGATTAGCTGAGTTCTTCTATGTGTACTAATTCACTAATTCACAGGAGGATGACGACGACATGGACTACAGCATGGACAGCAGGCACAACAAGAGCCGGTACACCCTGAGGCATCTAATTGCTGGGAAGATCAAGTACCGTTTATTTGGCAAGATTGGGTGCCCTTTCTGTTGCAAGTCGATCGGTGGCGGCATAGATGGCACGATCCAGCATGCCTTCAGCACTGGCAATGGACATGGTAAGAAGCATGACGCCAGTACTCTGGCTAAACATGCTGCCTACGCACGCTTCCTCGAGATTGTCAAAGTCAATGAGCCCTACAACATGCATTGAAGAAGGGAGAGAAGTGATGTGCTGCTAGAGTGCTGCTGCTGCCCCAGGACCGCCGTGTCCTGTTATGTTATGTATGTTTGTTTGTTGTTGGAGTCTAAAACTGATGTCCTATGGTGTGTCTGAACCTATGCTGAGCGGTGGTTGATCTTCCGTTTATGTTAAGAGTTTGCTGCTACTCTGGTTTAGTGTTCCTAGTTGTTAATACTATTTTGGTGATGCATGTTTAAGCCTTGTACAATGCTAGATGCTTAGGGTGGTGCTTAGAAAAATAAACAGGGTATTTCTGAAGCATCAGTGCCTATTTCTACAGGAGAGACGCCTAGTTATGCGTCTACCCTGTACAAATAAGCACATGTGCTTAAGAAAAGCCTGGTTTATTTCTATAAGCAACTCCCATAAGCACCTTGCATTGTACAAGGCCTTAGCAACTCAAGTATCGTACAGTGGTCTATGTTATGGTTGTTGTGTTATTCTGCTGTACGGTGATGCATGCTAGGAACTGTCATAATATGACTATGGTAGTTATAGCTTGGCATGACTATGTTTAGTGTATAACTCGGCATGTTCCTACCATATCTATGAGCAATTACAACTGAACTATGCATTAATTTTTGACAAAATGAAAGCATGCAAATGATTGCCGATTCCACCTATTGCCAAATCAAGCTTTGTACTGATGATGCATTAGATATTGCAATAAGTAGAGGATGCTCATGATTGCCAAAAGTACCTATTTCCACTTTCTGATAAGAACTAAACGTGTATCAAATGATGCTAGAAGTAGATCATGAGCATGAGCATGTATCAATTGATGCTACCTATTTGTGTTTGAATGGGCTCAATAAAGCTGGTGCTGGTTTATGCTCTCTGCGTGACCGTGATGGTAACGAAGACACTTGGTTGGCTATGGTCTTGCTGTCAAATTTAAGTTTCAGTTCTTTAAGACTCTTTTTTTTTGCTGCTTGCTCAGGATCGACTAGCTTTCTCGGGCGTCCACGTGCTCTCTTCCTTTTGGGGGAGTTGGGTGCACCATTATTGGGGGAGTTGTCTGCACCGGTATCCTTCTGGGAGTTGGATGTGTCAGGTTCGTTGGAACCATCGGGATTGTTGACTAATTGTACGTCCTATTCTGAAGCATCAGGTAGAACTGCTTGTTGGGCATCGTACACCTCCTTCTGTATAAGAGAGAGTGCTGCGTTAGTTCTAATCATGAGACTTATGAAATAAATGATATATTCTTCATGTAGTGCTAACCGTTATGGGGAACTTATATGATTCAAGACGAAGCGCATTGCAATTTGAATGCAGTAAGGTTGTACATATTTTCCACCTGAAAATATCTATCCTTGCCTATATTGGATAACTGACACTGACGTCAGCATAGATTTCAAGCTAAACAAAGTACAAATTTAAATTAGGCATTCAATTACCTGGTTCAAAATGTCGGTCATTTCATCCCCGTTCCATGACAACATGTACTGCAGTGTCCAAACCGCACAGGAAGTCCTGCGATGTTTAGTTAAAGATCAGTAATCTTATTCGTGTACGCACATAATAATTTATGAGGCCATGCGTACCCATCGGTCTATTGTGGTATGTTCTCATAGCATTTTTTGGTCCATTTGGCAAAATTGATGTTATTAGCTGGTGATATCAACCCTTTCTTGACAGCTTCGTCAATGCAGAACTGAATCGAGTCCACCTAGGGTACGACGAGTTATACATAGGGTTACGGTACTTTGGGAGCTCATGTTCCATGCGGATCAAAAGAGGCAGCAAGAGAACACTTACAAGAGAATCTTCCTTGGTCTTGTCGCAATGATAATTGATGGAGTTCAGAGTCTGAATTTCTTTTTTGTCAAAATTAAACATCATTAGCATCCAATGGTTTTGGTGTACATTGAGTGGGACATGCACCTGCAGTAAAATTTGGGCTGGGTTGAGAACCGAAATTTGTCGTGTATAGTGTGTACGTAAACTATGAAAGTGTGGAAAACGTGTACCTTTCGGCGCCCTACAAATTTTCCTGCTACACGAGCTAACCATGAGGCTGCACGTCCAACAGAAACCACCCCCTTCATTTGTAACAGCTTTTCGGTTTCTTGAGGGGATATGATTGAGGTAGTATCATTCTCAATTTGGCTAATGCGAGCATATGCCATAATAACCTGCCAAATTTTCAATCATACAATAATAAGACAGTTGTTGCAGTAATGATGTAGAATAGAGTATAATGGGCTTACATCACCATAAATGTATTTGTCGTCCAAATTTCGCTTCAGATTTTCTGCTGTGAGGGAAATGTCTCCGGTTCTAGCTATTTCAACAGGGTCATATGTTCCGCGGATGTAAACGGCTGTCTCTATGTCCTCATCCGTGAACTTGTAATCATTACCAAAGACAGGCTTCATCGGAGTTAATTGTGGTTCCTCATTGTCTTCCATCACATGTCTTGCACTTGGTGTACTCGAAGTCCCTGTCGTGAATTGGCTAGCCTTAGGAGTTCCTATCAGGGATGAATTGCACACATTGACTTGATCCTACAATGAACAAAGGTAGTTCATCATTAGTTTGTTAATTTTAGATATTAACGTGTTGGGCCAATTTTGATCACCTGCACGCCTCCTTTCTGTGACACTGATTGTCGGTTCCTTGTAAATTCGTATTTTAAGTCCTGTAACAATGCAAACAATAATGAACATGAAGGAACATATTCATAAAAATACAAAATGCACAGTATGACATACATGGAGTTCCCTCCTTAAGTCTTTAATTTCGTCCTCGGCCTTCGACAACCTAGGATTAGTGCCAGTTTTAGTCTTCATGTCGATCAAGTCTTCACCTAGAGTCTGGTATTTGACATCAAATCTGTGCTCAGTTTCCATTAACTTCCTGCATACCTTCTTTTCATGATCAGCAATGCGTGCATTCATGACTTCAACTACCATTTCAATCTGTGTAAACAAAATAAAACCCCGTTGATAACAATAGCTAAATGAATGAGGTTCCATGACACCTATTTGTGATATTGCAAAAACAAATAGTCTTTGGAGTACATACTTGCTGGCTACTAAATTGCTGTCCTTGTGATGGTGCTCAATACGAATCATGTTGATGCACATGTTCATCTTTTTTTCTTGGAAAATTAATAGAATTCTCGGACGGTCGTTGAGGAGCACAAATTTCCATGACAGCCTATTTTTTTAAAATATAATGAACCATTAGTACCAAATAAAAAATTGGATATAGAAAGTTCAATTGTAGATAGGTACCAGCCCGTTATGAAGACCTCCTTTCTCGTAAGCATCGCTTCTTAAAGTAGCCATCATTTCATCCCATCGTGCGATCAATGGAGGGGGTCTAGAAGCATACATTAATCGACCACTACGCACGTGCTCCCAGTACCAATACTACACAATAAATTAGTTCATCACCATACAGATATGCAACAGAACAATAATTAAAGGACATTAAGTAGTGATCTATCACTAACCTGGAGCAGAATTAGATTTCCTTGTAGATTTACGTGATCTCGATTTCTAAACTTGTGAACGGACTTCAAGAAGTGATTAAGTGTGAAACATCCCCAGTTAAATTTCCGAAGGTTTTCAAGATCTGTAACAAGGTTGAGAAATTTCAAGTCCACATAATGTTGTGCTGTTGGTGCTAGAACAGTACCAATTGCGTACAGAACGAACCGCCTCAAGAAATCGCCGTCTGGGGCTTTGGAAGCTCGGATCGCCGTTTCAAGGTCAGAAATCAAAATTTGCCCATTGTTTGCATAGGCGGTAAACAATTCTGTGTCGGTTTGCATTTCCAGATGTGACTCTATATCCTCTCCTTCTATCGGAATCCCAAATATACCTTGCACGTCCTCTTTTGTTATAGGAATTGGCGTTTTACCGATGGTAATGGATTGCGTGTCCATATCTATGCTCTTGGCTAGTCTAACCAACATTATGCGCCGTAGAGTCACTTCATGCATCTGGGTTAGACCGCCAAGACTGGTTTCTGATATGATGTACTTTTTGTGGTCTTGTGACAACAGTTTCATGGTTTTTCCGAACCTTGTCTGTGAGCATACTAACTTCATATGACCATGCTTTTCGGCGAGTTCCTGTTACATGCCATTAAATATTACTGAGTACACATGAATTATGTGTACGAAACGATTGTACACAAACAGTAAATTACTTACCGCATCGGTAATTTCGGAGATGGGCTTTTCTCCATTATTAAGGTTCGTATCTGAAACTGACATTGCTGCCTCGTATGCAATGATAAAATCAGGCTCAATTAATCTGAACAAAATTGGAAAATGTATAACAAAATTAGCAGAGAATTAATTTTAACAAAATTAACTGGGTCATTTAACATATGATCCACTTATGGGTTTAAGCACAGAACCTATTTGGGTGCAAAACCTATGAGGGTTCAACAACTAAAGCATCGGCGGACAACGATTATAAAGAGTTATGATCAGCTAATACCTTATCTCAGAGATGGTGCCACCGAGTAGCTGGCGGCGGTTAGTGCGTCGGAAACTATAAGTGCCGGTATAGCACGGTCGACGGTGCAAAGGAAAAACGGCGCGTTCACGCGAGGAGGAGGCGGCGAGAAGAACACTGACGTCCGAGCCCTCAGATCACGTTGGCGGTGGGCGGCGAGTGCTGGCCGCCCGACTCCTGTATTCCATGGGCGACCGGCGTCTCCGATCTGATCTTGCAGCGGTCATGGGAGGTGCGGACGGCCCGGGTGGTTAGAATGCGGAGCTGTAATCGCGGGATTTAGGGAGGGGTGGGCCGCGTGAGTTATGTGAGATTTGGATAAATGATATAAAGAAATAAGAAAATCTTGTGAACTCGGTGTGGGGTTTATGGGGTTTAGGGGTTTAGGGTTATTAGGGTTTAGGGGTTTAGGGGTTTAGGGGTTTAGGGTTATCAGGGGTTAGGGTTATCAGGGTTTAGGGTTGAGTGTTTACATGCTAGCCCGGAAATGCGCGTGTCAGAGAACGTACTTGCATGTATATGTACTAATGATCCCAAACTTTCTTAATGGCATCCCATGACCACATAGAGAATGAATGCATAATGGTTTCCATGTTGGGCAAAATTTTGAATGTTTTTACGATTTAGTGGGGGGGGTTAGGGTTATCAGGGTTTAGGTTTCAAGGGTTTTAGGGTTGACGGAACTATGTTTGTCTTACGGTGGACGTAGCACACACACCGGACATTGGTGGAGCGTTGGTCTACAATGGATTCCCTCCGGTAGCATCGATCCGATCCGTTGAATGGCTCGGCCGACAAACTTCATGCCACATAGAGCATGCATCCATCCACTGGACCGGATCAATGTTGGGTTGGTTTCATACAGGTGAGGAAAGCAGCTAGTGCTTTCGGGGTGTTGACATGCTAGGCCGGAAATGCGCGTGTCAGAGATCGTACTTGCATGTATAATCCCAAACTTTTTTCATGGCATCCCATGGCCCCATAGAGAATGCATGCATAATGGTTTCCATGTGGGGCAAAAATTTGAATGTTTTTATGGTTTAGTGGGGGGGTTAGGGTTATCAGGGTTTAGGGTTTAAAGGTTTTAGGGTTGACGGAACTATGTTTGTCTTACGGTGGACGTATCACACACACCGGACATTGATGGAGCGTTGGTCTACAATGAATTCCCTCCGGTACCATCGATCCGGTCCGTTGACTGGCTCGGCCGACAAACTTCGTGCCACATAGAGCATGCATCCATCCACTGGACCGGATCGATGTTTGGTTGGTTTCATACAGGTGAGGAACCCAGCTAGTGCTTTCGGGTTGTTGACATGCTAGGCCGGAAATGCGCGTGTCAGAGATCGTACTTGCGTGTATAATCCGAAAAATCTTTCATGGCATCCCGTGACCACATAGAGAATGCATGCATAATGGTTTCCATGTGGGGCAAAAATTTGAATGTTTTTACGGTTTAGTGGGAGGGGGTGGGGGTTTAGGGTTATCAGGGTTTAGGGTTTAAGGGTTTTAGGGTTGACGGAACTATGTTTGTCTTACGGTGGACGTAGCACACACACCGGACATTGATGGAGCGTTGGTCTACAATGGAGTCCCTCCTGTAGCATCGATCTGGTCCGTCGACTGGCTCGGCCGACATACTTCGTGCCACATAGAGCATGCATGCATCCACTAAACCGGATCAATGTTGGGTTGGTTTACATGTACATGTACAGGGACCCGAAATGCGCGTGTCAGAGATCGTACTTGCGTGTACATGTACCATCCGTTCCATCCAGTGGCTGGGCCGACAACCTTCGTGCCACATTGTTCACATTGTCCAATTAACACTTTGTATAGATTTTTTTGGTAAAAAATGAACGAAATAATGCAACTAATCTGAACATAACGTTTGGCATGTATCAAACCAAGTTGCCACTATTCCTCAAAAAAAAAGAACCCAGTTAGCCACTAATTGCGCCAAACATATCTCGTAATTACGAATGAAAATGGGTTGACAATTATATCTGGAAATTCTTGGACTGAATTTATTGCTCTTCCTTTTTTAGAGAACAATAAGTTAGAATGGTGGGCGGCGGGTTGGCACGGGCACGGCGATGGCTCGGGCTTGTGTGATATGTGGTTCGACCCGCGGTCAGTGCACATGTTTTTGAAGCCCCGGAAAGATCGCGCTCGTTAAAAAAAACTTGCATCGAAGCGCATTACTTCAAAATAACTAATTAACCCTACAATCACGGATATATACCTTCCCATTCTACGCATATCTACCCTATCCTAACCACCCCCATCTACCTTGTTTCTCCTCACATAGCCATCGCCGGGATCGCGCCATCGCCTCTCAAGCGACCACGCCGACGCCGGATTAAAAAGGTCTCCTCCACGGCTTCTCTCATCTTCGATTGCAGTGCTCATTATTTTTTCCATTGATTCGACCGACAAGTAATTTCCGAAGAGATTAGAAAATCCAGCTTTTGCCATAGTTGAGTAGTTCTGGTGTGATTCGAGTACAGGATGTCATGCAAGAGCTTTTTGATTGATAGTTTGTACTAGTTGATCGTACGAACTGATTATGAATAGTTTTTCACGGTCAAATTGTTTCGAATTAGTTGGATGAGGGTGTGGATACAGTTTTCATACTATGGGTATATGTGTTGCTGTAGGGACCATGGTCTCAGAGGCGCATAACAACCGTGCGGAGTACGACAAGTCTTTGCATGAAGCGCGTTGGGAGATCGACTTGAAGGTGCAAAAGGATCGCGCTGAGGTAGATAAGAAACTGAAAAAAGAACGTTCATACATGGACAGGATGATAAAGGAGGAGCGTGAGGAGTTTTCCCGTAAGATGGCGAAGATGTGTCTTGAGATTGAAGAAAAGTATAAGAGGGACTGTGAGTACATGGAAAAAAAGTTTGTCTTAGGCTACAAGGAAATGCATCAAACGTTGCAGAAGGACCGGAAGCTTGTGGACAGTATTATACAGACAGAGCGAGTCAGGATGGATGCCTATGTGTTGCAGGCACGTGCGGATATGGACAGTAAGCTGCTACAGGAGCGGTCGGACATGGATTATAAGGCCATGCTAGAGAAGGTCCGCTTGGAAGGACATATGTTAGAAGACCGTGCGATCTCACGGCCACCCCGACAACATGTCTTCAATTATTCTCCCCCTGTAAGTATCTCGCACCGATTCTATATATTAAGGACCTACGTATTCTATCATACAAACATCTTCAATTTGTGGCAACCTTATGTTGGTGATTGTATGTAGGCTAAGCATCATGAGACGGCACAGTCGCCATTCACTCGAGACATTGCGATAGAGTCACCCGTTCAATGCCACATCAGTCCACCCCAACAACATATCGTCAATTCTCCCCTTGTACCACTGCTGGAAGGAACTAGTGATGGAGGCAACAGAAGCGGAAGAACTGGCGATGGTGGTGGCAGTAGAAGGAACATGAAGCCAGTCCAACTCCCAAAGACCCTGAGAATCACGGCGGTGAGGGCCAGCCCCAACCAGAGTGTGCGTGTGACGGTCCTGGACAGAACAAGAGTCAACGTCGAGGATGACGCGACAACCAGAATCCGTAAGTTGACCAGCAGAAAACAAATTCATGGTAAGTCGAGGAACATGAGCAACATCAGGAACAGAATAAGAAGGAGTAGTAAGATTGCCTCTACTAGCAACAGAAAGTGGAGTACCATCAGCAGTGAAGACATGAATAGGAGAATCTAGTGATCAAAGAGAGGACAAAGTGGAGGAATGAGAAGACATATGAAAAGAAGCTCCAGAGTCCAGAACCCATGGGGATGTACCTGACTGTGTAGAGGGTGATTGCTTAGTGCGGGAAGCATCAGTCACAGAACCGGCAGTACCCGTCGAGGAAGAACCTGAAGCCGCGAGCAGACGCTTAAGTCTCAAAATATCCTGCTCAGTCAAAGCAATGGCTGAAGCTGTCGAGGTAGATGACGAAGTCCCTGAAGATGATGATCGAGCCTTGCGCAGGTGTTTCTTCTTCGTGTAGCACTGAGACTCACGATGACCATCATTGTTGCAATAGGCACAATGTGGACGGGGGCGACCTGAGCCTCCAGAAGGAGTGGGCAAGAGCGGCGGAGCACTCGAGCGAGAAGTGGTCGATGGAGCAGGTGGCGTAGGAGCACGAGTAGCAAGCACAGAGGGAACCTCCAGCAAACCAGCACCACGTAAGCGAGTCTCCTCAGCACGAATCTCAGAAAGCGCCTCCATGAGAGAAATACGGCCAGGAGCAAACAACTGAGCACGCCGGGGCTCAAACTCCTTACGGAGCCGAGACAAGAACTCATAGACGCGATGAAACTCCAAATTGGCCTGGACAGCCTGGCAACAGGGGCAGGTACGACACCCAGCACTACGGAGAGAATCAAGCTGGCGCCAGATAGCAGAACTCTATGCATAGAAGTCATCAACAGTAGAGTCACCCTGCTGAAGAGCATGCTCCTGACGGATCACAGAGAGGTATAAGGCATCACCAGAGGGCTGATAGCGCTCACGAAGACGGGTCCACATCTCAAAGACAGTAGGAAGACCCAGAAATTCAGAAGCAAACTGAGGCAGAACACTAGCAGTGAGAACAGCTGCAGCACGAGCATCATCATCAAGCCACTGGGTGTAAACAGACAGAGCACCATGATACATCTGAAGAGCCTCCTCATAAGCCAAAACCCTCTCATCATAAGCACGATCAGCAGCCTCATCAGCAAGCTTAGCCGCATCCTTGGCGGCCTGATTAGCATCCGTAGGAAGAACCGATGGAGTTGGCGGAGTAGGGGCCACCGGAGGAACTGGACGTGGCGGACAGCAGACCTCGCCAGAAAGAACACCCCAAAGACGGATGCCACGCATGTGAATGCGCATGAAGCCAGTAAACTCGGTGTAGTTAGTACCATCAAAGATCATCGGACATCGAGGGACAGCAACATAGCCCGATGCAGCAGACATTTTTTTAGAACCGACTAGACTTGGCGAAGTGCGCGGGGCTGGCGAGCAGGGCTTGGCGAACGACGGCTGTAGCGCGTGGGGCTAGCGATGCTGTGCACGCGAAGTGCAAAGCTAGCTAGACCAAACCTGATGGATTCTCAAGCAACAAACGCGTAGACGTAGATGACGTATACGTGAATTTACTTGGCCGGCTGCTGGATCGGACGGGGCTAGCGGTGGCTGTGGCGCGCGATGGATAGAACGGAGTAGCTTGGGCGGGAGGGCGCTGGCGATTGGTGGAAACGGGCGACCGGATCGGGCGGGCGGCCGTCCGCTGGAGATAACGCCGGCGACTGGATCAGAACCAGGGAAATCACGGTGCTAGAATCCAGCGAGGGGAACGGCTGGCGGCTTGATCCGGATCAGGGAGCACGGTGTGGACGCGATCAGGAGGAGAGGGAATCGCACGGGCGGGAGCGAAGGCAGCGGCCCAGCCTGGCGATCCACACGGCGGTGATGGACAACAGAGCGACGGCCACAGAGGACGGTGGCGTCGCGAGGCGGATCAATCAGCACGAGTTGCGGCGTGCAAAAAATTGACCTAGCTCTAATACCATGTTAGGAATAAGCAACTTGTATTCCCATGAGGCCATAGGCCGATATATATATACATGTACAGGTGTGGAACATATGCAGGAAACCCCTCATACAATGGGATAAATACAAAAGGGGTACATGACTTATATTATAACTCTAAGAGCAACGATGCATACCCAAGATATGGTATGACCTTTCAAAACTTGTGTGTAAACCCACTATCGATGTTTCATACGCAGGATAAGAAACCTGTGATGGCAGAGTCCCCAGTCACACCACATGAAGGATACATTCCACATAATAAGGTGAGAAGATTTGAGATGGCACAATCCCCAGTCACTTGACATGAAGGATACATTCCACATAAGCATGTAACAACGCCGCAATGTTGCTATGCACATAAAAAAGTATGTTTGCCCCTTTACTCATTAAATGTATTAACTCTGATGTGAGATACTAGGTGCTGGTCATGGAATTTTTTGTTAGTAGGGATGATGAGATGTCACATGTCCCGAGAGCATACTTTGATGAACACCCGGCAGAAGTCAGAATTTTTGAACCCGCCAAAGTGACCTACGATCTCATTATGAGTGAAATGAGAGATACTTTTGGTTGCAAACTGGGAGCAGAACTGTACTACTTCTTACCCGGGTCTGCGTGGAAGCTGCCAGAAGGAATGTTCTTGATTGCAGGACCAGATGATGTACAAAAAATGCTTTCTGATCTGAATGGCAGCAAGACATATCACTTGTACATTGTGTACAATAGAACTACGGGTTATTTTCCCGAGGATGACATTGATTCCGAGGTTCAAATTTTACATGTTACATGCATCTAGTTTATGGCTACGTATTTTTTGAGTTCTTCCTAATACAATTCCTATGGTTTTCTACAGGAAGTGAGAATCCAAGAAATGGAGGGTCTTGCTAGAGAGTTGGTAGAGAAAGACCAAGAACAACTTAAGTTGTATGGTCACATTGATGTTAAAGAGAAAAAGATTGAAGCACATGGGTCGTCGCCAACGACGCAACGCAAGAGGTCACTGGATTTTGGCAGTGCAGAAGACAATATGGAGTAGGCTCAATTGTTTTTCAACCAGTTTAAGCTTCAAACCAGGATTATTTAGTTGCAAACAAACATTTTTTTTTGTTTCACACTATGTTCGCAATTATGGTACAATTTATTCATGAGACAGTTCTTTGAACAACAATGCATGTGTTTTATGATCAATCATACAGTTGTTTCTGAGTTGTTTTTGAGATGGCATTGTGTCTAAAGAAGTTTCCATCTATAAAACTTGGCACGCAGTCGCATCGGAATCGCGTATCACGCGAGAGGCGCGCGTCGCACGGGAGCGCGTCGCACGCGAGCTTGTTGTCGGGTAGAAATCATAACATATTTCAGATAGATAAAGTTCACGTCCGCCACCCGCGCATGCAAACCCACGTCGCCGCCATTCCCATGCATGCATGCCTCAGGCACAGACAACGAGACGGCCCATCCGAATTAGGCCCATCCGAATTAGGCCCATCCGAAGTAGGCCATTAGAACCCTCCCCGCACTCCACCTATTCCCCTCGCACTGTGGCCTCCCTCCCTCCATCGCCAGATCCCCCACTCGTCCCCCTCTGTCCGCCGCCCCTGCACGCCGTCGGCGACTCCACCCCCGCTGCCCCCCGCGCCTCCCGAACGGGATCGGCCGGATCCATCTCCTCAACCACCGCAGGACAGCGCAGGTACCCCAGTTTCTGTTCACGTCTCAATGGTATCCATGCTGATAATGCTAGGTAGATCGACTAAGTGTAGCAATTTTGTGCCACCAATCCACTTTTCTGGAAAATACTTGCTAGAAAACCATCTGAAACTTGTGATGCTTGCTACTGTATAATATAGGACTTTTCAAAGTTCTGTTATGATGGCACTATTGGACACATACAGTAGAGCTGCGTTTTTAGTTGTTATACTTTCAGTTACCATCACTTCTTGGGAAAGGCCGAATTGGATGCATTCAGGTCTGCAGTTGATTGTGTATCATCATAATGTAGGTGATGTGTTGTGTGATTCTTCATGCTGACAACTTCAGCTTTTTCAGTTATAGTGAAAGGCTTCTGTATAAAAAACTACTAAATGATCACAAAAACTTCTAGACAACATTCTGTATGATCTGACCAAAACTTGAACTAAATGATCACCAAAAGTTGAAGGATTTGCATCACATCACAACCATAAGTGTTCTGCACCAGCATCATAGCAATCACATAACTACATAACAAAAGCAAACTTGTTCATCATTACAAAAGCAAACTTGTTCAACATAACAAAAGCTAACTTGTTCAGCATTACAAAAGCAAACTTGTTCAACCACATAAGTACAAACTGAGACACATAATACCACAAACAACTCAATATCCCCAGTAGTAGGGGTCATCCCAATGATCCTCCGCCTGTTGCCAGTACTCCAAACCTTCTTTGACGATTTCGATTTTCTTCCATGCCTTGTAGGTGACGTACGCATATTTCGCTGCGTACTCGATGAGGTTGTTTGGCAGTGGGCTGTCCCCCCATAGTTTGTGGTCCAATTCCTTGTTGATATTCTGCTTCATTTCCTTGTACGATGGGTGGATGAGGCTGGTTGCAAACTCAGCCAAAGCCTGCCACTTCTTTCCATTGTTTGGAACTCTCCATTTGCGCTGCATGTCGACGTACTTGTCGGGGTTGATCTCCAAACCAGACAATTTCAGCTTCTCCTTGTCACCTCCAATGGAGAAGCCAACAAAGGTGTACAGCTTCTTCTCCTGCAGGAGCGGGCGGAGTTCCTTGGGCCTGCATCAAATTAATCTGGTGCATCAAATTCATCTACTTCAAAAACTTCAGAAACTACTAATTAGACATAAAATTCAGAACTAGTATTGCATCTACTCCAGAACTTCAGAACTAGTATTGCATCTACTTCAGAACTTCAAAACTATTGCATCTACTTGAGAAACTTCAGAAACTTCAGAACTATTGCATCTACTTGAGAAACTTCAAAAACTACTAATTAGACAGAAACTTCAGAACTTCAGAACTAGTATTGCATCTACTTCAGAACTTCAGAACTATTGCATCTACTTCAGAAACTTCAGAAACTACAGAAACTACTAATTAGACAGAAACTTCAGAACTTCAGAACTAGTATTGCATCTACTTCAGAACTACAGAACTATTGCATCTACTTCAGAAACTTCAGAAACTACTAATTAGACAGAAATGTCAGAACTTCAGAAATGGATGTTTTTACCATTTGGTTGCCGCGGTGATGTGGTATACCAGGACGAGATCCTCCACGCATAACTGTAGAACTGCAGCCTTTTATAGAGGTTCATCTTCCCTCGTATACTCGACATCAACGCCGATCGACCGAGAAAGCATGCCGCCGAGCCTCCTCCTGATCTCGCGGATCCTCTTGTTGGCTTCGTCTGGATTGCTGGTGCATACGACATCTAGCTTCTCCTTCTTCAGGTGGATATCAACCATGAGCGGCACGGTGTAGTCCTGCTTCTGCCCGGGGACCGGAACGTCGTCGTCGACCACCAGCGGCTCCTTGCCAGACGCCTCACCTTGGTGACGCTTGGCAGACGGAGGGGAGTTGCTCCATGATGCCTCCGCCATTCTCTTGGCAGACGGAGGGGAGTTGCTCCATGATTCCTCCGTCATTGCCCTCCTGGCCAGCGATGGTGGAGGCAGAGGGGAGTTGCTTGATGGTGGAGGCAGAGGGAGGCAGAGGGAGGAAGATGGAGCGGCAATGGAATGAGGAGGGAGGCAGAAGGAGGCAGATTGAGCGGCAATGGAATAGGAGGGGAGTTCCCTGCGTCGTGGGGAGTTGCCAATGGAGGGGAGTCGTGGGGAGTTGCCAGTGGAGGGGAGACGTGGGGAGTTGCCTTGAAAACTCAAACGTCCTGCCCTTTGGCCCTCGAAAAATCTGGAGGGGAGACGTGGGCCCTTTGGTTTGTCCTGTTTCTGAAACAAAACAAAAAAAATAACAGCCATATTTTGCTCTCACTGCAACCATATTAAGAGATCAAAAATGGCACCAAAAAGTCACTGCAGCCATCCTAAATGGCACGAAAACAGCACCAAAACAACATCAGCCAAAACAGCAAAAAATGCATCCATCGATCGTTCTTTATTTCTTCTAACATTTCGTGTTCTGTCCAGTGAGATAGACACAACGCTACAAATGCAGGCTGACAACGCCCGCGATTTCATGACCATCAGGACAGAGGCGGCTTCATCCACGCTCCGGTCCCATGAGTCGAGTCGAAAGTAGTGATGCTATGTGTAGTTCTGAAACATTGATTGGCTCATGTTGTAATTAAACTTTAATGAATTGTATGTCTCTTTGGTTTGGACAGTCGTTCAACTTAGATGTAATCGATGCTATTTATTACTAGGACCATGAATTGTGCTATTAATGTCTTGCTTTTCTCTTCTGATCCTTTTGTTGCATACTTATTTATTGCTTATGTATTGTCTGTTGTTTGGCTTATGCATAGAGATGCCGTCGTATGTCGTGTACAAGGGTAAGGTTCCCGGAGTCTACGACGACTGGAAGGAGTGTCGGAGACAGGTTCACCGTTTCAGCGGTAACAGTTACAAAGGGTACACCACTAGGGTGGAGGCGGAATCTAGATACGCCCGCTATCTAGCGGGAGAGAGGAGGGAGCGTTGGAGGAACCGGATGAAGACCAGTTTCATAGCGATGATGCTCATCGTGATGACCGCAACTCTCTTCTATGTGATGGTAGTTTAGATGATCGATATCGACTTGTAATGTGAAGACAAACTCGCTACTCGCGGTCTCGAGACTTGTAATGTTCTATCTTTGTTCGGTCTTTTGAATTCGGAGACTAATATGATGAATTGTATTCGGAGAGCTATCTTCTATTGTATTGGATGAATGTGCTGTTGCTGTGTGGTGCTGTCTATATTCTGTCCAATAATATATTTTGTAACCTGTGAAATATCAGAAATGTGCATTTTTTCGATCACCTCCAAATCACCTCAGTTTTGGCACACATGATCTCTTCCACAAACAAAACTAGGTTTCCAAGTTTTTGAATTTTTTTGAATTTTTTTGAATTTATAATGCCCTCTAGACTGACTGCTGAAAACATCGGTCTATGCCTCAAGGGGGCATTGTAAAATAATTTTTTTCAAAAATTTCTTGCATACACATGTTTTGCACATGTGGGTGACCATGTACAAGAAAATTTGGGTGATTTGGAGGTGGTGGAAAAATTCACGTTTTTTCAAAAACTGGCTTAAGTGACCAAATGGTCCCTCCGGGAATGCGGGCATTTTTTCGACCATCTCCAAATCACCTCAATTTTGGCACACATGATCTCTTCCACAAACAAAACTAGGTTTCCAAGTTTTTGAATTTTTTTGAATTTATAATGCCCTCTAGACTGACTGCTGAAAACATCGGTCTATGCCTCAAGGGGACCTGCATGCAAGAGTCGGGGACCTGCATGTGAATAGTGATTCATCAAGGCCTTGACAGCTACTGGCACAGCGGCTGCCGCCCGATTTGCATGCAGCGAAGATGAACGTGCATGGAGGTTTTTCAAAGATTTCCAAGCACACCCCAGTGGGCCCCGCTTATTTAAAAAATACGCCAGTCATTATTGCTCTGTAAATGAAGAATATGCATGATGATTATGAATATGCATGACAACCATAGTAAGGGTGAAGAATCATAGTGCCCAATTTGTCGAAATACATCATCATTCTTAAAGTTGGACATCAAATGATACGCACAGAAAATGGAACGAAAGATGTCGAACTAATACAGTAACATGGCAGTACAACCGCACTTCACTAAATTACTGTCACGATGAAATAGAATGTAAAGACCACGTCACACAAAGTTGAATGGCACACGACTTTCTCTCGCTCATCGTCGGTTCATGTTGTATGTAGATATCACAGTTCAGCCTCGAGATCCTACATAGAAGAATACAATAAATCACATGGACATCAATTATGAGTAAAACACATGCAAAAAAATATGAACATATTTCGTACCTCTAGCAATTTAGCGCATTTACGTCGATTGTGACCTGGTTTCTTGCAATAGCCACAGATATTCTGTGATCTTGACTTCTTTGTCTTTGCCTGCAGCCTTTTCTTCGGTGCACCTCGTCCTGGCACATGCACGGGATCCAGAACCTTATCAACTTTCTGCGAGTGCGGCATCAACGGGCCAAACCTAATGCTGTTATGCTGAGCATTAGTTGACTCCTTGCTGTCAGCTTGTTCAAAACTTGATTGCTTGCCATGATGTTGTGCTTGCAAAAGCATCTTTAGACGGTGATAGTCCTCGTCAGAGTGGCATGCCTGGAAACTTGCGGCATGACTACAATTCCGCAACTCGCGGTACCTCTGCAGGCTTACCGAATAGTCATACATCTGGTTTTTTCTGGTAGGTGCGTATGCACATTTTGCATTCATAGTCCACCTAGTGGGAACACAATAACCGGGCAGAATTGTTTGTTTTAAAATCCCCAATATGTAAAAAATGTGGGAACATGGTGTGCCTGCGCATTCCAGCTTACGGCAAGAACAACTCACCCTGTGCAAACGACCTCCTTGCTCTTCAATGCGCACTCCAAACTTTTTATCCATTCTTTCCTGCTTGGACACAACATAAGTGGAATCTTCTGATCCATCTAGTATCTCTCTAATCTGACATTTGCTGACAGCATCTATGCTCCATAAGACCATCTTAAAGACACTAGGTGTGAAAACTATTGTTGCGTGTTTCTCAAGCGGCGAAGCATTTTCCTCTGTAAATGGAACAGACTGCAAGGCTTCGACGTCATGGAGAGCTTCGTTAATCCGTCGCGACGCAAGGCAACGCTCATAGTGCTCTAGCATTTCAAACAACGACATCTTACCCTCAAGATGCGTATGTAGCACAGAGTTCAAGCTCTCACTCCTCTGATTGCTGCTCAATCCTAGGAAACAACGCCCCTCAAGATATGGAGCACACCACAACTTTCTCATCTGATACATCTGATGCAGCCAAGACTCCTCACTTGTTACTTTATTCCGTTGTAAGAATTGTATCCATTTTATCTCATGCTCTTCAATGGAAGAAGTATCATAAATGAAAGATCTGAATTCCTCCTTTACGTCGTCATCATGTAGATGGCGTACAATGTTCTACTGAATGTGCCATATACATAGTCTATGGTTTGAGTCTGGCCAGACCACCCTTATTGCTCTCTGCATTGCAAGGTCCCCATCTGTGATCACAGATATCGGATGCTTCCGTGCCATGCAATCAAAAAAGGTCCGCAACATCCACTCATATGCCTGGCTTGTTTCATGAGAAATTATACCACAGCCAAATATAACAGTGCTGCGGTGGTGATTCAACCCGACAAAAGGCACGAATGGAAGATTGTATTTGTTGGTTTTGTATGTGCTATCGAAAACAATGACGTCTCCGAAAGCCTCGTAGTCAAGTCGCGATTGACTATCAGCCTAGAACAGTCCCTTCAGATGGCCATGCTCGTCTACCAAGTACTTGAAGAAAAAATCCACATCTCGCTCTCGCCTCGCCATCATGTGCATGATCACCGTTTTAGCATCACCGGCACTGATTGTCTCCTGCTTATTAGCATGGCAGAAATTATAAACGTCCCTCTTTATGCATCCAACCTTATCAAATCCACCGTATTGAAAGCACAAAATATCCATAATACGGTATTTGCGGATCCCACATTTTTCCATGTCCGCAATGTCCGCTTTCTGCTCATCGCTAATTCGTCTGTGCGAACGCAGCAGACAAGAAAGATCCCATGGGGCTAGAGGATGGCTGTGCTCATCGACGAAATCCTTGACAAACCACCGACCGGTTTCCTCCTGTCTTGTAATGACCAATTTAGCATTACACCCAACACGAGTTAAACTTCGTGGCCTCCTTTTTCTATCTTCCATCTTTCTTTTCATGTGCTTATCTTCGCGAAACCCTTGACGACTACACACAATTTTCCTTAAAATTATGTATTTGTTGGATCCATCCCACTCAACGTAGCTTTTCCTCACACTAAAACCTTTTTCAAGAGCATATTTGTTGTAGAATTCATAACCTTCAGCCTCACTATCAAACATCTTGCTGACAACATTTACATACTCGAACATACTCTCATCACTTGCATACGCCATGTCTTCCTGCATATGACATGTGAGGGAAACCAATCATCAACATCTTTCTGTTTATCAATGTTGCAGGTGTAAAATAGCTCATAGGCAAAGACAAGTGCATGGAAAAGACTTTGCTGGTTTGACATGTGAGGGAAACCAATCATCAACGTCCAACAAGTAGTATCTCATCTTCCTTTAAACTATATTTCATGCGCTATGCAAACCTAAAGTGATGATGACTTTAATAAACTAAATTAAGTGAACTATGGAACCAGTATCTCATCTTCCTTTACTATATCTCATCTCAAACGTCAACATCTTACTTAAACAAACATGATGCGATTAGCTCAAGAGAAACTATGCCACGATGAAGCTTTCCATTCGTTGTTCTAGTCCGTACCCGGATCTTGTGGGGTTGAGGTTGTAGCATGCACGGTGGAGGGGCGCAACGGCCAAGAGAACGAGCAGAACGCCAAGCCGAATTCATACCTTAAGGATGGTACGCGCGAAGAGATGGGATCACCCGCCGCGGTCGCCGCCGATTCAGTCGGCGCAGATCCGGCCTTCTTCTTCTTCGGTGACGGCGTGGGGGGCTGGGGTTGGTTGGGTGGAGGACGAGGACGATAAATTTATTCCTCTCGCCGGGCAGGTCGAGGACGGAGAAGGTCAGGAGCGGCGAGCGGCGACGAATAGATCGGAGGAGGATTCTAAATTGAATTGCATGCACTAGGGAAACCTAAATCGATGATGACTAAAAAATCAAAGTAGGAATGTAGGCTATGAAACAAAGTAAGTTTATGGCCTATCTCCTGCAGGCATTGATATCTCCTGCTGCATCAAGAAAAACAAGCCTACTTTCAGAACAAGCATTGATATCTCCCGGCGGCATAACCGAGGGGCCAACCGCAGAGTATAGATCCATCTACGAGGAAGTTGGAGTTTTTGCCAATAGTCACTTCCAGCGGGCCAATCAAATGGGGAGGATTTGAGATTCGGGCGATTCATACCTTAGGATGCAAGCCCGGAAGCGATGTGATCGGCGGGGGCGAGTTCCTATAGTGCCGCCGCCGACACTGCCGCCGCAGATGTCGCGCCTTAATCTTCTTTCCTGAAGCCGAGCACGTTGTTTATAGTGAATGGGACGAGGTGGAGGACGACGACGACGCCGCCGACGGTGTTGGTTCCTCTCGCCGGGCTCGTCGGACAGAAGGAAGAGGACGGGAACGAGAACTTGATGAGAACGAGGACTGGATCTAGACGTCGTGGACGTGATCGGTTCAAAACAGAATATTTTACCCTGGACCATTATGCCCTTCTTTGATTAAACTAATTAAGTTAATTCATTTTTAATCCCCCACCAGATCGGACGGCCAATAAAAATCGGAGGGGTAAGTACTCGAAAGTACTGCCAGTACTTTCCCAATCACCGTAAAACACCTCATTTTGTATATGTATATTCAGGGCCATGATGTGTTCTCTCTCTTTTGCAATGCTACACGTAGAAGCATTTGTTTTCTCAGTTTTTTGTAGCAATTATTGTGATCAAACATCTCATATTTGTTCTCTTATATTTTGCTCAAAATCAATTGTGAACGGGCTCAAAATCATCTATGAATATGCTAATTCACAATTATCATGTACCATGCTAGGAAGGATCCAATCCAGTTGGTATATGCAACTAAATGAATTTTTGTTACATTTCAACACCCGATCAGACTCTTTTATTGTTGGGTAAAAAAGTTTGTGGCTTTTTTTCGATTCAAGTATCAGGTTACTACCAACATGTTCCGTCGAGTACCAAAAACAATAGATTTATTATGGATTGATATCGCAATTATTTTTACTATTTATGTATATAATTGGTAGTCCTCAATCAGTATGCAATCATGACTTCATTTAACTTGCCCATTTATTTTGCAAAAAACATCATCAGATTAAGAAAATTCATTGGTTGTCGTTTCAAACTTCCGTAGCTCCCTAAAATTACATTAGGGCGGCCGCCAATAGCGTTAGTATTTTCATAGATATTTCTACTTAGATTCTTTGCAAAATGTCACACAACTCAAAGTTAGCGCCCGTCGACAAACCTACAAGCACCAATATGTATCTTTTGTTCCAAAAAATCTAAAACTTCCAAGTCTACAATGGAAGATGTGGATGCTTTGGTGAGAAAAACATGGCTACAACTTACTTGCTGTGCACCACCTATTTAACAAAACCATAAACTTCCAAAATATCAGCATACTTTATGGTGTGCTATGATATTTTGAACATCACATGGGTGTCATGTAAGAGTGTGACATAAGCTTACAAACTTAGTGCTAGCATTATGTCTGGATAATAATTATCTGCAAAAAATGGAATATACATACTTGAGAATTGAAAAAATAATATGGATAATAATCTGTAGATGGGTCTAGTTAAAAGAGGAGTGTGTACCTAGCTTGTAAGAACTTCTCCAAGTTCTAATAATTCTGCAGTCCACTGTACGGTACTTCGCTGTTTTTTGAGTGTGTGAAACACCCCAGCCTATGGAGTTAGGGGGGAAATCTCTTAGTGCTAGCACTTGCTAATTATACTTCGGTACAGAGGAATGGATGGCAGTGATCAAGAAAACTGCCGTTATAATATATAAATGAACTTACAGATATATGAACTTCAGCACCTGAAGGGCCCTTGCATGTGATCATCAACATATTTTCCAACTGACAATTGCAGAGAAAAAACATTGCAGTCAAGACCATGAAGCTAATAACTATCACACAAATGTACTCCCTCCGTCCCATAATATAAGAACGTTTTTGTCATTACAGTAGTGTAAAAAACGCTCTTATATTATGAGACGGAGGGAGTAATTTATTTTCAACTCATTAACCTAACAAATCTCTAATACACCCACCTCAACAGTGGTAGAAACAGGTTTCCATTGATAGATTCAATAACATCACCTTTTTGGATTCCGAGTATCTCAGCATTAGATCCTTTCGACACCTAGGGTTCAATTGCCAAACAATTATACCATATACACATGGGAAAAAGGAGCACCTTCAGGAAGCCATTACATACCTCTTGAACAATAAGACCATGATCAATGTTATACATACGCCATAACATGTCAACATGAGCAGGTTCTAGAAGCTTGATGGCTTGAAACATCATCCCAAGATGGGGCCGGGCGATGCACCTACACCAAATCAGACACCATTTTAACATATTTCGAGCAAGGTATAACGAAACCTTTCAAAATAAGAAATCTTTGGTGTTTCTATCTAACATGTTAAAAGAATCAACATACTTCGAGCAAGGTATACATGAGTTGTAAACTTCTCGAAATAAGCAAACCTTTGGTGGAACTCAACTTCTATTTAACATGTTAAAAAAAAGCAACATATTTTGAGCAAGGTATACAGGAGTAAGTAACCCTTTCAAAATAAGTCGTCTTTAGTGGAATCCAACTTCTATGTCAGGGCCACCAAATATTTTGATACAAATAAAGTTCAAAAAGGCCGAAAAGGGATGAATCATTCATTGTAGTTGAAAAATGCTCAAAGACGGATTTTCATGACATTACGTAAAAGTAAAACATCATATTTCAACATAACCAGGAACAATTGAGTACCACAAAAGAGTATTTGAATATCTCCTAGGTTTCAGGAAATTGTCCGTCAAAATTGACAGAGAGAACCTAAAAGATAGTTTTCCATTTAACTTTACTCTACAATTTGGCTGAAGACATGCGAATCGGAATTATAATGCCTTATCAGTTCCTTATTATATCTAGTTGTTGTCATGAACCATTTTGTAGTCTCAGCATGGTTCTACTTGTTTTATTTTCAGCTCTTGATTTGCTTATAAATAATTATTATTGCTAAATTGCTTATGTTAGCCACTTCTACAAACATATGACTGTGTGTATATACATAAAACACGAAAATGATACATTTTCTTTGAGAATCCTAACATAACTTATGGTCATTACATTGCACTGTTTAAAATATATATCTGCCAGTTAATCGGCATATCAGTCAGTTAAAACGATCTATTCACGCAATTAACTGGGTGGACCAATTTATCTGTCTAACAAGCAGATTAATCGGCTTGTCACACCGAATTATTGGCTGGACTGATTAACTGCCTGGGTAATTTTGGCCCAAATTTAGCTCATTCCCTCCCTTTACCCACAGCCTCCCGCGCATTAGGTTGGTCCGTGCTCTCTCCCGCTCATCGAGGAGCAGCCCCAGCGCATTAGGTTGGTCCGTGCTCTCTCCCACTCATCGAGGAGCAGCCCCCACGCCAAGCAGCCGTCGGCGCTGACCCTCCTCGAGCAGCTGCCTGCGTTACCACAGCGGACACACCTCCACTCCTCCAGCTGCTTCGCCATATGCTCCTCCTGTCCTCTATCCATGGCTTCACCAGGCTGCAAGGTAAACTGCTCTCCTCTCTGATGTAATACTGCTGCTGTTCTGCTGCTGCAGTGTCGCTCTCCTATGTAGTATCTAGAATGCACTGGTGTGGTGCATTTGGCATTCGCGGCAATCTATGGCTGCTTCTACTGCAGCATGTGCTCCAATATTGCAAAGCAATTCAGATGCAGCCTAGGATATATATAGACATGACCCAGTTAACCTACCAATGAATTCAGTTAATAGGCTGATAAGCTAATTAATCCCTAACTCAACACCCAACCGTATGCTACCAGTTACCGATATCCTGAAGATTGTTAAATTGCATAAAAGTGAGCAAATAGATACTGCAAAAAATAGTTCGACTTCTAACAATAAGTAAGAAAACAACAGGAGGGAACACATTAGCTTAGCATCACCAATCATATAGATACTATCTCAGAGGTAAGAGGAAAAACGCACCGATATTTCTTCCATGAATCCAAACAGTTGAGCAAAATGGAAGAAGGTATAAAAGACCCAAATCTCTTAGGGACGTTGACCATTCCGACAACGTTTTCATTCAAGTCAATGACTAGGCCCCCATTGTCATACTACAACAATTCACATTGACAAAACATGAGAGTTTACAGTAACAAGAAAAATGTTATAAAACAAATGACATAGAAAAACTAATAGTTGTAACAAATGTATATAATACTATCTCATGATAGGATATATTACCTCATTATCATCACCATGCTCGTCTGGAGAACGGAAATACACATTGTGGTACCGCCGATACATGTTTGGATTCTTATATTCTGCCCTAGCATATGTTATCCTTAGATTTAAGGAATCGTCTCTTCCGAGCCGAAAAACATCTTGAGCAAATTTTACATCTTCTTCACGAAAAGATGATAACTTGATTGGTTGATCCACCTCAACATTCAAGAAAGCGATATCGTAATGGGGCTGATAGTAGACCAGATCGCCCTTTGCACTGGTGCCATTTAGCAAATGAACAGTGACCTGAGAAGAAAGTTCCGGAACAGATTGTATTAGAGATTTGAACAGATGATGTTTCCATTTTGTTATTAACTAGAGAAGGCCAAGAGCACAAAAAGTGTGTCCTTTGCACTGGTCCCGTCTACCAAAAGAACAGTTCTAAAAACAAAGTTCCGGGACAGATTGTACTAGAGATTTGAACAATGTTTAATTAGTAAGAAAATCACATATGATGTTTCCATTTTGTTATTAAATCGAAAGGCCAATATATATAGCACAAAAAGAACATGTCCTTGCACTGGTGTAATCTAACAAATGAACATTGACCTAAAAAAGGCCGCGGGGCAGATTATATAAGATTTTTGAACAATGCTTAGTAAGCAAACACATGTGCCATTTCCATTTTGTTATTATTAGGAAAGGCGAATAGTAGCACACACAAGAAAAACAAGAGAATTGCAACTAGTTATTTATTTGGGGGTGGAAGCGGCTGGGCTGGAAAAGAATGATAGATGTTTTTTAGAAGAAACACTACATTTAACTCACATCAGCACGAGGAGCACACTCTTCGCCACCTGACCAGCCGCTGTCAGGAGAATCCTTTGTGCGAATCAGACGCGCAGTTGTCAAAACAAGGCCGGCTTTCTTCTCCTCATCCCAATCAACCAAGAAGCCGGAGCAGCGTCTCAGCGGTTCACCATCTGCGTGATTCAAACACGATCGATACACACATTTTTAAGTTGCGCGACGGGCAATGGATCAATCAATCCAAACCAGAGAGGCTGCATATACACATCCTACATACCAAGAGAGGATGAAACCCCTAGGAGAAATCTGGCAGCAGAGAGCGCGGCCTCGCTTGAATCACGGACGGCGAAGACCTCGGCGGTGTGATACCTAGTCGGGGGTTTGAAGTAATCGAGCGTAGGGATTTTCACAGGCGGGGGAGCTATATATATATATTGATCGAGAGTAATAATTAATTAATTAATTAAACAGTTGCGTTTACAGCCTGCACGCGACGTGACGAGCCGCTGGTGCAACCCGGTTTTGGCAAGCTTCTCCCCGTCCGGTTTTCCTTCCGTTTTTTTCCTTTTTTCTGGTTAACTTTCATTTTCGTTTTACTTTCTCATTTTATTATCAGCATTTTATAAACGTGGACTTTTTTTTCAAATGTGTGAACTTTTTCAAATGCGCGAACGTTTTATTTCAGATTATAATTTTCTTGAAATTAATGAAGTTTTTCAATTTAATAAAAAAATCCATATTCATGAACTTTTTTCAAATCTGTAAATAAAAAAATTCATGAACTTTTTAAAAATTCATGGTTTTTTTTAAAATTCATCAATTTTTTTCAAATTTGTAAACTTTTCCAAATTTAAAATAAAAAATCTATGAACTTCTTGAAAATTCATGCACTTTTTCCACACCAGGGATAGTTCGGAGACAAGGGGAATGTATCCATTGCACCCGCACTTGTGGTGCTACCGGCGCACCGGATGTCATAGAATATTTTAGAAAAATCTAGCACGTTAATGTAACATCAATGTATGATGTCACAAAAAGTTGGAATATTTTTTCAGATATAAAAATAACAAATTTGACATCAATGTGATAATGGGCCAAATCTAGAGCCCAAGTTATGTTACATACTATTCAGTGTTGAATTTGTCATTTTTGTTTTTTCGAGTTATGTTTTGCACTTTGACTTGAAATTTTGTGACAATCCACATTGATGTTGTATGAATGTGCTAAAAAAATTTCAGAAAATTTTGAACATCTTAAATGCACAATATGACTTCAGTGCACCAGTAGCACCACAAGCTTCGGTGCACCAGATATCACCCCCGAAGACAAGCCACCACACACATTACAACCACAACATAAAGGGGCCTACCCTGAACTGACAAATGCCAACGAGGCTTCCCTTATCTATGCACCATCCACCCATTAATGTATGCCTACGAGAGGTCAGCGAGTAAGTGGCGGGAGTGGCTCGATCTCGAGAAAGACATCGGAGGCACCAACAACGGCGTACATACCGCCCCCTGAAGATCAATCTGGGATAGAACAAGCATCGAAGGAACGCAACACATGACCTCCAAGCCGTGTCTCCGTACAAGATGCTCCCTATAGAGGGACGGCATCAAGAACACTGCTATCACCGATTCAGAACCGGGCCTAGAATTTTGTCCAAAGTCAACAACCAAGCACAATTTTAAGGATGAGATGCCGACGCACCTCAAGAACGCCTCCAAGAAGGGGAACAATACCAATGGGCGTCGTCGCCATCTCCCAGAACTATGGCCATAGCCGCATGACCCAGGTCTAGCCCATGCCGTCACCTCCCAGCATACCCAGGCTGCGGTCTCTTCAGAAGAAAAAAAACTAGCCATGACCACGGGGTTGAATAAGAACATCTACAGCATGTTCCTTAAAAAAAGCATCTATATGAAAGAGTAGATGACAATGGATTTGTTCCGTGCATCTGGAGCGATGCCGGCTGCAGTTTATATATACGGGCAAACTTGCCGATCAAGAGAAGATTACATCAGGTTGTTACAATCTCAACTATACGCACACGTCCATGCTTATCTATACAACAAAGGGAGGTACACATCCGGTCAGGTAGTTAGGATCTCTACAATATCGCTAACACCCCCCGTCAATCACAACCCGATAGGTTGAGATTGTGACATAGCGTGCGAAGCTGCTGAACCCCAACTGGTTTCGTCAGGCCATCCGCTAGCTGATCCTGTGTTGAGATGAACCGTATCTCCAGGGTCTTGCGTGCCACTCTCTCGCGAACGAAGTGGAAGTCCACCTCAATATGTTTTGTGCGAGCATGGAAGACGGGATTGGCAGCTAGGTATGTAGCGCCAAGATTGTCGCACCATAACGTTGGGGCTCGGGATTGATATACGCCAAGCTCCCCCAACAACGATTGCAACCAAATGATCTCCGCTGTCGCATTTGCCAACGCCTTGTACTCAGCTTCGGTGCTCGACCGTGAAACAGTCTGTTGCTTCCTCGAACTCCATGTAACAGGGTTGGAACCGAGAAACACCAGGAAGCCACTTGTGGACCGCCTGTCATCAACTGAACCTGCCCAGTCTGCGTCAGAAAACGCGCTGATGTGTGTGGAGGCTGAACGTCGAATATGTAGGCCGACCCTAGACGTGTTCTTCACATATCTCAAGATGCGTTTTACCGCTGACCAGTGTTGATCAGTTGGTGTCTGAAGAAATTGGCACACCTTGTTGACAGCGAAAGCAATATCTGGGCGTGTAAGAGTTAGGTACTGGAGCGCACCTACAACACTTCTATACCTTGTCGCATCAGCTGCTGATAACTCGGTTCCTTCTCCCCTTGATAGCTTCTCTGTATTTGACATTGGCGTCATAACTGGCTTGCAATCAGTCATGCCTACTCGAGCCAACAGATCATTGGCGTACTTGGTCTGCAGCAGCACCGCTCCATCTCTCTTCCTCTTAACTTCAACACCGAGGAAGTAATGAAGATCTCCAAGATCCTTGATAGCAAACTCCTGTTGCAGATTTCTCACAAGTTCTGGAACAGCCCGTGGAGATGAGCTTGCTATGATTATATCATCCACATAAATTTGCATGTAGATGTGTACTCCCCCTTTGTTGTAGATGAAGAGAGAGGTGTCTGCTTTGGATGGTACAAACTCCAATTCCTGAAGTTTGGTGCTGAGCCTTGAATACCATGCCCTCGGAGACTGCTTTAAGCCATATAGGGATTTATCAAGTTTACAAACATGTCGCGGAAGCTGCGGATTGACATACCCAGGTGGTTGTCGCATATACACATCCTCCTCAAGAATGCCATGAAGAAACGCATTCTGGACGTCCAACTGATTGAGACTCCACCCTTTCGAGATGGCAAGTGACAAGATGAGACGAACAGTTGCAGATTTTACCACCGGACTGAACGTATCCTCGTAGTCGATGTCGTATCTCTGCTTAAATCCCTTGGCGACCAAGCGAGCTTTGTACCTCTCTATTGACCCATCAGCCTTCCTCTTCAACTTAAACACCCACTTGCAATCAATGAGATTACGTCTAGGCTGTGGGGGTACTAAGTGCCACGTTTGATTTTTGATCAATGCTTGATACTCTTCATCCATAGCTTTGTGCCAGTTCGGATCATCAAAGGCTTCAGTATGATCAACCGGCTCAGTTGTGGCTAGTGATGCCTGATGTCTCCGATACGGGTTATACCGTACTTTCCCTTCGGTGTACCGAGATGGAACACAGACGAGACGTCGAAGATTATGTCCCTGTTCTCCAGCAGCCATTGGTTCTGGGTTTGCTTCAGCAAGTCGAGGAGCTCGCCGCGGTCTGTCGCTGCCGCCACCGCCGCCGTCGTCGCCGCCGCCGTCACCGCCTCCACCGCCGCTGCTGGATCTGCGTGGCGGCTCAGTACGCCTGGTGACCCGGCGATGCAGCCCAGTGGACGGTGCCATATGTTCTGGCGAGGCTGCCTCCATTGCAGAACTGCCAGGTAGTGCAGGAGATAGCCTTCTGTCGGCTGGCTCCAAAGCTTGCGCGGAGTCGCGCGTTGGTGTGGGCGAGGTGGTAGCAGCCGATTCGCTGCATGGTGCTCCGGTGCATGGTGCTCCGCCCGGTTGCAGCGGATTGGCCTGCATGGGAGGCGGTGTCAGAGTGCATGCCGCCTCATGCACGTCCTCATGCTCATCATCATCATGCGCCACTGGAGCTGTGTTTTCCTGCACACCAGAAACTGAAGAAAAGAGCGGCGCGAACGCCGGATCAGTCTGCTCAACAGTTTGCGGAATTGGTATAATACGACCTTGACACAATGGCTGCCCCCCTGTCTCCACACTCCCGGAACCGTAAAAATCAGAAGAAGATGGGAGGGATGGAGACCCTAGGATGTCAAGGAGTGGAGGAGCATCGCTGGACGGCTGAATTTCAGAGAATGGAAAAAGTTGTTCGTCAAAGACAACGTCTCGCGAAACATAGACACGTCCAGAGGAAATATGCAAGCACTTGTAGCCTTTATGCATGCTACTGTACCCCAAGAAAACACACCGCTTAGATCGGAACTGTAATTTGTGATTGTTGTAGGGACGGAGACATGGCCGGCATGCACATCCAAACGTTTTGAGGAACGAATAATCAGGAGAGACCCCAAACAACTTGGTGAGAGGAGTAGCAAACTGAATAGTTTTACTAGGAAGTCGATTGATCAAAAAACATGCTGTTTGGAAGGCAACATCCCAAAAACGGAGTGGCATGGAAGCTTGGGCCAGAAGGGTGAGGCCAACATCGACGACATGACGATGCTTACGTTCAGCCGAGCCGTTCTGTTGGTGTGCGTGGGGGCATGAAACGGTGTGAGAGATGCCAATCTTGGTGAAAAACGAATTCAATTTCTCGTATTCGCCGCCCCAATCCGATTGGACACGAATAATTTTCTTATTAAAGAGGCGTTCAACATGTGCTTGGAACTGAAGAAAGACACGCTCCACATCGGATTTATGTTTCAAACAATAAAGCCAAGTAAATTTGCTGAAATCATCGATAAAACTGACATAAAACTTGAACCCTCCGGATGAAAGACACGCAGGTCCCCATACATCGGAGAAAATTTGTTCAAGCGGAGAAGATGACACACTGCTAGACTTAGGGTAAGGGAGCTGATGGCTCTTGCCCTGTTGGCACGCATCACAGATGATGCTTTTATTGGACTCGCTTGTAGACGGAAGACGATGACTTCTAAGAACTTGATCAACGACTAAAGACGCCGGATGCCCAAGCCGGCGATGCCACCTCTCTCGGCTGGGAACGGAAGCGAGGAAGGCATGCTTCTGGATGGCTTTATTGCTGGGAACAGGGTACAACCCCCTCTCACTGGGTCCTTGATGAAGAACCTTCCTCGTAGCCCGATCCTTGATAACAAAATAGTAAGGGTGAATTTCAAGAAAAATATTGTTGTCACAAGCGAGTCTATGACCAGAAAGAAGATTTTGGCTAGCATCTGGGACGTGCAAGACATTTTTCAACCGAAGATTACGGTGGGGAGTATGAATGAGGGATTGACCGATGTGAGCAATGGTCATACCTGATCCGCTAGCTGTGTGCACCTGATCCTTGCCGGTGTAGGGCTCGCGGATGTTCAACTTGTCGAGGTCCGCCGTGATGTGCTCCGTGGCTCCGGTGTCCAAGTACCACACGGGGTCGACGTTCTGCGACGTGGAGATGTGGGCGGCGCGAGGTTCTTCCATCTGGTAGTTCTGATTGAAGCGGTTGTAGCAGTTTAGCGCCTCGTGCCCCACCTTGCTGCAGATTTGGCACCGCACCTTGGGCGGGCCAGAGTTGTTGAAGCCGCCGCCGCTCGGGCCGGGGTAGCCGCCGCCGCTGCTGCGGGAGTTGCTGCCGTTGTTGGAGCTGCGTGACTGCTGCTGCTTCTTGCCTTGGTTGTTGTAGCCACGGCTGCCACCGTTGCCGTTGCCATTGCCGCCGGCCCCCGTTGCTGCCGTTGCCGCGGTACTGACCGCGGTTTCCACCACCGCCACGGCTAGCGCTGTTGGCAGAGATGTTGTAGCCGCCTCCACTGCCTTCCTGGCGGAGCTCGAAGTCGAGCATGTGTGCGAAGAGGTCGTCGACGGTGACATCCCCCGCCTGAGTGGTGACCGACGTAACGAGCGGATCATAGGAATTGTCCAGCCCTGTGAGCAGATACGTGACGAGGTCGTCGTCTCCGACGGGGCGGCCGGCGGAGGCGAGCATGTCGGAGAGAGTCTTGACGCGGCCAAAATACTCCGTCACCGTCAGGTCCTTCTTCTGGATGGTGGCCAACTGCTTACGCAGCTGCATGATCCTCGCCTTGGAGTGCGAGGCAAACATCCGCTCCAGCGTCGCCCAGACGGTGGCCGGTGAGGTGTGCAGCGCCACCCTCGCTAGCACTTCAGGAGCGAGTGTCGACAGGAGGCCCGAGAGAACGAGCGCCTCCTGTGCAGCCCAGACGCCATGGGCTGGGTTATCAACCAGCTCGGCGTTGGCTTCAGATGATGCCGGCACACGCCTGGGGGGAGCAACCGAAGACCCGTCGACGAAGCCAAACAGATGATGGCCTCGCAAGATCGGAATGATCTGCGCCCTCCATAGCAGGTACGTGGCGCCGGCGAGCTTGACGGTGACCAGCTGGGCGAAGTTGGGGACGGATACAGAGGGCGATGCCATGGCGCCGGCGAAGGTGGAAGTGATGGTGCCGGACGTCTGCCCAAGGAGCGCACCAGTGGTGGATGAGTTGGTGGAAGGGGAAGTCATGGTGTTGGACGTCTCAAGGTTTCAGAGAAGGAGGCTCTGTTACCATGAAAGAGTAGATGACAATGGATTTGTTCCGTGCATTTGGAGCGATGCCGGCTGCAGTTTATATATACGGGCAAACTTGCCGATCAAGAGAAGATTACATCAGGTTGTTACAATCTCAACTATACGCACACGTCCATGCTTATCTATACAACAAAGGGAGGTACACATCCGGTCAGGTAGTTAGGATCTCTACAATATCGCTAACACTATAGACATCGCAAATCCAGCCCCTAAACGTCCGTAGATACGCCCGCGGACGGCTTCAGACGACCCTCATATGGCATATCGGGCAAAGTGCATAATTCATACGTTAGCTATTTTTGTTTTTCAATGTGGGATCACATGGAGGGCAAAAGTGCAGTCTGAAAATAGCCGGAACATACTACGGTGACGTCCGGGCCGGCAACAACGTTCGTAGCGGCAAGAGTGGAGAGTAGGAGTGTTCTGGCGGTGCTAAGGGCTCAGTACTACGGCGGAGCTAGGGTCGGGCCGACGCGGACGAGGGAGAAGAGAGGAGAGCAAAATGTCTGGCCCGGCAAGTCGGGGCCGAAGGATTTTGATGCAGTTTGCGGAGGGTCCTACCTATCGAGTCCAACAAGACGGACGTGTCGCGATTGTGTGTATTTATCTCCGTCCTATATTTCGGCTGGACAGAGAATGTTGATCACTTAAATCGTTCAAGGCCGATCAATATGAGGAACATGGTCGGGGTTTTTTTTTAACCGGCCAGCAACGAGCCGTCCAGCCGAGCGTAGGGATTGTTGGTTTGGTTTGGGAGCCCGCCTCTAATACTGGACGAAAAAAATCCCTCCCCGAGAGTAAAAAAAACTGGACGAATAAATCCCCAGCGCCGTCGGCGGCGGCGCGGCTGCGAGAGGATAGGTTGATTCCTTGATCGGGGGTTCCAGTTCGCGGCGATCCGGGAAAGAAGACGAGTGCGCGGGTCCATGGCGGCTTATGGAAGCACACGAGACGGTCCCTTGGAGAAGAAGAGGAAGAAGGTGGTTGTGTGGAGCGAAGAGGAAGATGTCTCGACGCCTGATCCGTTCGCGTGGGTTTATCCTGGCTCCTACTACTTGTCGGCCAAGAAGATGGAACAGGCCAGACGCGATGAAGAATCAGGTCCGTCTCATCGATCTTCTTCATCAGTTTATTTATCACAGTAACTAATTACTCTCGATCCATATTTATCGTTATTTACTTATGCTCCTGCCGCCTGCCTGTAGCTCCCCGCCCTGTGAACATCCCCACGCTCGATGACTTCAAACCCCCCACCAGGTTTCACACTGCCCAGCTCTTCTCCGTCCGTGAATTTGGAAGCCAGGCCGTGCTCTCCGCTGCCAAATTTCTCCTAGGGGTTTCATCCTCTCTTGGTATGGAGTATGTGTATATGCAGCCTCTCTGTTTTGGACTGATTGACCCATCGTGCAAGTTAATGTATGTGTCGATCGTGCTTGAATCAATCACACAGATGGTGAACCGCTGAGACGCTGCTCCGGCTTCTGGGTCGATTGGGATGAGGGGAACAAAACCGGCCTTGTTTTGACAACTGCGCGGCTCATTCGCACAAAGGATGCTCCTGACAACGTCTCGTCAGGCGGCGAGCAGTATGCCCCTCGTGCTGATGTGAGTCAAATCTAACTAGTTGCAATTCACATGCTTTTTTTTGTGTGCCATTGGCCCTTTATTATAACAAAATGGAAACGGCATATGCGATTTGCTGGCTAAGCATTCTTCAAAAGTCTTATATAATCTGTTGCGCAACTTTTTTTAGGTCACTATTCATTTGCTAGATCGCACCAGTGCAAAGGACATGTTTTTGTGCTAGCTATTGGCCTTTTTCTAGTTTAACAAAATGGAAACATCCTATGCAATTTTTGCTTACAAAGCATTGTTCAAAAAATTATACGTTCTGTCCCAGAACATTTTTTAAGTCACTGTTCATTTGCTAGACGGCACCAGTGCAGTGGACATGTTTTTTGTGCTATTGGCCTTCTATGATAACAAACTGGAAACATCATATGTGATTTGCTTACTAGGCATTGTTCAAAAATCTTATAAAATCTGTTCCGGAACTCTTTTTAGGTCACTGTTCATTTGTTAAATGGCACTAGTGCAAAGGGCGACCTGGTCTACTATCAGCCCCATTACGATATCGCTTTCTTGAATGTTGAGGTGGATCAACCAATCAAGTTACCATCTCTTCGTGAAAAAGATGTAAAATTTGCTGAAGAGGTTTTTCAGCTCGGAAGAGACAATTCCTTATATCTAAGGATAACATATGCTAGGGCAAAGTATATGAATTCAACCATGTTTGAGCGGCACCACAACGTGTACTTCCATTCTCTAGATGGCCATTACTATGATAATGAGGTAATATATCTTATCATGAGATGGTATTATATACATTTGTTACAACTTTGAGTTCTATATTGCACTATTGTATGTCATTTTTCTTGTTATTGTAACTCTCATGTTTTGTCAATACAAATTGTTGTAGTATGACAACGGGGGGGCAGTTATTGACTTGAATGGAAAAGTTGTCGGAATGGTCAACAACCCCGAGAGATTTGGGTCTTTTATACCATCTTCCATTTTGCTCAATTGTTTGGATTCGTGGAAGAAATATAGGCGCGTTTTTCCTCTCAGCTCTGTAACAGTATCTATTGTTATTTGATAATGTGTTCTTTCGTATTGTTTCTTTGTATTATTGTTAGGTCACTTTTATGCAATTTAATGGCCATAAGTTATGTTATGATTTTGAAGGCGTAGACGGAAAGAAACAATCAGAACCACTCTTTGACTACAAAATGTTCCATCATCACAACTATGGAGTATTCATAAGATAAAACGGATAAGACTTTATAATTTTGCTTCGCATGTCTTTAGTACTATCTACAGCCAAAGTGTAGAGTAAAGTTAAATGGAAAACTTTGTTTTAGTTTTTTCTCTTAATTTTGATGGACAATTTTCCCGAACCCATCTTTTTCAAGGAGGGCTTGAAGTTAAACCGAGGGGATATTCATGAACAAATAGTTTTGTGATACTCAACTGATCTCGTTTAAATATGATGTTTGAATTTTACGTAAAATCATGAAAAATCCTCATTGAGCATTTTCTAACTACTACTAATGATTCACCCCCTTTGGGCCTTTTTGAAATCTATTTGAATCAAATTATTTGGTTAGTGATAGAAAATTTTGAACATGTTAGATAGAAGTCCTTGTTCAAATAAAGAAAAGATAGAAGTTGGATTCTACTAAAGATGGCTTATTTTTGAAAGGTTACTTACTCATGTCTACCTTGCTCGAAATATGTTAAACGGTATCTGATTTGGTGTAGGTACATCGCTCGGCCCCATCTTGGGATGACGTTTAAGGCCGTCAAGCTTCTACAGCCTGCTCATGTTGACATGTTATGGCGCATGTGTAACATTGATGACGGTCTTGTTGTTCAGGAGGTATATAACGCCTTCCTCGAAGTGCTATTTTTCCCATGCGTATATGGTTTAATTATTTGGCAATTGAACCTTAGGTGTCTAAAGGATCTAATGCTGAGATACTCGGAATCCAAGAAGGTGATCTTATTGAATGTATGAATGGAAAATGCATTTCTACCACAATTGAGGTGGGTGTATTAGGTATTTGTTAGGTTAATAAAGTGAAAATAAATTATATTTCTGTGATATTCGTTTGCTTCATCCTCTTGACTTCTATGTTATTTTTCTGAAATTATCAGTTGGAAAATACGTTGATGAGCCTATGCAAAGGCCCTTCAGACAGCCAAAATGGCCATAATGCTGAAGTTTGTATTTCTGTAAGTTCAGTTCTATCTTATAGCGACGGTTCGCTTGATCCCTGCCATCCATTCCTTTGTAACAAAGTGTTATCAGCAAGATGTTAGCACTGAGAAATGTGTTATGCTAACTCCATAGATTGGGGTGTTTCACACACTCAAAAAATACCGAAGTACCAGAGAGTTGACTGCAAATGTATCAGACCTTGGAGAAGTTATTGCAAGAGGTACACGTCTCCTCTTTTAACTAGTCCCATCTACAAATTATCTAGATTATCACTTCATTCTAAAGGTATGTATATTCCAGTTTTTTGTAGATCGATTATATTTTAATTCAAATATGTAAGCTTATGTGCATTGTGCAATACACTCCTATGTGACATCCATGTGATGCTTACAATGTTATACCAGACTATAAACTATGTTGATATTTTGGGATTTTATATGGTTTTGGTAAATGGGTGGTGTGCAGCAAGTAAATTGTTGAGAACAGACAACATAGTTCATCCATGTTTTTTTTTACCAAAGCATCCATGCTCCATGTTTCTTCGCTTTAGCTGCAGCTTTCTTCACTGGAGTTATCTTCTCATTTCCTTTGGCAGTGGCCTTTTTCATAGATGTTTGCTTAGTAGGAGTCATGTTCACAGAAGTTTTCTTCCTAGAGTTAGGAAAACAATACACTAATACAGTTAGAGTACAGGTTCTTCAATATATTTCCACATGTAAATATGTACAAATCAGGTTAATACCTCTTGTAATTAACTATAGGTTCTATATCATCTACAGATTACTCAACAACCCCTTGAGCACTTCTTTCTCGAAATGCTTATTGAGCCAAAAACATTGCAGTGAGCAGTAAAAATGTGACTAAAAACATGTTCATTACTCTACCTCCTTGGAGTTTGTTCTCGAGCTTCTACATGTTCTTCAACCACTTGCGCACATTTGTCTCTACAATGATTTATAAGATAAAACATAGTACTCAGTACTAACCAAGTAAAGCAAATCAACATGAGAGAACACATTAGTTTGAAGCTGGGTCCTCGTCAACATCAGATAAGATCATAAGAATTATTGTTCGGGTTCGGGCTCCTTGTATCACGCCCTTGAGATAATATGAACTTGTCTCTGCTTCAAACTCATTTCTCCAAGTACCTGTATGGATCCCTCTTGTGCACATGCTCCTCGCGGCACCCGGCCGGCCTTTGCTGCAGCCATCTCGTAGCGCTCCGTCGTTGCTCGTCGCCAGCCAGCATGTGGCCACCATAGTCGCAGTATGTGCTCGCCGTTGCCGTTACTGAAGAACGTAGCCACAACACCCCAGTTCACGGTGTTCCAGTGCACAGCGTCGAGGTCCCAGTAGGCGGCCGATGTGGTCACAGCAGCTGCTCGCCGCTGTCGTGGCGGTAGCCGTGGTCGCAACACCCCGGCCGTAGGGTTCCAGCACATGGATGTCGAGGTACCAGCTTTTCGTCTCCATGGTTCCAGCATTTCGCGGCCATGGTGGTGGCAGTACACGGCCGTACTTGTTCCAGCATACACCTGCTATCTCATAGCAAGCAAAATAGCCATGGTCGTACCACTCCGGTCACACTGTCGCCGGTCCAAGCATGCAGCGCCGCCCAGTTGCAACTCCTTGTGCTCGTGCTTGCAGCCTCAGTGGCGACATGCCTCGCCGGTGCAGGTCTGCCTTACACGATCGTAGCATCACCAAATGGTTGCAGCTCTGGCACATGTGGTTGTAACTTCTTCGGTACACGGTTGTAGCATACGCCGAGGATGGGCATCGCAGGTTGCAGGTCCAGCGAGACAGTTGTAGCATCACCAAACGGTTGCAGCTCTAGCCCACATGGTTGTAGCTTCTGCGGTATATGGTTGTGGACGGCATTGCCGGTTGCAGTTCCTGTGTGCACGGTTGTAGCTTCTGCGGGATATGGTTGTAGCATTCGCCGACGACGGCATTGCCGGTTGCAGCTCTTGTGTGCACGGTTGTAGTTTCTGCAGGATATGGTCGTAGCATTCGCCGTCGACGGCATTGCGGTTGCAGCTCCTGTGTGCACGATTATAGCATCACCGAGAGCTGGTCGTAGCTCCTGTGATATATGATTGTAACATTCACAGACGACAACGTCAGCTGCGTGCAGCTCCGGGTGTGCACAGTTCCAGCACGTGGTCACCGTGGTCGCGCTTCCACCATTGGCCAGTTGTGGGTCCTGTATTCAAGGTTCTAGCATGCGGTCACCGCGGGCCATACCTCCAGTGTGCGCAGTTCTAGCATGTGGTCACTGTTGTCGCAGCTCCGCCATCACTGGCCCTTGCACATGGCGCGTCTCTTGGTGGACCAGCGGCTTCGACTCCTCGGGAGCTCATACATGGCATCTCTTGTTTGCCCAGCACTGGCCCTTGCTGGTGCACACACGGTTGAGAGAGAGATGAGGGCGGGAGGGGCTCATCCATGGGGGCTGAAGAGTGGAGAGAGAAGCGGAAAGCGGGAGACAGGGAATTGAGAAAGACGACAGGACGCGTGGTTGTGAGAGGTTGCAGAAGAGATAAGAGTCGCGTGCATGGTGGACCGGTGGTATGATTCCCTCCATTGCGTGGCTCGTGTGTGACAATTTTTGGCCGGTCCGCCGTATTGAAACGTTTCCCAAAAAGAAAAAGCGGTTTAGTACGTGAATACCAAGGAAGAAACGACCTTGATGCCACCTGCAACATTTTAACGGACCAAACTAAACTGAAACAGGCAGCTTGCCAACTTACAACAGCTACCAGTTTGCGGCGGCCCTTGGCATTGGCCAGACTCCACAATTTGTAAACCACTTTGAGCTTATTATCCATGCCCTGAAGAGCTTCGGATCGAAGCAAGAAGTCGTGAACAGCTGCAGCCTGACGGAACTTTTTCATGAAGTTGCCATATCAATGCCTCGTACACTCCCTATGTTAACAATCACGGATGCATTTGAATACAGCAGTCTCTAACCCCTTGTGAGTATCATTTGATATTGTTCGTTGAGTGCCAGAAATACTCGGCAAAGTCTTTACCGAGAATAGTTCTCGACAAAGAGTACCCGACGTACACCTCTCAGACAAACATAACTTTGCCAAGAACCAAACATCGGGCACTCGGCAAATAGTGCGTCTTGGCAATATAAAGCTAATTCACGGACAACAGACGGAGACGGCTATTGCCATGTGGCGCAGCTTTGCCGAGAGCAAAGGAATGCCTCTCAGCAGACAACAATAAGCACGATGCCACCACGTGTCCGTCACCTGACAGGCCGGACCCACGGCCTAAGTCGAGTCCAGAATTTGCGGAGAGCCTGCTTGGGAAATTAAAGAATAGTAAACTGCCACGTGTCCATCACCGACAGGCGGCCCCATGGCCTACCCCGAGTACATGCTAGAGCAATGCTCGGCAAAGCAAATGAACAGAAAACTGCCACGTGTCCACCACCTAATAGGTGGGCCCCACGGCCTACCGTGAGGAGTACTGTTACCCACCACTAATTAGCGGTAGTACTGCTCCCTTAAGTGGAAGTACCGCTTGTGCGGTGCGTATTACCGTTGGGAGTTCCGTTACCTACCTATAGTTAGGGCTGTAATGCTCCCTTTAGTGGTAGTATCGCTTGAGCATTTCCAGAACATAATGGTAGGATTCTCCTTCTGACTATATAAGGTGAGTCTTCTTCCTCATTAACCCGGACATTCTTGACCAAGTTTTTCCCCACCATTATTGACCTCTTGGAGTTTGCTTTATCTTTATTCCTGCTACCTCTTGAGCATGCGTTGGTTTTCCCTTAAAGAGAAAAGGGTGATGCACTAAAGTAGCGTAAGTATTTCCCTTAGTTTTTGAGAACCAAGGTACCAATCTAGTATGAGACTACACGCAAGTCACCTAGTACCTTCACAAACAAACAAGAACCTCGCAACCAACGCGATAAAGGGGTTGTCAATCCTTCACGGTCACTTACAAAAGTGAGATATGATAGAGATAATAAGATAAATATTTTTGGTATTTTTGTTGTATAGATTGAAAAGTAAAGATTACAAAATAAATAGTAAACTATAATTGTAGATCGGAAACTTATATGATGTAAAGTAGACCCGGGGGCCATAGGTTTCACTAGTGGCTTCTCTCAAGATAGCATATATTACGGTGGGTGAACAAATTACTGTCGAGCAATTGATAGAAAAGCGCATAGTTATGATGATATCTAGGCATGATCATGAACATAGGCATCACGTCCGTATCAAGTAGACCGAAACGATTCTGCATCTACTACTATTACTCCACACATCGACCGATATCCAGCATGCATCTAGAGTATTAAGTTCAAAAGAACAGAGTAACGCATTAGGCAAGATGACATGATGTAGAGGGATAAACTCGAGCAATATGATATAAACCCCATCTTTTTATCCTAGATGGCAACAACACAATACGTGCCTTGCTGCCCCTGCTGACACTGGGAAAGGACACCGCAAGATTAAACCCAAAGCTAAGCACTTCTCCCATTGCAAGAAAGATCAATCTAGTAGGCCAAACCAAACTGATAATTCGAAGAGACTTGCAAAGATATCAAATCATTCATATAAGAATTCAGAGAAGAATCAAATATTGTTCATAGATAATCTTAATCATAAACCCACAATTCATTGGATCTCGGCAAACACACCACAAAAAGAATTACATCGAATAGATCTCCAAGAACATCGAGGAGAACTTTGTATTGAGATCCAAAGAGAGAGAAGAAGCCATCTAGTTAATAACTATGGACCCGAATGTCTGTGGTAAACTACTCACACATCATCGGAGAGGCTATGGTGTTGATGTAGAAGCCTCCGTGATCGAATCTCCCTCCGACAGATCGCCGGAAAAGGTCCCCAGATGGGATCTCACGGGTACAAAAGGTTGTGGTGATGGAAAAGTGGTTTCGTGGCTCCCCTGGATGTTTTCAGGGTATAAGAGTATATATAGGCGAAAGAAGTAGGTCGGTGGAGCTGTGAGGGGCCCACGAGGGTGGGGGCGTGCCTGGCCCCCTGGGCGCACCACCCTACCTCGTGGCCACCTCGCTGCTTCCTTGACGTCCACTCCAAGTCTCCTGGATTGCGTTTGTTCCAAAAAAGATCCTCGCGAAGGTTTCATTCCATTTGAATTCCGTTTGATATTCCTTTTCTGCGAAACACTGAAATAGGCTAAAAAAAAACAACAATTTGCACTGGACCTTCAGTTAATAGGTTAGTCCCAAAAATAATATTAAAGTGCATAATAAAGCTCATAAACATCCAAAACAGATAATATAATAGCATGGAACAATAAAAAATTATAGATACGTTAGAGACGTATCAAGCATCTCCAAGCTTAATTTCTGCTCGTCCTCGAGTAGGTAAATGATAAAAACAGAATTTTTGATGTGGAATGCTACTTAACATACTTTTCAATGTATTTCTCTTTATTGCGGCATGAATGTTTAGATCCGGAAGATTCTAGACATAAGTTAAATATTGACATAAAATAATAATAATTCAAGCAATGCTAACCAAGCAATCATGTCTTATCAAAATAACATAGCCAAAGAAAACTTATCCCTACAAAATCATATAGTTTGGCCATGCTTCATTTTCGTCACACAAAATGCTCCCATCATGCACAACCCCGATGGCAAGCCAAGCAATTGTTTCATACTTTAGTCTTTTCAAACTCTTTCAACTTTCATGCAATATATGAGCGCGAGCCATGGATATAGCACTATGGGTGGAATAGAATATGATGATGGAGGTTGTGTGAGAAGACAAAAAGGGGAGAAAGTCTCAAATTGACGCGGCTAATCAACGGGCTATGGAGATGTCCATCAATTGATGTCAATGCAAGGAGTAGGGATTGCCATGCAACAGATGCACTAGAGCTATAAATATATGAAAGCTCAACAAAAGAAACTAAGTGGGTGTGCATCCAACTTGCTTGCTCACGATGACCTAGGGCATTTTGAGGAAGCCCATTGTTAGAATATACAAGCCAAGTTCTATAATGAAAACTTCCCACTAGTATATGAAAGTGACAACATAAGAGACTCTCTATCATGAAGATCATGGTGCTACTTTGAAGCACATGTGTGGAAAAAGGGTAGTAACATTGCCCCTTCTCTCTTTTTCTCTCATTTTTTTGGGCCTCTCTTTTTTTATGGCCTTTCTCTTTTTTTTCTATTTTTTTCGAAGAACTTTTCTCACATGGGATAATGTTCTAATAATGAAAATCATCACAACTCAATACTTAGAACAAAATATGACTCTATGTGAATGCCTTCGGCGGTGTACCGGGATATGCAATGAATCAAGAGTGACATGTATGAAAGAATTATGAAGGTGGCTTTGCCACAAATACAACGTCAACTACATGATCATGCCAGGCAATATGACAATGATAGAGCGTATCATAATAAATGGAATGGTGGAAAGTTGCATGGCAATATATCTCGGAATGGCTATGGAAATACCATAATAGGTAGGTATGGTGGCTGTTTTGAGGAAGATATAAGGAGGCTTATGTGTGATAGAGTGTATCATATCACGGGGTTTGGATGCACCAGCGAAGTTTGCACCAACTCTCGAGGTGAGAAAGGGCAATGCACGACACCGAAGAGGCTAGCAATGATGGAAGGGTGACAGTGTGTATAATCCATGGACTCAACATTAGTCATAAAGAACTCATATACTTATTGCAAAAATCTACAAGTCATCAAAACCAAGCACTACGCGCATGCTCCTAGGGGGATAGATTTGTAGGAAAAGACCATCGCTCGTCCCCGACCGCCACTCATAAGGAAAGCAATCTAAGAACACCTCATGCTTCAAATTTGTCACACAACGTTTATCATACGTGCATGCTATGTGACTTGCCAACTTCAACACAAGTATTTCTCAATTCCATAATTACTCAGCTAGCACAACTCTAATATTACCACCTTTATATCTCAAAATAACTATCAAGAATCAAACTTCTCATAACATTTAATGCACTTTATATGAAAGTTTTTATTATACCTATTTTGGATGCCTACCATATTAGGACTAATTTCATAGCCAAAGCAAATTACCATGCTGTTCTAAAAGACTCTCAAAATAATAATAAGTGAAGCATGAGCAATTAATAATTTCTATAAAATAAAACCACCACCGTGCTCTAAAAAGATATAAGTGAAGCACTAGAGCAAAATTATCTAGCTCAAAAGATATAAGTGAAGCACATAGAGTATTCTAATAAATTCTGATTCATGTGTGTCTCTCCCAAAAGGTGTGTACAGCAAGGATGATTGTGGTAAACTAAAATGCAAAGACTCAAATCATACAAGACGCTCCAAGCAAAACACATATCATGTGGTGAATAAAAATATAGCCTCCGGTAGATGAAGACGAAAGACGAAAGAGGGGATGTCTTCTAGGGCATCCCCAAGCTTAGGCTTTTGGTTGTCCTTGAATTTTACCTTGGGGTGCCTTGGGCATCCCCAAGCTTAGGCTCTTGCCACTCCTTGTTCCGAAATCCATCAAATCTTTACCCAATATCTTGAAAACTTCACAACACAAAACTCAACAGAAAATCTCATGAGCTTTGTTAGTATAAGAAAACAAACCACCACTTTAAGGTACTCTAATAAACTCATTCTTTACTTATATTGGTGTTAAACCTACCGTATTCCAACTTCTCTATGGTTCATACCCCCCGATACTAGCCATAGATTCATCAAAATAAGCAAACAACAAACGAAAAACAGAATCTGTCAAAAACAGAACAGTCTGTAGTAATATGTAGGTTTCGAATACTTCTATAACTCCAAAAATCCTGATAAATTTGGACATCCTAAATAATTTGTATATTGATCTACTTCAGTTAGAATCAGTATTTTATCGCTCTCTGGTTAAAAATGAAAATTATTCTCGTGAGTGCATACTTTCTGTTTTTTTTCAGCAAGATGAAATAACAATCATCCAAGAAGATCTAAAGGCTTTACTTGGCACAAACACTAATTAAAACATAAAAAACACAATCATAACAGAGGATAGATGATTTATTTATTACTAAACAGGAATAAAAAGCAAGGAACAAAAATAAAATTGGGTTGCCTCCCAACAAGCGCTATCGTTTAACGCCCCTAACTAGGCAGAAAAATAAGAATAGATCTAGGTTTATCATCTTTGGTATGCAATTCATATGTGGCTCTCATAATAGATTCATAAGTTAATTTATTTTTATTTCTAGCAAAGTGTTCCATGCCTTTCCTTAACGGAAATTGGAATTTAATATTTCCTTCTTTCATGTCAATAATTGCACCAATCGTTCTAAGGAAAGGTCTACCAAGAATAATAGGACATGTAGGATTGCAATCTATATCAAGAACAATGAAATCTATGGGCACATAATTCCTATTTGCAACAATAAGAACATCATTGATCCTTCCCATAGGTTTCTTAATGGGAGAATCTGTGAGATGCAAATTTAAAGAACAACCATCAAATTCACGAAAACCTAACACATCACACAAAGTTTTTGGAATCGTGGAAATAGTAGCACCCAAATCACATAAAGCATAACATTCAAGATCTTTAATCTTAATTTTAATAGTAGGTTCCCACTCATCATAAAGTTTTCTAGGAATAGAAGCTTCTGGTTCAAGTTTTTCTTTATGGGATTGCATTAAAGCATCGACGATATGTTTAGTAAAAGCTTTGTTTTGATCATAAGCATGAGGAGAATTTAGCACAGATTGCAACAAGGAAATACAATCTATCAAAGAGCAATTATCATAATTAAATTCCCTGAACTCTAAAATAGTGGGTTCATTGCTATGTAAAGTTTTGACCTCTTCAATCCCACTTTTACGAATTTTTGCATCAAGATCTAAAAACTCTGAATCATTGGGACGCCTTCTAACTAAAGTTGAATCATCTCCAGTCCCATCTTTATTAAGATTCATATTGGCAAACAAATATTTAATAGGGGACACGCCAATCACTTTTAGATCTTCATCATTATTATCATCAAAACTAGAAGAACACGCCTTCACAAAGCAATCCTTTTTAGCACGCATCCTAGCGGTTCTTTCTTTGCGCTCATCAATGGAAATTCTCATGGCTTTGAGAGACTCATTGATATCATGGTTAGGTGGAATAGATCTAAGTTTCAAAGAATCAATATCAAGAGAAATTCTACCCATGTTCCTAGCCAACTCATCAATCTTAAGCAATTTTTCTTCAAGCAAAGCATTGCAATTCTTTTGCGAATTCATAAATTCTTTAACACTAGTCTCAAAATCAGAGGGCATCTTATTAAAATTTTCATAAGAGTTGTTGTAGTAATTACCATAATTATTAGAGGATACTAGGAAACGGCCTAGAGTTGAAATTTCCTCTATACGTGTTGTTACCAAAATTGTTCCTACCAACAAAATTCACATCCATAGATTCATTATTATTCTCAATCAAAGTGGACAAAGGCATATCATTAGGATCAGAAGAAGCACTCTTATTAGCAAACAATTTCATAAGTTCATCCATCTTTCCACTCAAAACATTAATCTCTTCTATCGCATGAACTTTTTCATTAGTAGATCTTTCGGTGTGCCATTAAGAATAATTAACCATAATATTATCTAGGAGTTTAGTAGCTTCTCCTAAAGTGATCTCCATGAAAGTGCCTCTCGCGGCCGAATCTAAAAGATTTCTAGAAGCAAAATTCAATCCAGCATAATTTTTTTGTATAATCATCCATAAATTCAAACCATGTGTAGGGCAATTACGCATCATTAATTTCATCCTCTCCCAATCTTGTGCAACATGCTCATGATCAAGTTGCTTAAAGTTCATAATATCGTTTCTAAGAGAGATGATCTTAGCGGGAGGAAAATACATAGAGATAAAAGCATCTTTGCACTTATTCCACGAATCAATATTATTTTTAGGCAAAGAAGAGAACCAAGTTTTAGCACGGTCTCTAAGCGAAAACGGAAATAGCTTCAATTTAACAATATCATTATCCACATATTTCTTCTTTTGCATATCACATAAATCAACAAAGCTGTTTAGATGGGTAGCAGCATCTTCACTAGGAAGGTCAGCAAATTGATCTTTCATGACAAGATTCAGCAAAGCGATATGAATTTCACAAGATTCAACATCGGTAAGAGGAGCAATCAGAGTGCTAATAAAATCATTATTGTTGGTATTGGAAAAGTCACATAATTTAGTATTATCTTGAGCCATCGTGACAAACAATCAATCCAACAAACAATCAAACAAGAGGCAAGCGAAAAGAGACAAACGAAAAAAGGGCAAACGGAAAAGAGGCGAATAAAACGGCAAGGGTGAAGTGGGGGAGAGGAAAACGAGAGGTGAATGGCAAATAATGTAATGCGGGGGATAAGAGTTTGTGATGGGTACTTGGTATGTCTTGACTTGGCGTAGATCTCCCCAGCAACGGCGCCAGAAATGGCTAGTTGTCAGAAGATCAAATCTTGACTTGAGTTGGTGCAAGTCTCCCTGGCAACGGCGCCAGAAATCCTTCTTGCTACCTCTTGAGCATACATTGGTTTTCCTTGAAGAGGAAAGGGTGATGCAACAAAGTACCGTAAGTATTTCCCTCAGTTTTTTAGAAACCAAGATATCAATCTAGCAGGAGACTACACGCAAGTCACCTAGTACCTGCATAAACAAACAAGAACCTCGCAACCAACGCGATAAAAGGGTTGTCAATCCCTTCATGGTCAATTACGAAAGTGGGATCTGATAGAGATAATAAGATAAATATTTTTTGTATTTTTGATGTATATATTGAAAATTAAAGATTGCAAAATAAATAGTAAACTAGAATTGTAGATCGGAAACTTATATGATGTAAAGTAGACCCGGGGGCCATAGGTTTCACTAGTGGCTTCTCTCAAGATAGCATATATTACGGTGGGTGAACAAATTACTGCCGAGCAATTGATAGAAAAGCGCATAGTTATGATGATATCTAGGCATGATCATGAACATAGGCATCACGTCTGTGTCAAGTAGACCGAAACGATTCTGCATCTACTACTATTACTCCACACATCGACCGCTATCCAGCATGCATCTAGAGTATTGAGTTCAAAAGAATAGAGTAACACATTAGGCAAGATGACATGATGTAGAGGGATAAACTCAAGCAATATGATATAAACCCCATCTTTTTATCCTCGATGGCAACAATACAATACGTGCCTTGCTGCCCCTGCTGTCACTGGGAAAGAACACCGCAAGATTGAACCCAAAGCTAAGCACTTCTCCCATTGCAAGAAAGATCAATCTAGTAGGCCAAACCAAACTGATAATTCGAAGAGACTTGCGAAGATATTAAATCATGCATATAAGAATTCAGAGAAGAATCAAATATTCTTCATAGATACTCTTAATCATAAACCCACAATTCATCGGATCTCGGCAAACACACCGCAAAAAGAATTACATCGAATAGATCTCCAAGAACATCGAGGAGATCTTTGTATTGAGATCCAAAGAGAGAGAAGAAGCCATCTAGTTAATAACTATGGACCCGAAGGTCTATGGCAAATTACTCACACATCATCGGAGAGGCTATGGTGTTGATGTAGAAGCCTCTGTGACCGATTCCCCCTCCGGCAGATCGCCAGAAAAGGTCCCCAAATGGGATCTCACGGGTACAGAAGGTTGCGGCGGTGGAAAAGTGGTTCCGTGGCTCCCCTGGATGTTTTCAAGGTATAAGAGTATATATAGGCGAAAGAAGTAGGTCGGTGGAGCTGCGAGGGGGCCACGAGGGTGGGGGCGTGCCTGCCCCCTGGGCGCGCCGCCCTACCTCGTGGCGGCCTCGCTGCTTCCTTGACGTCCACTCCAAGTCTCCTGGATTGCGTTTGTTCCAAAATAGATCCCCGCGAAGGTTTCATTCCGTTTGGATTCCGTTTGATATTCCTTTTCTGCGAAACACTGAAATAGGCAAAAAAACAACAATTTGCATTGGGCCTTCGGTTAATAGGTTAGTCCCAAAAATAATATAAAAGTGCATAATAAAGCCCATAAAAATTCAAACAGATACTATAATAGCATGGAACAATAAAAAATAATAGATACGTTGGAGACGTATCAATTCCTCCCATGATTCTTGCATCGTTTTGAGGAAAAGTGATAGGAGATCTATTTCTACATTCTCCACCAACTCGTCTCTCCTCTTTGTGAGGGGAACCTTGTGGATCTAGATCCTGGAGGGTTCAGTGAACGCCCCCAAGGGTCGCCAATTGTACGGGTTCAGTGACCACCCTCAAGGGTCCCTTAGTGCAGTCACGGCTGACTTGCATTGTGTGAGGGTGTGAGGATAATACGGTGGCCCTAGTCGTATTTTGGGGAGCATTGTGCCTCCACAACACTTCAACGAAAATTAGCATCCGCAATGATGTGAACTTCGAGATACATCATCGTATCCGCGTGCCTCGGTTATCTCTTACCGAGCCCTTTACTTATGCACTTACTTTGTGACAGCCTCCGCGCTTGAAGTTATATATCTTGCTATCACTTAGTTGTTTATCTTGCTTAGCATAAGTTGTTGGTGCACATCATTGAGCCTACTGTATTTAGGTTTTATGCTTCGTAAATTAACATTAGGTTTATTCCGCATTTATTCAAGTCTAAAAGTAATTATGTTATAACGCCTATTCACAACCCCCCTGGGGCGACATCCATGTCCTTTCAATCTTCACCATCACCATCTCCATCATCAACCCTAGTGAAAGGATCGATATGGTTGACTAGAGGGGGGTGAATAGGCAACTAACAATTTTTAGCTTTTCTTTAATAATTTAAACTTTGCATCAAAGTAGGTTGTCTAGATATGCAACTAGGTGAGCAACCTATATGTTGCAACAAGGATAGGAACACAAGCAAGCAAGAGATATGACACAAATAAGCTTGCACAAGTAAAGGCACGAGATAACCAAGAGTGGAGACGGTGGAGACGAGGATGTGTTACCGAAGTTCCTTCCCTTTGAGGGTAAGTACGTCTCCATTGGAGCGGTGTGGAGGCACAGTGCTCCCCAAGAAGCCACTAGGGCCACCGTATTCTCCTCACGCCCTCACACAATGCGAGATACCGTGATTCCACTATTGGTGCCCTTGGAGGCGGCGACCAAACCTTTACAAACAAGGTTGGGGCAATCTCCACAACTCAATTGGAGGCTCCCGACGACACCACGAAGCTTCACCACAATGGACTATGGTTCCGCGGTGACCTCAACCGTCTAGGATGCTCAAACACCCAAGAGTAACAAGATCCGCAAGGGATTAGTGGGGGAATCAAATTTCTCTTGGTGGAAGTGTGGATCGAGGCCTTCTCAACCACTCCCGAGCAAATCAACAAGTTTGATTGGCTAGGGAGTGAGATCGGGTGAAAATGGAGCTTAGAGCAACAATGGAGCTTAGGGTTAGAAGAGGTGAGTCAACGGGGAAGAAGGGGACCCCTTTTATAGTGGGGGACAAAGATCCAACCGTTATCCACCTACCAGCCCGTGGCCAGCGGTACTACCGCAGGGCCGCGTGGTACTACCGCTTGCTGCCAAGCGGTACTACCGCACGGTCATGCGGTACAACCGTACAGGCCCGCGGTACTACTGCAACACCAGCAACAGCAAGGTCAAACCTGTAGCACAAGTGCCGAGAGCGGTACTTCCGCGAGCGCGGTACTACCGCTCCGCCTTGCGGTACTACCGCAAGGCAGGAATCCCCTAGCCAGGGGGAAGGAAACATCCGTGCCTACTTCCGCAAAGAAACGGAAGAAGCAAAAACCCGACACAGTACTACTGCAGAGGGGCGGTACTACTGCCTGACAACATAGCACGGTACTACCGCAGAACTAACATGGTACTACCGTGGTAGGCGCGGATGTAAAAAATACATCTGCCCTACTACCGCGAGGGAGCGGTACTAGCCTGGTGGGCAATGGTAGTGCAGCTCCAGGGGAGCGGTACTACCGTGGGCACCTGCGGTACTACCGCGCCGCAGCATGATACTAACGCTGGTGCCTACGGTTACCGCTCACCTGGGAGCAGTACTACCGCGAGCCAACACAGCAGCCAGAAACAAGGAGGCGAGAAGGTGGAGGATGCTCCAAGGGAAAGGAGGGGACTAGAAAGAGACGTGTACGTGATGATTCCACCCAAACCTTTCCGACGCGGACCCCCTCTTAATAGTACGACTTTCCTACGACTCAAATCCACCAAAAAGAAACGTAGAAAAGACGCCGTCTTCAACAGTCTTTGAGGGGCACCAAACCGTCTAGTGCCTAGCGATGAAACGTCTGGGAAACTCAAGGCACACAATTAGTCCGCAAATGCATTGTCATCAATCACCAAAACATCTTAGGGATAAATATGCCCTTACAATCTCCCCCTTTTTGGTGGATTGATGACAATACGGGATTTGCACAAGGGAATTAATATGAAGTAAACGCAAACCCCTCCTCTCTAGAATATAGACGGGCTCCCCCTAGATGTGTGCCAACTAGATGGGTGCTTTGGACTGCACAACACACATACTAGGATCAAAGCTCCCCCTATATTATAGAGACAAGGCATAACTTGCAAAAGTAAGGCTAACACTAGACAAGATAGCACAAACAAGTTAACTAAGATAAAATAGAGAGCATATGTCTTACACCATATGAAGGATAAGTCTCGAGGGCACAAACCAATGAAGGCAAACGAGGTTCAAAGCAAACACACCAAGCACAACACACGACTCGCAAACACGCAAAACACGCAAATCCCTACACTCTCGCCCCTTTGGCATCGAGACGCCAAAAAGGCAGAGAGGACACCTACACACACGGGGTGGCTCAGGCAGAGAAGTCATCCCACTACTCCTCGTGCTCCTCGTCAAACTCGGCGGAGGGGACAGTCTCCTCGATGTCCTCCTCAGAACTAGTCCACCGGTACCCCTGCTTGGCCATCCATGCAGCCTCAGGCGTGATGACATCCTCAGAACCGCCAGAGACATCCTCTCCAAAGAGCTGCATGACCTTCTTGTCGCGGCGGCGACTCTCCTTGTCTGCCACGTGAGTCCTGTACTGTCCCTTTGCCTGCATGCAGAAGAGAGTCTTCATCTTGTCCTTTAACTTCTTGGCCCACGACGGCTCATAGGAAGGTGTGGTAGACCTAGCAGCACGGTCCTCAACAACATTATCTGCACCAGCCTCCTCCTCACCAACAGCCCTCCTCGCAGAAGAAGCCTCAGCACGTGTGGTAGTGTTGGCCCAGTTGGGCTTGACGCGGAGACTGATGGACTCATGCCGAATCCAGTCTGGAGCAAGGAACTCATCACCAGGGTACATCTTCTCCCAAGCTGTCGAGAGCAACAGAAACATGTACAGTCCATAGATAGGTACCTTGCGAGTGAACACCGCAAACCGAAGCTCACACCACATGATGTGTGAGACATCTAGTGGCTGAGTCTAAGACGAACGTGCCTCCGCACACAGGAGCAACATGTCCACTAGATAGGAATGAACCTTGTCCTTGTCGCCAATACGTGGGAACAGAGTGTTGCAGAAGATGCGATGCATGATATCCAGAAAGGAGTTCAGCACCCAAGTCGACTTGCCATTGGGGAGCACCTTCTCAACAAGGAATGGCTGAAGCAGGTTCTTGTTAGCAGACTCAGAGTTGGCGTGGGGGCGAACACCAACGGGTGTGTGAAGCCCGTCATCAGGAATGTGAAGCAGATCCATGAACTCCTTCCATGTAGCAGACAGCTGACGGCCGTTGGTCATCCAGGTCATCCTCCACTCATCCCCGGGATGAAAGTAAACTGAGGCAAAGAACTGACAGATAAGCTCAGGGTCATAGTCAAGGTGAAAGGAGATCACAGGCTCAATAGCAAACTGCTCCACCAAGTCCAGAGCCTCTCCAAAATAGTCACGAAACTTGTCCTTCCGCATGTGATTCATGTCTATCCACTTGACATCCACGAAGGTATTCTGCTTGTTCTTGATCACATCCAGATAGATGAGAGCTTGTTGCTTGGTCTAGAACAACTCGGTGCCTCTGAGGACAGCCTGAGGATTCACATAGGGATTGATCTTCCAGCGTTTGGCATACTCATTGACTGAAATCTCGTCCATGCCCTTAGCAGTTTCCTTTTGCTTGCTAGCGGTGGTCTTGACATTGCGCTTGTGGGCATTGGAGCCCTCTGGTGCTTCATCTTGGGGATTGCGCAGACGCTTAGAGCCAGTGTCACGACTGGGATTGGAACGGCGAGAGCCACCACCTGAGACACAAAGCGCAAAACACACATGACAAGCAAGAAGGATCAATGCAAAGACCACAACAAAGCAAAAGAAACATGTAGGAAGCACACAAGATAATTGCCATGAGAGAGATTTGACCCCTACGGTAGTACTGCCAAGTGCCGCGGTACTAAGATTGTAGTACCGCTCTTAGTCGCGGTAGTACCGTGTAAGGTCACGGTAGTACCGGGTCTAGGAGCGGTAGTAGGATCTTAGTGCCACACCTAGCGCGGTAGTACCGCACATGAGACACGGTAGTACCGCTGTGACGCCCAGATAATTAAGCTACAGTAAACCTTTGCTAATGATGCCACGTCACCTCGGTTGCTATTGATAAAAATCACGTTAGTTCAAAATGATTCAAATTCAAATTTAAAATATAGGCAGACAACAAAAGTTTTCAAATATTAAAACTAAATTGTTCGGATGGTGTCAATTAATGCATAAGTAAATATGGTGAAGAAACCACATTGTTATAAATGCTTAAATGCTTTAAAATAAATAAAACATTAGTAAAACAATTATTAAAAGCCTTTTTTAATTTATAAAATGTTAAACTATTTTCTATTGGATATCCAAATTGTATTATTGAAGTAGTGCTAACTTACAGACTATTTTTATAGTTTGTAAAACTAAACATAAGAGGAACTAAAAGAAAACAGAAAAAGTAATAGAATAAAAGAAGGAAAAGAAGATAGAACAAACAAAAAACGAAGAAGAAAAGGTCCCCCTGGCCAACTGGGCCAGAAGGCCCAGCTGGCTGACCCATTTGGCCCAGTCGGCCCCTCCACTCTCTCCATATCCCCACCCCCATAACCCTAACCCCCCACTCGCCCCACTCCCTCGCCTGATTCCCCTGGATCGGGATCGATCCCCTCTCTCCCCTCGTCTCCCCCCAGCGTGCACCGGCCCCTCGCGCCCGACGCCGCCGCCCGGTGCCGCCCCGGCCCTGTCGCCGACCACCGCCACTCGCCGGACGCCTCCCCGCTCCTCCCTCAGCCCCCAGGTTGCATCTGGGGATCGACCCCACCGCGCCTGGCTCCACCTCGCCGGAGCCCTGCCGCCCGCCACGCCGTCTCCATCGCCTGCACCTCGACGTCACCCCGGACCGCCCCGACGTCGTCGGTGCCACCTTGCTGGACGACCCCAACCTCCTCCGCTGACGCCCGCGCCTGCTGCTAGACGACGTCGCCTCGCCGGAGCAATGTCGCCGGTCTGCCTCCTCTCCGTTGTTGCCTCGTCCCCGTCCTCCCCACGTCGGACTACATCGAGCCACGCCGACCCCCCTTCCCTCCAACGCTCGTGAGCACCTTCCCTCTTTCCTCCCCGTCCCCGTCGTGCGTAGTCACCGCACTCACCACGCCGCCCGCCCCGCTCTCCGGCGTCTGGCCGCGTCGGCTGCGCCCACCGCGGTCGCGGCCTCGCCCTCCTGGCCTCGCCGGCCCCGCTCCCGTGCCGTTGCGCCCTGCTGGTCCCGTCCCGCTCTCCCTCGCCGACTCCCTGCGCCTGCCTCGCCCAGCTGTCGTGGCCGGCCGGTGCGGCGTGCCGCCGAGCGCGCCCCCAACCCCATTGCTCCGCCGGCCGTCGCCCCGCGCCTGTTCACTGGTGCCCGGGCCCTCCTCGCCCGGGCGATCTGGGCGAATGCCCAGTCGGGCGCCGCAATGCCCGACCCGCCCCGTTAGTGCCCAGCGCCCGATAGGCCCCCTGGGCCACTGACCAAATGGCCCCACGGCCCAGAACGGTTTAAAAAAAGGAATAAATATAAATATATATATATATATAAGGAATAAAAATATAAATAATAAAAATAATCAAATAATTATTTGATTAACTAATTAATTAACTTAATTAATTTTGATTAAACTAACTAATTAAGATTAATTAATCTAATGACTAATTAACCTAGTTAACTACTGTTAATTAATCTAACAGAGTATGACACTAGGGCCCACCCCCTAATTAATACTAATTAGGTTAATTAAAATGTGTCACTGACCAGTGGGACCCACTGGTCAGGTTGACCAGTCAACCCCCGTTGACTGCTGACGTCAGCATGACATCATGCTGATGTCATAAATCCATTTTCGAATTAAATTAAATAATTAATTAAATTCCAGAAATTAATAAAATATTTAGAAAATCATATCTTTTAAACCATAACTCGGATTAAATTATTTTCAACATGAAAGTTGCTCAGAACAACGAGGCGAATTCGGATACGCAGCCCGTTCGTCCGCCATGCATCCCTAGCATAGCAAACACGCAACTTTCCCCCTTCGGTTCGTCTGTCCGAAAACGCGAAACACTGGGGATAATTCCCCGGATGTTTCCCCCCTTCACCGGTACCACCTCGTACCGCGTTAGGGTACACCTAGCACCACGCTTTGTCATGTCATGCATCATCATGCATTTGTTTGCATTATATTTATTGTTTCTTCCCCCTCTTCTCTTGCTAGACACCGAGACCGACGCCGCTGCTACCCAATACGACTACGGTGTTGACGACCACTATCTCTTGCCAGAGCAACCAGGCAAGCCTTCCCCTTGATCACCAGATATCGCCTACTCTCCTCTATACTGCTTGCATTAGAGTAGTGTAGCATGTTACTTCTTTCCGTTAATCCTACCCTGATGCATAGCCTGTCCTTACTACTACTGTTGTTACCTTTACCTGCAATCCTAATGCTTAGTATAGGATGCTAGTTTATCATCAGTGGCCATACTTTCTTGTCCGTCTACCATGCTATACTATCGGGCCGTGATCACTCGGGAGGTGATCACGGGTATATATTTATACATAATATATGATACTTGTGGTGACTAAAGACGGGTCGGCTCGTAGGAGTACCCGCGAGTGATTCACGGATTGGGTCCGAAAGGACGTTTGTCCCGACGGCCCTCTGAGTGGATCTTTGTGGCGAAGCGACAGGGCAGGTTGAGACCACCTAGGAGAGAGGTGGGCCTGGCCCTGGTCGGCGTTCGCGGTTATTTCAAGATAACACATTCAACGAGATCTTGGTATTTGATCTGAGTCTGGCTACTGGCCTATACGCACTAACCATCTACGCGGGGACAGTTATGGGCACTCGATGTCGTGGTATCAGCCGAAGCCTTCGTGACGTCAGCGACTGAGCGGCGCGCGCCGGATTGGACTGGAACGCCTGTTAGGCTAGGTCTGCTTCCGGCCGCGTTCGCAACGTGCAGGTGTGCAATGGGCGATGGGCCCAGACCCCTGCGCCATAGGATTTAGACCGGCGTGCTGACCTCTCTGTTGTGCCTAGGTAGGGCTGCGACGTGTTGATCTTCCGAGGCCGGGCATGACCCAGGAAAGTGTGTCCGGCCAAATGGGATCGAGCGTGTTGGGTTATGTGGTGCACCCCTGCAGGGAAGTTAATCTATTCGAATAGCCGTGATCTTCGGTAACAGGATGACTTGGAGTTGTACCTTGACCTTATGACAACTAGAACCGGATACTTAATAAAACACACCCTTCCAAATGCCAGATACAATCCGGTGGTCGCTCTCTAACAGGGCGACGAGGAGAGGATCGCCGGTTAGGACTATGCTATGCGATGCTACTTGGTGAACTTACCATCTACTCTCTTCTCCTGCTGCAAGATGGAGGTTACCAGAAGCGTAGTCTTCGAAAGGACTAGCTATCCCCCTCTTATTCCGGCTTTCTGCAGTTCAGTCCACACATGATAGCCTTATTCCAGTTGATACCAATGCATACATATGTAGTGTAGCTCCTTGCTTGCGAGTACTTTGGATGAGTACTCGCGGTTGCTTTTCTCCCCCTTTTCCACTTTCTTATATCCGATTGCCGCGACTAGACGTTGGAGTCCAGGAGCCAGATGCCACTGTCGACGACGACTACTACTACTCGGGAGGTGCCTACTACTACGTGCAGCCCATTGACGGCGACCAGGAGTAGTTTAGGAGGATCCTAGGCAGGAGGCCTGCGCCTCTTTCGATCTGTATCCCAGTTTGTGCTAGCCTTCTTAAGGCAAACTTGTTTAACTTATGTCTGTACTCAGATATTGTTGCTTCCACTGACTCGTCTATGATCGAGCTCTTGTATTCGAGCCGTCGAGGCCCCTGGCTTGTAATATGTTGCTTGTATCACTTATTTTATTTGTAGAGTTGTGTTGTGATATCTTCTCGTGAGTCCCTGATCTTGATCGTACACGTTTGCGTGTATGATTAGTGTACGGTCGAATCGGGGGCGTCACAAGTTGGTATCAGGGCCGACTGCCTGTAGGAATCCCCCTTCCACACTCCTTGGCCGAAATTGAGTCTAGACATTGCAAAACTTTTTACTAACATGGCTATGGGTCTTATGGGCACACGTCGCCATTGGGTGGTAGTAGGACCTTTTATTCCTCAACCTATACTCTGGGACTCTGACATCTCTTCTATTCGGGTTAAATGATTTTTCTAAAATCTAACTTTAGGTTCTCGAAAATACTTCTCCCGGAGAGCCCCTTCACTCCAGATGATCGCCTACTGCACCTGAAAATTTTGAAGATACTCTCCGATGTTTCATCGAGACCCTTGTGCCCTTCACTATTGCAATCCCATACCACCGGTAAATCCCTATGGGAAGCTACATACACTTGTCGGTCATAACTTCATCTCCAATTTAGTCTTGTTATTACAAGATACCCTGAAATACTTCGGATATTCCGAGAATCCCTTGTGTCTACTGCCATGCAGTTCTTTGCCGCCTGAATGCCCCTATGGATAATTCCTCGCACTTACCGAGCATCTGCTCACCCGCAGTTGATACATGTATTTCATAAAAGTCTTCGAAATACCATTCGATCTTCCGAAAATCCTGAGCAGCCTATTGATCTTGAAATTCTTGCTTGCTTGCATTATGGTTAATCCCATAAGTCTCGTAATCTTATTGACATCCCTTGTCTTTATGGTCTTAAGTCCGTTGATTCAATATATTGAGGATGCTCCCATTCCTCAGTCGAATCCTAGAATTCATCCTTTTGGCTCAGACGTCATTTTAAACATGGGTTGGATCTCGATCAATCAAATTGCCATTGATTGTACCCCTTAGCCTACTCAACTTATCCATCCTTGATCAGAGCGTTTGCTCCTGATCCCTTGATTTGAAAATCATAATTCCTTTACTTTTGAGCTTTGAATTAGTCAGTTGTTCCTATAATCCAATGCCCTTGCATTGTTTCTTCCTCTGATTGTGTGTCGATGCTCACATCAGCTTCGTTATGGACCGTCAGATCCTTTGTTGAAATATCATCCGACAGTGTCCTTCGCATACAAAACCCTCTAGAAGTTCTTTTCCCTGATACATAATACCATTGGTAATCCTATTCTCCGATTTGGCCAGCCATGCTCTGCTTTCGAGCTAGTGATAATTACTATTGAAGCTTGTGGTATATGTTTCCACGATACTCCGATGGGTTGAACCTATGCCTTCCTTAATATGTGTAAACTCGAAAGTTTCACGAGCCATACTCTTCTGGTATTTTGCCAGATAAAATTTCAACACTACAACTTCATCGAACGCGAGAAGTGAATGAAAGGTTGTGCATTGGAGAAGTGGGAGTCGACCTTGAACTTTGTGTTCATGCCCATGGACACGATGTAGATCTTATCATCAAAGCTTCTCTTAAATTAATTATTCCTTTGGTATAAGTTCATCTTATATCTGGGATCTGGCCTTTTGCAATCATGGTTCCGACCATGTTCTCCTTTAAATACCATTTCTCGTGCAAGTTTAAGCACTTGTCTTCTGCGGAGTAATACCTCAGTCCAACCTCTACTTTGATTTGTCATCGAGTATTACCCCCCTGGTATCTCAAGATTATCATGGAACTGCATAACTTCTTACGAGTTCTTCATCTAATGCTACATTCTCATTGATTCCAATTTTTCATGGGCTCTGAGTTATTTAACACTCAAAGACATCGATAACTGAATCAAGTCTGCACTGCGATTCAACAACTCTTAGTAATCTTCAATGCTTACGAGTTTGTACTGGATAGTGTCATTCCCAGCTGATTGACTACATCATCATCGTCAGGCTGACTGCTTGACCATTCTACCTATGTCCTTCATCCTCGGGACACAATCCCCATAGGGCTCTAATCTTACATCGAAACTTCACCATCATATTGTTTGTCTTGAGAGACAACTCTAAATTCTGAGACGGCATCTTATCTATGGTTATAATAACCTTTTGCTTCACCATTCCCTTGGCTTGATGTCATCGCCGAGCGATTGCATCCTCATGGAGCCTCTCGACAAGATTTGTCGTGATCATCATTAACATTTTGACCCCTTCCAAGATATTAATTGAATTCATGATGATAAGTACCCTCCTTGGCCTTGATGATTTGTGTTATCATTGACCACTTTATTGCCTTCCGTTGAACACAAACTTATTCGTGTCTCTAGCACCCTATTGCTTTCAAATTAATGGTCGATATTTCATTCTTAGACTATTGGTTGTTGAATCACCTCTCTAACATTGATCATGCTACCTAAGACCATATTTTGGGTGCACTTTTCAACCAATGCTTAATTGTGTATGTTTTCCTCGAGCATACATCCTTATATCATTTGGTCCGACAAATGTTGACTCCTTGTTCACATAAGTGTGGAAATCCATCTTTTGAAAATCTCAATGAATCGTCGCTGAGTTCATCAGCCACCTCTTCATTCTCCCCTTGGTTTTAATGACGAACTCTTGTTTTGGAACTCGCTTCCATAGTACATTTCCCGAGAATCTTACATTGTCGTCTCGTCAATTGTGTTGCACCTTTTCTTCTCAGGCATCCTGAGTCTGAGGCATCCTGGCACCAATCAGATCTGAATCTCGGTCAGATATGATGGTTGGAACATATTTCCAAGAGTTATTACATTGGTCCTGATATATCGGTAAGGTGGGGTCATGCCTATCAAACCTCGCCGGAGGACTTGTTGTTATAGATTCCTTTTCAGCAAGGTTATCACTTCTTCCATGAGGGAATTGTAAGACCTATTCTTCAAGTTGTTCCTGATGGATCCTTTGTGTCTCCAGAGTCTGATCTTCACCCGTTGACCATGTCAATGCTATCTCGAAGCATGTCTATGGTATTCCAATTTTCAACAAGAACATTGAAGCTAATGCTGAATGTTTCCTGCTCAATTATCCAAACACCGTTGTATGGGTAATATCATGAGCTTCACCCCCTTACTTAAGTGGTTTTCTACCTTCTATCCGGTCTTGGATATCATACTCTGCTTGTTCTTGGGAAGGATATACCCCTGAAATATGTGTTTAAACACATTTGCCTTCCCATTGATCTGTTTAATCTGATAATCACATTTTCCTTTCCATTGCTCTGTTTAACCTTCTTGAGGTTTATATGATCTAAGCAGTAATACGTCACTGCTTTTATAAGCACCTCAGTGTACAACTCTGTCAGTAAGACCATGTTACTATTGTTGTTGACATTCTGGTAACCACCAATGGGCGAGAACTTTGCCTATTGGTCTGCCTCGTTCAACGAGCAGGAAGATAGCTCTCTTCGCGCCTCGCCCTTGGTACCTCGCCCTTGGTACCGACGTTGTTGCCGACATAATTGACAGCCTACCCTTTTGACATGCCTTGCTGTCATGACCGAGCAAGATGTCACCGCTCCTTCTACTTTTAACCCACATGGTGGGCCCATAACCCACAGTTCCACAGGATCGAAACCTGACTCTCCTATACATCCCGGTTTCGAAGTTATCCCTTGCGCTTCATTTCGTATGTAATTTGCGAGCCACATTCCTAGTGATCACTTCTGGTATCGGTCACAATACTTATTCCCGTTGCTCTGAACCCCTTTTACACTCTGTTTCAGGCAATGAACGATTGCCTATCCACTCGAAACTTCTTATTGCACCGTCTTACTTTGCTCTCGATGTGTTTCATTTGTTCAACTCGAGAGATACTCATATGTTCATTCTTGGGATACCCCCAGATGATTTTCCCTTATAACATCCTATCGTTGTAGAGCTGCCCCTTACCTATTCGTAAGTACGATGGAGTTCCTCGAAGAAAGGACGAAAACTTCATCATGATGCATTGGAATAAAGAATTGAAGACATCAACGGAAGGGATTAACTTCTTCAAGAAGATCCGCTAGAATATCGTAACCAGAACTTCCCCCTTACTCCCTCTTAAATCTCGGGACGAGATTTCTTATTGTGGGGGAGAATTGTGACGCCCGGATAATTAAGCTACAGTAAACCTTTGCTAATGATGCCACGTCACCTCGGTTGCTGTTGATAAAAAACACGTTAGTTCAAAACGATTCAATTCAAATTTAAAATATAGGCAGACAACAAAAGTTTTCAAATATTAAAACTAAATTGTTCGGATAGTGTCAATTAATGCATAAGTAAATATGGTGAAGAAACCACATTGTTATAAAATGCTTAAATGCTTTAAAATAAATAAAACATTAGTAAAACAATTATTAAAAGCCTTTTGTAATTTATAAAATTTTAAACTATTTTCTATTGGATATCCAAATTGTATTATTGAAGTAATGCTAACTTAGAGACTATTTTTATAGTTTGTAAAACTAAACATAAGAGGAACTAAAAGAAAACAGAAAAAGTAATAGAATAAAAGAAGGAAAAGAAGATAGAACAAACAAAAAAAGAAGAAGAAAAGGTCCCCCTGGCCAACTGGGCCAGAAGGCCCAGATGGCTGACCCATTTGGCCCAGCCGGCCCCTCCACTCTCTCCATATCCCCACCCCCGTAACCCTAACCCCTACTCGCCCCACTCCCTCCCCCGATTCCCCTGGATCGGGATCGATCCCCTCTCTTCCCTCGTCTCCCCCCAGCGCGAACCGGCCCCTCGCGCCCGATGCCGCCGCCCGGTGTCGCCTCGGCCCTGTCGCCGACCACCGCCACTCGTCGGACGCCTCCCCGCTCCTCCCTCAGCCCCTAGGTTGCATCTGGGGATCGACCCCATCACGCCTGGCTCCACCTCGCCGGAGCCCTGCCGCCCGCCACATCGTCTCCATCGCCTGCACCTCGACGTCGCCCCGGACCGCCCCAACGTCGTTGGTGCCACCTTGCTGGACGACCCCAACCTCCTCCGCTGACGCCCGCGCCTGCTGCTAGACGACGTCGCCTCGCCGGAGCAACGTCGCCGGTCTACCTCCTCTCCGTTGTTGCCTCGTCCCCGTCCTCCCCACGTCGGACTACATCGAGCCACGCCGACCCCCCTTCCCTCCAACGCTCGTGAGCACCTTCCCTCTTTCCTCCCCGTCCCCGTCGTGCGTAGTCACCGCACTCACCACGCCGCCCGCCCCGCTCTCCGGCGTCTGGCCGCGTCGGCTGCGCCCACCGCGGTCGCGGCCTCGCCCTAATGGCCTCGCGCGGCCCCGCTCCCGTGCCGTTGCGCCCTGCTGGTCCCGTCCCGCTCTCCCTCGCCGACTCCCTGCGCCTGCCTCGCCCAGCTGTCGTGGCCGGCCGGTGCGGCGTGCCGCCGAGCGCGCCCCCAACCCCGTTGCTCCGCCGGCCGTCGCCCCGCGCCTGTTCACCGGTGCCCGGGCCCTCCTCGCCCCGGCGATCTGGGCGAACACCCAGTCGGGCGCCGCAATGCCCGACCCGCCCCGTTAGTGCCCAGCGCCCGATAGGCCCCCTGGGCCACTGACCAAATGGCCCCACGGCCCAGAACGGTTTAAAAAAAGGAATAAATATATATATATAAGGAATAAAAATATAAATAATAAAAATAATCAAATAATTATTTGATTAACTAATTAATTAACTTAATTAATTTTGATTAAACTAACTAATTAAGATTAATTAATCTAATGACTAATTAACCTAGTTAACTACTGTTAATTAATCTAACAGAGTATGACACTGGGGCCCACCCCCTAATTAATACTAATTAGGTTAATTAAATTGTTTAATTAAAATGTGTCACTGACCAGTGGGACCCACTGGTCAGGTTGACCAGTCAACCCCCGTTGACTGCTGACGTCAGCATGACATCATGCTGATGTCATAAATCCATTTTCGAATTAAATTAAATAATTAATTAAATTCCAGAAATTAATAAAATATTTAGAAAATCATATCTTTTAAACCATAACTCGGATTAAATTATTTTCAACATGAAAGTTGCTCAGAACAACGAGGCGAATCCGGATACGCAGCCCGTTCGTCCGCCACGCATCCCTAGCATAGCAAACACGCAACTTTCCCCCTTCGGTTCGTCTATCCGAAAATGCGAAACACTGGGGATAATTTCCCGGATGTTTCCCCCGTTCACCGGTACCACCTCGTACCGCGTTAGGGTACACCTAGCACCACGCTTTTTCATGTCATGCGTCGTCATGCATTTGTTTGCATTATATTTATTGTTTCTTCCCCCTCTTCTCTCGCTAGACACCGAGACCGACACCGCTGCTACCCAGTACGACTACGGTGTTGACGACCACTCTCTCTTGCCAGAGCAACCAGGCAAGCCTCCCCCTTAATCACCAGATATTGCCTACTCTCCTCTATACTGCTTGCATTAGAGTAGTGTAGCATGTTACCGCTTTCCGTTAATCCTACCCTGATGCATAGCCAGTCCTTGCTACTACTGTTGTTACCTTTACCTGCAATCCTAATGCTTAGTATAGGATGCTAGTTTATCATCAGTGGCCATACTTTCTTGTCTGTCTGCCATGCTATACTATTGGGCCGTGATCACTCGGGAGGTGATCACGGGTATATATTTATACATAATATATGATACTTGTGGTGACTAAAGACGGGTCGGCTCGTAGCAGTACCCGCGAGTGATTCACGGATTGGGTCCGAAAGGACGTTTGTCCCGACGGCCCTCTGAGTGGATCTTTGTGGCGAAGCAACAGGGCAGGTTGAGACCACCTAGGAGAGAGGTGGGCCTGGCCCTGGTCGGCGTTCGCGGTTATTTCAAGATAACACGTTCAACGAGATCTTGGTATTTGATCTGAGTCTGGCTACTGGCCTATACGCACTAACCATCTACGCGGGGACAGTGGCACTCGACGTCGTGGTATCAGCCGAAGCCTTCGTGACGTCAGCGACTGAGCGGCGCGCGCCGGATTGGACTGGAACGCCTGCTAGGCTAGGTCTGCTTCTGGCCGCGTTCGCAATGTGCAGGTGTGCAATGGGCGATGGGCCCAGACCCCTGCGCCATAGGATTTAGACCGGCGTGCTGACCTCTCTGTTGTGCCTAGGTAGGGCTGCGACGTGTTGATCTTCCGAGGCCGGGCATGACCCAGGAAAGTGTGTCCGGCCAAATGGGATCAAGCGTGTTGGGTTATGTGGTGCACCCCTGCAGGGAAGTTAATCTATTCGAATAGTCGTGATCTTCGGTAACAGGACGACTTGGAGTTGTACCTTGACCTTATGACAACTAGAACCGGATACTTAATAAAACACACCCTTCCAAATGCCAGATACAATCCGGTGGTCGCTCTCTAACAGGGCGACGAGGAGAGGATCGCCGGTTAGGATTATGCTATGCGATGCTACTTGGTGAACTTACCATCTACTCTCTTCTCCTGCTGCAAGATGGAGGTTACCAGAAGCGTAGTCTTCGAAAGGACTAGCTATCCCCCTCTTATTCCGGCTTTCCGTAGTTCAGTCCACACATGATAGCCTTATTCCAGTTGATACCAATGCATACATATGTAGTGTAGCTCCTTGCTTGCGAGTACTTTGATGAGTACTCACGGTTGCTTTTCTCCTCCTTTTCCCCTTTCCTATATCCGATTGCCGCGACTAGACGTTGGAGTCCAGGAGCCAGATGCCACCATCGACGACTACTACTACTACTCGGGAGGTGCCTACTACTACATGCAGCCCGTTGATGGCGACCATGAGTAGTTTAGGAGGATCCCAGGCAGGAGGCCTGCGCCTCTTTCGATCCGTATCCCAGTTTGTGCTAGCCTTCTTAAGGCAAACTTGTTTAACTTATGTCTATACTCAGATATTGTTGCTTCCGCTGACTCGTCTATGATCGAGCTCTTGTATTCGAGCCTTCGAGGCCCCTGGCTTGTAATATGTTGCTTGTATCACTTATTTTATTTGTAGAGTTGTGTTGTGATATCTTCCCGTGAGTCCCTGATCTTGATCGTACACGTTTGCGTGTATGATTAGTGTACGGTCGAATCGGGGGCGTCACTACCGCACTGCGTCAGATCCAAACAAGTTCAAATCTGAGAAAAGCCCGCGAAACCGCGGCGGTACTACGGTTGGACAAATCTACCACAGGACAACATATCAAGTATGATTCCTACGCAACACGACTCTCCTACATCCTACTCTTGCACAGATTTGGCCTAAAATCTCAAGAACAACAAGCATCTCCCCAAAAACCTAGAAGCGAGAGAACAACCAAGAAAAAGAGGGATTTGGGGAAAAACTTTGGTCCATGGCAAGAGTAAGTGGTGGGGAACGATCCCACCGGTCGGAATCCGAGGAGAGTGGCCGGAGATGGAGATCCGGCGAGGACCTCCGGCGTCGTTCTTGAGCAAAAGAGAGAGAGACGTGGGGAGAGAGATGAGTGAATGGGTATGGGGAGTTGGAACTCCCCTGCCTAAGTCATAACCCCCACGCTCACTCGATGGTGCGGTAGTACCGTGCCTCATTGCGGTAGTACCGCTCGGTGGAAGTACCGCACCTGAGCACTAGTAGCGCGCTCCGGCGCGGTAGTACCATGCCCTCTCAAAGCGGTAGTACCGCGGCAAGCCGCGGTAGTACCGTGGGCTCAAGAAGATGCACGTTTCAAGCACACGAAAAAGAGGTCTTTGCATGAACACTCTGAGGCAACACGACACCACAACACCACGCTACACACAAAGGCAGAAAGGCAAACGACAAAACGAAACAACCACGAGACACCACCTCTCCAAAGAGAGGGCGGTGGCCGTAGCCACCTATGTTTGAGTCAATTGGTATGGCACCGCGAAGAATTATTCTTGGGCCCATGACCAAAACTCGTCTTTGAAGCACAAGTACCATCAAACATGGCTAATGTGAAGGACTTGATCAATTTATGCATAATGGAGTAGGAAGAGTTCATTGAGAGAACAACACTCCCCCTATGTCCATGCCTACATATAAACAAGACAACAAGTTGAGTATGGTGGGGTGTGCAAGGGTTCAAGCAACATTGCTCGAATCAATGATATTTAGCTCATGCCTTAACTCACGAAATCTTGCTTCATCCAAGGGCTTCGTGAAAATATCTGCAAGGTTATTATGAGTGTTGACATAGTTGAGATCGATCTCTCCTCGCCTAATGTGATCCCGGATGAAGTGATACCGGATCTCAATATGCTTCATCTTGAAGTGTTGCACCGGGTTGAGAGAGATCTTGATGGCACCTTCATTGTCACACCAAAGAGGCACTTTGTCACAAATGACACCATAATCCTTTAAAGTTTGCCTCATCCATAAGAGTTGTGCACAACAACTACCGGCCGCCACATACTCCGCTTCAGTGGACGAGAGAGACACACAACTTTGCTTTTTGGAAGACCAACTTACCAAAGAGCAACCAAGGAATTGGCACCCTCCGGAAGTGGACTTCCTATCCACTTTGTCTCCCGCCCAATCGGAATCCGAATACCCTACAAGCTTGAAGTTTGCTCCTCTTGGGTACCATAAGCCAAAGTTTGGGGTATGAGCCAAATATCGAAAGATTCGTTTGACCGCCACATAGTGACTTTCCTTAGGTGCGGCTTGAAACCGTGCACAAATTCCCACACTCAACATGATATCCGGTCTAGATGCACAAAGGTAGAGCAAGGAGCCTATCATGGAACGATATACCTTTTGATCCACCGCTTTACCATTGGGATATATGTCAAGTTGGCACTTGGTGGGCATTGGAGTGGAAGTCGGCTTGACATCACTTAGCTTGAATCTCTTGAGCATGTATTGAGTGTATTTGGCTTGGTTGATGAAGGTTCCTTCTCTTCTTTGCTTCACTTCAAACCCTAGAAAGAACTTCAACTCTCCCATGGAAGACATCTCGAACTTTGAGATCATGAGAGCGGCAAATTCCTCATTGAAAGCTTTGTTAGGGGAACCAAAGATAATATCATCAACATATAATTGGTACACAAACAACTCCCCTTTGACCTTCTTAGTAAAAAGAGTGGGGTCGATTAGCCCAACTTCAAAACCACGGTCTTGTAACAACTCGGTAAGGTGGTCATACCACGCACGTGGGGCTTGTTTAAGGCCATAGAGTGCCTTATCGAGTTGATACACATGATCGGGAAAGTAGGGATCCTCGAACCCGGGGGGTTGCTTGACATAAACCAATTCATTAATGGGACCATTAAGAAAAACACTCTTCACATCCATTTGTTGTAACTTAAAGTTATGATGAGAAGCATATGCAATCAACATGCGAATGGATTCAAGATGAGCAACGGGAGCAAAGGTTTCACCGTAGTCGATACCCATGGGCCTTGTGCTACCAAACGAGCCTTGTTGCGAATGATAATCCCATGGGCATCTTGCTTGTTCTTAAATATCCACTTGGTTCCAATGACATTGTGGTTCCCCGTCGGTCTTGGCACCAATCTCCACACTTTGTTGCGCTCAAAGTTGTTGAGTTCTTCATGCATGGCATTGAGCCAATCTGGATATTCGAGCGCCTCATAGACCTTGTGGGGTTCGACACAAGAGGCAAGCGCGTGATGCTCACAATAGTTTGCTAATTGTCTACGAGTGCTTACCCCCTTTCTTAAGCTTCCAAGCACATTCGTCATGAGATGATCCTTGGTGGAGAGCTTGGAAGCAACCTTGGAGGCACGGCGCTCCAATTCCTCCTCGGGGGTGAGACGAGGAGTGGTCACTTGATCATCTTGAGCGTCGTCTTGAGCTTGTTCTTGTTTTTGAACTTGCTTGGAGGAGAGAACTTGACCTTGGGCATCACTTTATGTGTCAACACCGTCTTGAGCATGATCTTGCCCTTGGTCATGTTCTTGAGGATGAGGGCATTCATGTTGTTCTTCGGAAGCGTGTTGTCCTTCTCCTTCGGCCACAAGGGGTTCCTCAATGGGTAGGATAAAGCCAACACCCATTCTTCTTATGGCTTGAGGAGGAATTTCATCACCTACATCACAAGTGCCACTTTGCTCCACTTGGGAGCCGTTATTCTCATCAAACTCCACGTTACACATCTCCTCAATAAGTCCCGTGGATTTATTGAGGACATGGTAAGCATGAGAGTTTGTAGCATAACCAACAAATATGCCCTCATAAGCTCTAGCCTCAAATTTAGACAACCGAACACCTTTCTTGAGAATGAAACACTTACACCCGAACACCCAAAAATACTTGAGGTTGGGCTTGTTACCGATGAGTATCTCATATGGAGTCTTGTTCAAGCCCTTGCGGAGGTAGAGCCGATTGGATGCATGACACGCGGTATTGATGGCTTCGGCCCAAAAGTTGTACGGAGACTTGAACTCCGCCATCATGGTCCTTGCTGCATCCATCAACGTCCGGTTCTTCCTCTCTGCAACACCGTTTTGTTGAGGGGTGTAAGGTGCGGAATATTGATGCTTGATCCTCTCATCACTAAGAAACTCATCCAAGGTGTAGTTCTTGAACTCGGTGCCGTTGTCACTTCTTATTGTCAAGATCTTTGCATTGTGTTGACGTTGTGCTTCATTTGCAAAGTCAATGATGGTTTGTTGGGTCTCGCTCTTCCTCTTGAAGAAATACACCCAAGTGTATCTTGAGTAGTCATCCACAATCACCAAGCAATACTTCCTACCCCCAAGACTATCAAAGGATGGAGGCCCAAAGAGATCCAAGTGAAGGAGCTCCAAAGGCCTCTTTGAGTAAATGATAGTCGTGGGAGGGTGAGCCTTCGCATGTAGCTTTCCTTCGATACAAGCACTGCAAGCACGATCTTTAGCAAAACTAACATTCGTTAGTCCACGGACATGGTCCCCCTTGAGAAGACTTTGCAAAGATCTCATATTGACATGGGCTAGACGGCGATGCCAAAGCCATCCCACATCAACTTTAGCCATTAGGCATGTCGTGGTCTTAGTGGGTCGCTCCGAAAAGTTAATCACATATAGACCGTTCTCGACATGCCCAACAAAGGCTACTTTAAGAGTCTTGCTCCACAAGAGGGCCACGGTATCGATATCAAAGAAAGTGGCAAAGCCCATGATTGCAAGTTGGCCTTGTCATTCTTCTTCTTATTCTTGGACTTGGGCACGTACCCAATCCCTTCCTTCGCCACAACTCCCTTTTGGTTGGTCAAAAGGTCGTTGAGGTTCTTCTCGCCTTGTATGCAAGACACAAGACCTTTCTCAAGTTGCATCTTTAGCTTAGCGTTCTCCTCAACAAGATGCACATGCTCACAACATGGGTTAGTAGCATTTGCATTATCAATTAACATCATACGAGGAAAAGTGGCTTTCTCCTTGGTTAGCTTTCCTTGAAGTTGATCATGAGACTCTTTGAGGCTAGCATGAGAACCCTTCAAGACCTTGTGAGCCTTGTCAAGTAGATCAAACTCCTCTTTGAGTCTAGCAAGATCAACCTCAAGTTCGGCCTTCTCGGAGTTTAGCACATGAGAAACAATGAGAACATGATCATAATATTTCTTTAACTTAGCATGATCAACGTTGTGTGACTCCTCAAGAGCCAAACGAAGACCACGCTCTTCCTCAAGAGCATTGGAAAAATCCGAAATCTCATCGACATAGTCACGACTATGCCCTTCCATCTTAGTGATGGTATCTTCGTGAGCCTCAATCATGTCATTGGCTTCACCAAGTTGTTCCAAGAGAGCAACAAAGTGCTTCTTGGATTTACCCTTAAGTTTGCCCATAAAGGCCTCAAACTCGTTTGCCTCCACATTAGCTCCCTCATGTTCATCAATGCTATCCGTCGAAGAAAGATGATTAATGATGGTAGTTTTGATGTTGGGGGTTACCTTGTTGGTGGCTTTAGCCATGAGGCACTTAGAGGTGATGCTCTCATTGGGTGAGTCGAAGAGAGACACCCGTGGAGTCGTCGCAATGGCAACTGAGGCCATGGCAGCCAACTCACCATCTTCATCATCGTCATCATCCTCATTGTACTCTTCTTGTACCACTAATGCCTTGGGAGGAGTCTTCTTGGTGAAGTGGCTCTTGTTGGGGAACGACTTGGCCTTGTCCTTTCGGATGAGCTTGCCACCATTGTCTTCCCTCTTCTCATACGGGCACTCCGCAACAAAATGACTCACATTGCCACAATTGTAGCAAGTCCTTACATGTTGCTTGCTCTTCGTGCCACTTGAGTTGTTTTTGTTAAAGTTTGGCCTCGAGTTTTTCTTGCTCCAAAATTGCCTTGAAGCGAGTGCCATGTGTTCATGATATGCATACTTTGTATCTTCAGGGTTGCTCTCCTCTTCTTCCTCTTCTTCTTCAATGGAGAGCTTGGCCTTCAATGCAAGGTTGGGCTTCTTTGCCCTTTGAGAACGAAGCACCGCATTGTCGGCGGTCTTGTCCAAAATGTTCATGGCCATGAACTCATCCAACACTTCGCTTGAGGTAAAAGTGTGGAAGTCCGGTCCTTGACGAATGACGGAGGACATGGCCTTGTGGTAGGGCATCATTGCCTTGAGGAATTTGTGCTTGATCCAATTGTCATCTGTGTCCTTGCTCCCGTGATCTTGGAGTGAGACCGCGAGTTTGGTTACTCTCCGATAAAGCTCACGAGGTTCTTCATCTTCTTTCATTACAAACTCATTGGCCTCATCTTGTACCACTTCATAGTTGGAGCATTGAATGCTTGCGCTTCCCCGGTAGAGAGAGACAACACAAAGCCATGCGTCTTTGGCCAAGGCGAAGGGACGAAGATGAGGTAGGTCTTCGGGTGGGATTGCATCTTGAATGATGAAGAGAGCATTCTCATTGAATTGATTATCCGCGGCTTCTCGAGGAGTGAAGTTGCTTCGATCATGCGGATAGAAACCTTCTTCAATGATTCTCCAAAGATTAGTGTTCACATGATTTAAATGATGTTTAAAGCGGTAAACCCAAGAATCAAAGTCCTCATTTTTCACAATCTTAGGGGGAGGACCGACATGATTCAAATGAGTGGAAGGAACCGGTCCACCATAAACAAGTGGTGGTTCCACATGAGCAAAGATACCGGTGCCATTCTTACCACTATAAGAAGGAGCCTTTTCACTACTAGCTTCCCCCTTATCGGAGGTAGCATCCGTCACCTTGTCGGTGGGATTACCCACTCAACGGTGCGGTGGATAGTTTAAGCCCTTCAAGGAATTTAGTAAACATGCTTTCAACCTCGGTCGTCATGGAGATTTTCAATGTCTCCAAGGCCACATTGAACTCCTCATGAGAGACCGAGGTTTCCCCATCGCCCGTAGACGAGATCGGATTCACACCGGAGTGTTCCTCCACACCGTCTATGGTATCAACCATACTCTTCAGATGGTAAAGTCCTTAATAAAGAGACGAGGCTCTGATACCAATTCAAAGGATCGATATGGTTGACTAGAGGGGGGTGAATAGGCAACTAACATTTTTTAGCTTTTCTTTAACAATTTAAACTTTGCATCAAAGTAGGTTGTCTAGATATGCAACTAGGTGAGCAACCTATATGATGCAACAAGGATAGGAACACAAGCAAGCAAGAGATATGACACAAATAAGCTTGCACAAGTAAAGGCACGAGATAACCAAGAGTGGAGACGGTGGAGACGAGGATGTGTTACCGAAGTTCCTTCCCTTTGAGGGGAAGTACATCTCCGTTGGAGCGGTGTGGAGGCATAATGCTCCCCAAGAAGCCACTAGGGCCACCGTATTCTCCTCACGCCCTCACACAATGCGAGATGCCATGATTCCACTATTGGTGCCCTTGGAGGCGGTGACCGAACCTTTACAAACAAGGTTGGGGCAATCTCCACAATTCAATTGGAGGCTCCCAACGACACCACGAAGCTTCACCACAATGGACTATGGCTCCGCGGTGACCTCAACCATCTAGGATTCTCAAACACCCAAGAGTAACAAGATCCACAAGGGATTAGTGGGGGAATCAAATTTCTCTTGGTGGAAGTGTGAATCGAGGCCTTCTCAACCACTCCCGAGCAAATCAACAAGTTTGATTGGCTAGGGAGTGAGATCGGGCGAAAATGGAGCTTAGAGCAACAATGGAGCTTAGGGGTAGAAGAGGTGAGTCAACGGGGAAGAAGGGGACCCCTTTTATAGTGGGGGACAAAAATCCAACCGTTATCCACCTACCAGCCCGCGGCCAGCGGTACTACCGCACCAGGTCAGCGGTACTACCGCAGGGCCGCGCGGTACTACCGCTTGCTGCCAAGCGGTACTACCGCACGGTCATGCGGTACAACCGTACAGGCCCGCGGTACTGCCTGATGACCCACAAGTATAGGGGATCTATCGTAGTCCTTTCGATAAGTAAGAGTGTCGAACCCAACGAGGAGCAGAAGGAAATGATAAGCGGTTTTCAGCAAGGTATTCTCTGCAAGTACTGAAATAAGTGGTAACAGATAGTTTTGTGACGGGATAAATTGTAACGAGCAACAAGTAACAAAAGTAAATAAAGTGCAGCAAGATGGCCCAATCCTTTTGTAGAAAAGGACAAGCCGGAACAAACTCTTATAATAGGAAAAGCGCTCCCGAGGACACATGGGAATATCGTCAAGCTAGTTTTCATCACGTTCATATGATTCGCGTTCGATACTTTGATAATTTGATATGTGGGTGGACCGGTGCTTGGGTGCTGTTCTTACTTGAACAAGCATCCCACTTATGATTAACCTCTATTGCAAGCATCCGCAACTACAACAAAAGTATTAAGGTAAACCTAACCATAGCATGAAACATATGGATCCAAATCAGCCCCTTACGAAGCAACGCATAAACTATGGTTTAAGCTTCTGTCACTCTAGCAACTCATCATCTACTTATTACTTTCCAATACCTTCCTCTAGGCCCAAATAATGGTGAAGTGTTATGTAGTCGACATTCACATAACATCACTAGAGGCTAGACAACATACATCATATCAAAATATCAAACAAATACCAAATTCACATGACTACTAATAGCAAGACTTCTCCCTTGTCCTCAGGAACGAACGTAATTACTCACAAAGCATATTCATGTTCATAATCAGAGGGGTAATAATATGCATATAGGATCTGAACATATGATCTTCCACCAATTAAACAAACTAGCATCAACTACAAGGAGTAATCAACACTACTAGCAACCTACTAGCACCAATCCCGGACTTTGAGACAAGAATTGGATACAAGAGATGAACTAGGGTTTGGAGATGAGATGGTGCTGGTGAAGATGTTGATGGAGATTGCCCTCTCCCGATGAGAGGAGCGTTGGTGATGATTTCCCCCTCCCAGAGGGAAGTTTCCCCGGCAAAACAGCTCTGCTGGAGCTCTAGATTGGATCTGCCAAGGTTCCGCCTTGTGGCGGCGGAGTCTCCTCCCGAAAAGTTCCTTCTTATTTTTTTCTCATCGAAAGACCTCATATAGTAGAAGATGGACGTCGGAGAGCCACCAGGGGGCCCACGAGGTAGGGCGCGCCCCCCACCCTCGTGAGCAGGGTGTGGGCCCCCTGGCCTTCATCTTTGGCGAGGATTTTTCTTTATTTATTTTAAGACGTTCCGTGGAGTTTTAGGACTTTTGGAGTTGCGCAGAATAGGTCTCTAATATTTGCTCCTTTTTCAGCCCAGAATTCCAGCTGCCAGCATTCTCCCTCCTTATGTAAACCTTGTAAAATAAGAGAGAATAGCCATAAGTATGGTGACATAAAGTGAAATAACAGCCCATAATGCAATAAATATTGATATAAAAGCATGATGCAAAATGGACGTATCAACTGCCGCAACACCAGCAACAGCAAGGTCAAACCTGTAGCACAAGTGCTGAGAGCGGTACTTCCGCGAGCGCGGTACTACCGCTCCGCCTTGCGGTACTACCGCAAGGCAAGAATCCCCTAGCCAGGGGGAAGGAAACATCCGTGCCTACTTCCGCAAAGAAACAGAAGAAGCAAAAACCCGACACAATACTACTGCAAAGGGGCGGTACTACTGCCTGACAACATAGCACGGTACTACCGCGGAAGGAACGCGGTACTACCGTGGTAGGCGCGGATGTAAAAAATTACATCCGCCCCTACTACCGCGAGGGAGCGGTACTAGCCTGCTGGGCAACGGTAGTGCAGCTCCAAGGGAGCGGTACTACCGTGGGCACCTGCGGTACTAACGCGCCACAGCACGGTACTTTCGCTGGTGCCTACGATACTACCGCTCACCTGGGAGCAGTACTACCGCGAGCCAACACAGCAGCCAGAAACAAGGAGGCGAGAAAGCGGAGGATGCTCCAAGGGAAAGGAGGGGACTAGAAAAAGACGTGTACATGATGATTCCACCCAAACCTTTCCGACGCGGACCCCCTCTTAATAGTACGGCTTTCCTACGACTCAAATCCACCAAAAAGAAACGTAGAAAAGACGCCGTCTTCAACAGTCTTCGAGGGGCACCAAACCGTCTAGTGCCTAGCGATGAAACGTCTGGGAAACTCAAGGCACACGATTAGTCCGCAAACGCATTGTCATCAATCACCAAAACATCTTAGGGATAAATATGCCCTTACACCTTGTTCATCCATCTATTCAATCTATGTATCATAACCTCAAATCGGTTGCTGAGAGTACTTTTTTGTGTTGATTACATCTTGTAGTTGATGCTTAAGTGTTTTGTCGGTGAAAGTTTATGTTCAAATTGTTTACCATCTATTCATACCCACCGATCATGATCCATATGATGTTCTGTGAGTAGATTTAGTAGTTCTTGAGGACATGTGAGAAGTCTTGTTGCTAGTAATCATGTGATGTTGGATATGGTTTAATGATTTGAATATTGTTTAGTGTTCGAACAAGTGGTGGTGACACTAATGAATTTTTGATGAAAATAGGATGGCACTAGGGTTAACTTTGAGTCGTTATCTTTTTACTTTGGTGATGGATGAGGTCACAAGAGATATACAAGGATATATTCCATTCGGTATGCTCTTTGCGGATGATGTGATGCTAGTCGATGATAGTTGGATGGGGGTTAACAGGAAGTTAGAGCTATGGAGACAAACCCTGGAATTGAAAGGTTTCAGACTTAGTAGAATTAAAGCTGAGTACATGATGTGCGGTTTCAGCACTACTAGGCACGAGGAGGAATAAGTTAGCCTTGATGGGCAGGTGGTGCCTCGGAAGGACACCTTTAGGTATTTGGGCTCAATGTTGCAGAAGGATGGGGGTATCGATGAGGATGTGAACCACTTAATCAAAGTCGGAAGGATGAAGTGGCCCCAAGCTTCTGGCATTCTCTCTAACAAGAGAGAATGTTAGAGAGAATGACATGTAAGCTAAAAGGCAGATTCTATAGGACGGCGATTCGACCCGCAATGTTGTATGACGCTAAGTGTTAGCCCACTAAAAGGCGACATGTTCAACATTTAGGCATGAAGGCCACTAGCTGCACTTTATTGTTCTTGTTATTGTTTACCGTCTTATGAATTATCTTGCTATCAAACATCCTATCAAATTACTTTTATAGCTTTTGTAGTGAAACCTTGCTAAAAAATTATTGTCGGTTCCTTTTGCTCCTCTTTGGGTTTAATGCTCTTACTTATCGAAGAGGCTGCGACAAATACCCTATACTTGTCAGTCATCAGTCGTCCAATGAACGGTCATTAACCTGTCACTGCTGTTAACTATAGCAGGTCGGTGTTGTGTTTCCTGATACACACAAAATTGACAGCACACATGGTTATTGTTATGAAGCCCATCACTATCGGAGACCTAATGGCAAAAGGAACACCAATTGACAGAGTTTTACATATATAGTCCTGCCAACACCATCCACAACATATACACACTTTTAAGCAACATACAACAGAAACACTATTTGAAGCATGACAAACAAAAGTTTCACTAGGCTAAGACCAAAACTTCAAATCAACTAAGTAACTATGCTCGCTCAAAATGGAGTGCTCTCCTTCACTCGCTTGCGTGGAGCCATCTCCTTGCTTGATGAATTTACCAACTGTTTGTTAATTTTGTTCTTTTTTTCACATTTCATTCATGAACCTTTAATAAATATCTTATAGATTTATTGAAAGCAAAGAACATTTTTAAAATTTACAAATATATTGAAAGTTGATGCACATTTTTTCAAGTCTATGAATACTTTCTAATTTGTGAAGCTTTTTCTAATTCATGAACATTGTTTGAGATCCACTCATATTTTGTAAGTTCACGAATATTTTTTAAAAATTATGGTTTTGTTAATGTGCAACATTTTGTAAATCTATGAACATTTTTTGATTTAACAAACCTTTTTCAAATAAATAAACGATAGCCATTTTTTCTGAGCTAGCACAGGAGTGAAGGGAAAATAACTAAGCCAACGAGGGAGCATGAAGCCGAGTTGAGCGAGCGGGGGCTTCATCGGACCGGCATAACAATTTCGTCCTTTCAACATGGAATAGGAGCTCCCAAGGGACATCGACGGACACTGACACCGAAACGTGAAGGAAATAACATGCAAGAGGAAAAAAGGTTATTCCTACATGCGTCAAATAAGAGGGTGCCACACAGGAGAGACTAGGCCGGCCCATTGACGCTCGATACCGACTCGAACAACATATTGTAGGGAATGTTTTTCTATTTTCATTATAGTTCCCAACTTTTTCGGTTTGTACTTAGTTTTTCATTCGGTTTTTTAGAAACACATCAAAAAAATTGGAAGTAACATTTTTTAAATCTGAATATTTTCTTAGACCATTATTTGGTAACATGAACATTTTATGGAAGAAAACGAGAATGGTTTTAAAAACTTGTGTGAATTTCTTTTGGCACACACTGCGCTTGTACGTAAAACACACATGGGCCCGCCCTACATACCTGGGTTTGGGCCTCGTTTTCTTTGACGCCAAAGGGCGGCAGTGCGTCTTCTCACCTCAGTCACCTGTATGATCGATCTCAACGCCGGCCGGCCGCCGGAGTGGGAATTCCCTATTTGCCGCTCATTGCGTCGAATTGTCGACGTAACGCACAGAGCTGGCGGTCGAGGGGTGACCTGGGCCGGCCCATTAATGTGTTGGAGCGTTTTCCGGTTTTTGGAACCTTCTAGGGTTATAGGAGCTGCGGTATAGCCATGGTAGAGGAAGAGGAGTTGAGACCTCTACATGGGCTGAGCACACTCGAGCCCAATTGTGCCACTTCGGACCGGGTGAAACTGACTCCGCTCAATGGCCCAAACCAGCCCAAAGATGGCTCGGCCAACCAAAACCACCTTTTCCCTCAAAAAAGAAAAACCAAAACCACCTCGGTCGATCCGTCCAGCGCCTGCATTTCCTCCAGCAAGAGCATACTCTTGGTAAAGTATTCCATCTGTTAAACAGTTAGCCTATTTTCTAAATGTCTCAAAAAAAACTATTTTGGTGACATTTATTCGATTACACAAACCCATGAACTTTGCCATTTCTCAGACATATAAATAACCTGCTCACAACCCATCAGGCTAAGACAGGACAGCACCTCGGCACTATATAAACTACAAATAAGGACAGGCTCTCTCCCTCTGAGGGGTCTCAATAAGGTCTATATAAACCTCTCTGCAGTCATTATAGCAGAACAGAGAATCTCACAAGGGGTTGCTACTTTGGCACACACTACAAATAAAGATGTTATTCCTTCTAATATATCTAGAGACTACAGTACATATATGTGGTCATAGCTAAGTATCCATCACACTACGCCCACCATAGAAACAACATCCAGTAGCCTGGCATCCCTCTTCTGTCAGCCACTTCCAGAGGTGTAACAAATAATAACACAACGTGAGTGTCTTTTGCATGCAAGCAATACCTAATCCACATTCTTTGCAAAATGTCACACAACTCAAAGTTAGCGCTCCTCGACAAACCTACAAGCACAAACATACATCTCTTGTTCCTAAAAAATCCCTAAAACTTTCAAGTCTACAAACGGAAGATGGATGCTTTGCTAAAAGAAACATGGATGAAGTCTGTTTTCTACACAATTTACTTGCTGAACACCACCTATTAACCAAAACGATAAACTCCCAAAATATCAGCATACTTTATGGTGTGGTATAATTATTGTAAGAGTGTATTGTAAGAGTGTATTGCACAATGCATACAACTATATGATCTTACATACTTAACACTAGCATTATGTCTGGATAATTATTATCTACAAAAAATGGAATATACATACTTGAGAATTGAACTAATAATCTGGATACTAATTTGTAGACGGGGCTAGTTAAAAGAGGAGATGTGTACCTAGCTTGTAATAACTTCTCCAAGTTTTGATAATTTTGCACTCAACTCTACGGTGCTTCGTTCTTCTTTGAGTGTGTGAAACACCCCAACCTATGGAGTTAGCGAAACAAATCTCTTAGTACTAGCATCTTGCTAATAATACTTCGGTACAAAGGAATGGATGGTGGTGGTCAAGCAAACTGCCGTTATAATATAGAAATGAACTTACAGAAATATGAACTTCAGCAAGGCCCTTGCATGTGCTCATCAGCATATTCTCCAACTGATAATTACAGAGAAAAAACATTGCAGTCAAGACCGTGAAGCTACCAACTATCACACAAAATGTAATTTATTTTCAACTCATTAACCTAATAAAATCTCTAATACACCCACCTCAATTGTGGTAGAAACAGGTTTTCCATTGATAGATTCAATAACATCACCTTTTTGGATTCCGAGTATCTCAGCATTAGATCCTTTCGACACCTAGGGTTCAATTGCCAAATAGTTATACCATATACACATGGGAAAAAGAGCACCTTCAGGAAGCCATTACATACCTCTTGAACAATAAGACCATGATCAATGTTATACATACGCCATAACATGTCAACATGAGCAGGCTCTAGATGCTTGATGGCCTCAAACATCATCCCAAGATGGGGCCGAGCGATGTACCTGCGCCAAATCAGACACCATTTAACATATTTCGAGCCAGGTATACAGGAGTAAGTAACCCTTCCACGATAAGCAATCTTTGGTGGAATTCAACTTCTATCTAACATGTTAAAAAAAGGTAACAAACTATTTTGATTCAAATAAAGCTCAAAAAGACCCTAAGGGGAGGAATCATTCTTTGGATCATTCACAGTAGTTGAAAAATGCTAAAAGACGGTTTTTCATGATATTACGTAAAGTAAAACATAATATTTCAATATGACCGAGAACAACTAAGTACCACAAAAAAAACATTTGAATATCTCCTAGGTTTCAGGAAAATTGTCCATTAAGAGAAAACCTAAAACATAGTTTTTCATTTAACTTCACTCTACAATTTGGCTAAAGACATGCGAAGCAGAATTATAAAGTCTTATCAGTTCCTTCTTATAAATAGTTGTCATCATGAACCATTTTGTAGTCTCGCTGCGGTCCCACTTGTTTATTTCTAGTTCTTGATTTACTTATAAATAATTATTATTGCAGCCACTTGTTCAGACATACGACTATGTATATATACATAAAAAAAGGCACTGATCACATTTGCTCTGAGAACATATCGGATAGTTAATTGTCTCTCGACCACCTGCCGATATGAAAACCACCTATTCACGCAATTAACTGGGTGGATCGATTTACCTGTCTGATAAGCCGATTAATTGGCTATCAGACCGAATTGTCAGCTGGGCCGATTAACTGCCTGGGCAATTTTGGCCCAAATTTAGCCCGTTCCCTCCCTTTCCCCAAAGCCTATCGCGCATTAGGTTAGACCATTCCCTCCATTCTCCCGCTCATGGAGTAGCAGCCACAGCCCGTGCTCTGAGCTGCCGCTGACGTAGCAAGTTAAACTCCTCTCCTCTGTGATGTAATACTGATGTTGCTGCTCTCCTATGTAGTATCTACTATATACTGATGTGGTGCATTTGACATTTGTAGCAATCTATGGCTTCTTCTGCTGCAGCAAGTGCTCCAACATGGAAAAGAAATTCAGATGCAGGCTAGGATATACCCTAGTCAACCTACCAATAAATTCAGTTAATAGGCTGATAAGCCGATTAATCCCTAGTCAGCACCCAACAGATATGCTACCAATTACCGAACATTGTTAAATTGCATAAAAGTGAGCAAATAGATACTACAAAAAATAGTTTGACTTCTAACAATAAGAAGAAAAAATAGGAGGAACACATTAGCTTAGCATTATCAAATAATCATATAGATGCTATCACAGAGCTGAGAGGAAAAACAAACCGATATTTCTTCCATGAATCCAAACAATTGAGCAAAATGGAAGACGGTATAAAAGACCCAAATCTCTTAGGGAGGTTGACCATTCCGACAACTTTCTCCTTCAAGTCAATGACTAGTCCCCCATTGTCATACTACAACAATTCATATTGACAAAACATGAGAATTTACAGTAATAAGAAAAATGTTATAAAACAAATGACATAGAAAAACTCAAAGTTGTAACAAATGCATATAGTACTACCTCATGATAAGATACATTACCTCATTATCATCACCATGGCCATCTGGAGAACGGAAGTGCACATTGTGGTACCGGCGGTACATGCTTGGATTCCGATATTCTGCCCTAGCATATGTTATCCTTAGATTTAAGGAATTGTCTCTTCCGATCCGAAAAATGTCTTCGGCAAATTTTACATCCTTTTCACAAAAAGTTGGTAACTTGATTGGTTGATCCACCTCAACATTCAAGAAAGCGATATCGTAATGGGGCTGATAGTAGACCAGCGTGCCCTTTGCACTGGTGCCATTTAGCAAATGAACAGTGACCTAAAAAAAGTTGCGGAACAGATTGTATTAGAATTTTGAATAATGCCTAGTAAGCAAATCGCATATGATGTTTCCCTTTTGCTATCGGAAAAGGCCAATAGCCAGCACAAAAAACATGTGCTCTGTCCTTTGCAAATGAACAGTGAACTGAAGAAAAGTTATGGAACAGATTAATATATGATTTTTGAACAATGCTTAGTAAGCAAACACATGTGCCGCTTTCATTTTGTTACTAGGAAAGGCCAATAGTAGCACACACACACACACAAAAAAACAAGTGAATTGCAACTAGTTAGATTTTTACACCGGAGATTTATTTTGGGGTGGGAGCGGCTGGAAAAGAATCATACAAGGGTAGAAATTTTCAGAAGAAACACTACATATGACTCACATCAGCATGAGGGGCATACTCTTCGCCGCCTGACCAGACGCTGAAAGGAGCATCCTTTGTGCGAATCAGCCACGCAGTTGTCAAAACAAGGCCGGTTTTCTTGTCCTCATCCCAATCGACCCAGAAGCCGGAGCACCGTCTCAGCGGTTCACCGTCTGTGTGATTCAAGCACGATACAGACATTAAGTTGATGGATCAATTAAATCCAAAACAGAGAGGGTTACATACCAAGAGAGGATGAAACCCCTAGAAGGAATTTGGCAGCAGAGAGCACCGCCTTGCTTCCAGATTCACTGACGGGGAAGAGCTCGGCGGTGTGAAACCTGGTCGGGGGTTTGAAGTAATCGAGCGTAGGGATTTTCACAGGCGGGGGAGCTATATATATATTGATCGAGAGTAATAATAAATAATTAATTAAACAGTTGAGTTTACATCTTGAGTAAACTGATGACTGATGAAAAAAATGGATGAAACGGACCTGATTCCTCGTCCCGTTTCATCTTGGCCAGGTCGGCATCGCTGATAACCCACGCGTCTGGATCTCTCCACACAATCACCTTCTTCTTCTTCTCCGGCAAGGCCAAGGGATCGTCTCGGCTGGACCTGCTTCTTTTGTTGTCGGATCCATTCACACCCGCCGCACTCATCTTCTTTCTTGGAACCCGATCGAGGAACCAACCGAACCTCCTCTGGCAATCGCGCCGCCGCCGCCGAACGACTGAGTCGCGGTGGCGGATCCGCCAATCGCCCCACCGCCACCGCCGCCGGCTGTGACGGGGATACCAGTGGGGATTTATTCGTCGAGTATTTTTTTTTATTCGTGGAGGAATAGGTATCTGTTCGGGTGGGGGGCTCCTATTTCGCGACCTGCGCGATGGAGAACGCGCAAACGCGCACCGTGCCCCCGCGAATGCTTTTGGGCCTCTTTCTTTTTTTGCTTCATTAAAATTCAGCATTTCAAGCAAAGATTGAATTTTAAAAACCTTCAGAATTTTCTCGAATTCAGAAAATGTTGAGAAATTGTAAAAATGTTTGCGAATTTGTAAAAAAAATGTTTCTGGATTTGAAAAAGGTTCACGATTTCAAAAGAATATGCACTAATTTGTAAAAGAGGTTAATGGATTGCCAATTTGTAAAAGCAATATTCAAAAAAATTGAATAATGTTCACAATTTCAAACAATGTTCATGTTAAAAAATAAAAAATTCAAAAAATGTTCGTGGATTCAAAAGATGCTCATAAAAATGAAAAAGAGAAAGAGAAAAAGAGAAATGAAAAATGAACCTTCCCAAAACCGAAAGAGGGACCTACGCTACTTGGGTCGGCCCAATATCACTAGCGAGGGAGAGGGAGCACGTTTCTCGACTTCAGTCGACCTATGTGATAAATAGGAAGCCTAAAAAATGTGATAAAATCTCTACTCCTAATGTCTCAGTTGGTAGGTCGCGTTTCGGGTTTATTTTCGTCCCACCTACTATGGTCTTTTTTGGTACTTGCTCCCACCTCCCGCTCAGCCGTAATTAACCAAAAAAAAACCTCCAGCCGAGTACCCCACCCGCCCCCACGCGCCTAATCTCCCGTCGCATCCAACTGACCCCGAGCGAAAATAAACCAGCAAAAAAAAGCCGGCGGAAATTAACCAGCGAAAAAAAATCACCCTACTCTGCGCCTTGAGCTAGGTTTCGTTCCCTCAAGCGAGAAACAGTCGACAGACTTTGTGCCCTCCTTCGCCCGCCGCCTCCCTTCGTCCCTTCACCGCCGCCGCCCTTCGTCCCTTCGTCGCCCCCACTCCATCCGCTCCTCCTCTCCCGAGGATACGCAGCAGCGTCCGCCGACGCCGATCCGGGCAGACGCGGCCGTCGTGGAACACGAGGATCTGGATGATGGGGCGACAGAGATGGCCACGGATCTGTTACGGCGACGACGGCGCCGGATCCGCACCCGCAGCATCTGGATGGAGGCCGGCGACGAACCCTAGCCTAGCCGTCAGCATCGGGATCCAACCCATGCTCTCGGTGCCGGGGCAAGGCATATGGGGGTGCTTGCTGCCACGGTGGACCTCGACGCCGGCGACATCTACAGCATCTCCCTCCTGTCGGGTTGCGGGACCTGTACGCCCAAGGTACGCCACGGAGCGGAGCAACCTTTGGGACGCGTCGCCCTCATCCTGCCCGAGCGCGCTGCCTCGCCGCCGAGGGCCCAAGGCTCCAAGCGCGCCGCAGCAGCTCGTACTTGCTTAGGATCAGCGGCGTGGTGAGGAAGAACCACAATGCCTGGACGCGTTTGACTCATGGTAAATCTCAGCGTCTCGAAGAATCAGCAGTACCTCATGTTTCTGTTTGCGATGGTAAATTGGAATCGAGACTCAGTTTGGTGTCGCTGAAGTGGTTCGTATCCTAGCGACCGGGATCGTGTCCCCGACATTCCAGTCGTCGACCCTGGCCCTCGATTCGGGACGACGAACCCGGTTCGAGGGTCGCTGCCTCGTTCCCCGATCCCGGCAACTACGGTGCCCATGGAGGATAGGTATTGCTTCATCTTCATATCCAGTATTTCTTCTGGTATGTATCCGATTTGAGCTGCAATTTTTGTCCAGCTACAATATCATTCTCGTCTTAGGCTAACCCCATTTCTCCCAGAACTCGTTGATTGTAGTATCCCGGATTTCCTGACGCAGTCAAGCTGGAGCCTCATCCGCAGCCATTCCCGGATTAGACAATGCACTGCTCATTTTTTCCATTGTATTTAAGTTGCTCTTGATGTTGCTAAATCTTTAGTCATGCGTGCAGATGGACATGCATATGATTTTTAATCATTTCACAAGATATTCTTATTTATTGCTAGCAGTTTTCTATGAAAGAACATTTCGGTATGGAGTGACATGGCACAAGACAGAGCAATATCTGAATGAGGACTGGGTTGCCACCACATTGGATTGATGGTTGTTCATTTGTGGCTCCTGATTATTGGTAAGTTAGGGTATTGCTACTATATTTATACTGACAATATAATAGCATACATCTATATTAAATTGATGTTGAAACACCTTCTCAAACCAATGAGTATATACTTCAAATCGCATCTCACTTTCATGTCTCTTGTGCTACGTAATGGTACTGGTTATTGCCATTGAGAAATTAATAGAAAAGGAGTTTCCTGGTTGAAAAGAGAAATTAATGTTTCTATGATTTCCTGTTTATTTGCTTTCATATTCTGCTACATTTTTCCTCTTAGTTATAAAACACACTCAAAAATCTTTTGTTCTTTTCCACTACAAACACACTCAAAAACCAATGAGCTGAAATTAAATGTATTTCTAATTAGAAGAGAATCAGAATTCTTGGAGCTCATACAGAAAAACAATTGGTGCTCAAACTTGTTTATTTATTTATTTATTTATTGTTCATGGGGGTACCATGGAGCGATCAAATTTAATGGTTTTGCATATTTGTACACTTCCCCTCTGTAGATAGATACACGAAAAATTCGTCATTGGTTATACTCCATGGTCATAGCTCAACCTCATTTCTGAAATATTTTGGCACAGACGGCTATGACAACCTTGTACAGATGGTCCATCAAGTACACCCAACACCTTTTTTTTCATTGTTCAACATTCTTTGTAGCATTAATTTCTGACAACAGCTAGCTTCCTGGATCAGGAATATGCAGGTTTTCTTATACAAGGTACTGGTCTCAGACACCGTTGTATTCTCTACAGAGTTTCTCATTCTAAAAGAAACTGCAACTATGCAAGAGGTTTATGATGAAGATTCTTATATTTGCAATTCAAGTTTTGGATATCAGATAGATACTTTATCAAATTGTCCGCCATTTACTTGGAGGTTGGAAAAATTATTGTTCTTTAAGGAGACTATGTACACCAGAGGAAATTTTCTGTAAATGTTTTAGGTAAACACATCATATTTACTATTCATACATTGTACCTTTCATTTTTCTTTTGTTTTCATATTTAGTGCTTAAATGACACAACCTGCAGGCATATCCGTGTCGTTTACTACAATCTACATATATGTGGAGAGTGGCCGGTCATCTGGGGTTGATCCTGGTAAGAATTCTCAGAGATGCTTGGAATACCTGTAGGATGACCATGCTAGAGACATTACTAATTACATTTTAAATAGACATTATATATTATAGTGCGGATAACTCCAAAAGCTGATAGTGTGGTTCTGTTGTGCCAGTTGATTATGAATCAGCATGAAGAGTTTGGAAAATTGGTTGCTATGGGCATGGTGAAATGTGTTTGTTCCACTTCGATCTATTTTAACATCTTTATCTTGGTTAGGGTTAAGGGGGCAGTGATGAAAGTAACACTATGAACTCACACAATTGAAATAGTCATCACCTTCATTATAATAGCAAATTTATTTTTCTTTGTAGGACCTCCAAAGCAACATAACCAACCATGTGTGATGAAAATAAGGGTAGGTGATTCGTTTCTGACCTCCATGGTGCTGCCATCCTCGGCCACCTGGCGTGAAGGAACGAACTCGACGATGAAATCGGTGACAGAGAGAAGCCAGTCGATCTCCTTTGTCTTATGTCGTTTCATTAATATTGCTAGGCTGTTGACAGTTATTGTTCAGAAGGTTGATTGTATATTGATCGTGCACTTTGGCTGGATTTATCCCAATTTAGGATGTTCTTATGGTGCTACACAAATGTATATAGGCTATTACATTGTATGTTCCAGTAGCCTGATTATTCAGTATTAAATAGTAATTGTTGCCATTTTAATTTTTTATACATCTAATTTTTCCAGTGGGATATGTTCATTGCAGGGAGATATGGAGGAACCAAAAGACCCAGAAGCTTCATTAAAAATTCAGGGAGGAAACTTGTTTGGCATTTGACGAAATTTTGTTAAAGGCAAGTTGACTCTTTCACTCACTTCCCTTGTTCTTTTGGTCTGGATTACTTCTCTAACATTTAAAAAATCACTACTGTAAGGTTTTAGCTATCCTATTGAGTAAATCTCAATCAGTGTTTACATATACATGGCTGGGATAAACATTATCAGAAACTAGATGATAACCCGCACGTTGTTGTGGGAATCGTTTGCAGTATATTTAGATGATATTTGATAACATGTGAACCAAAATAAAAAAATGTATACAACTTAGTATATTTTATTAGGTATAGTTGTAAAATATTTGTTGAATATAAGTAGAATAATAGAATGAATTTTTTTGATGCATGGTTGCATGTGGTGGTTGGTTTTTTCCATTCATGGTTGCATGATGAGGTGGGTCTTATCCCATTCATAATTGTATGGTGATGTGGCATGCTTGCATGTTGAGATAAATAAGTTAGTGGGGATGAATCTCTTAGGTATATAGGATAGGCTCATCTCTAGATGTGAGAGGGCCAAGTTTCTATAGTATCCTAAAATGAAAGCTTCAAAAATACTTAATAAGAGATCCAATCCATTTTTTCAAAATAGGTGAAACAATATGTTGTGGGTAATAATTTACCGCTGAGAGCATTCCGCTAATCCTATTTCAGGCATGGCTAGAGTGTGTTACAACTAAACAATTTATTGTGCTAATACTTGGAGATCTGGATGCACACGGACAATGAGCACATGTTATCCTCCAGAAGTTGCGCCACATGTTACCCTGATGCATGACAAAAGTGTAGCATTGATCTCAAAGTTGTGCTTGCAATTAACATCTACTTTAATGGCAACATATTCTAGAGCATATCCTTATTTTTTTTAGATTTTTGTTAAAAGTATATCCTATTCATTTTGGGTGATCCTCTTTTCTAAAGATGGAGATTGAAAGGAGGGACAATTCTTATCCTTAGTATCTTCTTTCGTCCATTATCTTTAACCAGTAAGGATTATTCATAGCTTAAGATGACCAATTTGTTTTCTTTAACTAGTAAGGATTATTAATTATTGCTAACGTCTTTTATCACCCAATACATCGCCTATCACTATATTCTGATGATTTGAGACATAATGGGGTACACATATTCTGATGGTTTATCTAGGAGTATGTGATTTTTTGACAGTTTCCCAACAATTCTACTTTAGTTTTCTTCTTTGCTTTTAGGTATTTGTATGATTGATCAGAACTACATACATAACAATGCCAGGACACAATATAAATTCACATTTTCAAGGCTAGCACATGGAGCGGCAAAAGGGAGGAGGAGCTACCACGGTGGCAGGTAACTCGCGGATGTTCTGAAATTAGTGTAGAATAAGCCTGACTCTATAAGAAAATACATCGGACAATTAGAAAACAAGGAACTGAGAAAAAACAAGAAAATACAGAGACCAAATACTTGCTTGACTGCAACTCTGCAAGACTAAAATTAACGAAAAGCTATATTTTTTAGATGAACAAACAACTAGGCCAGTTGAGGAGCGATCTCCGGCAGCTCCCCGGTCACTAGAGGAGTCAAAGATTGTCCGGTGAAAGACGGATAAGTGATCTTGTCTGAAAGGAGTAGCGAATGCTGATGTACGTATATTTCTCGTTCAGTGTAATGGAAGTGCAAATTTGTATATACTTTACTGGCATTATTTAGTGGATTTGATCTTATTTAATATATTGGATTTTATACTGTGTTCTAATGGCGCCTCAGATATACTTTTTACAAAAGAAATAAGAAAGTACGAAAAATAAATAGCATACAATATACATGTCTAGCATAGTAACCGAGGTGTAGCATGTCTGCGTGTGTTGTATATTGGAGTTTGGTCTTGTAGAGAGAAAGGAAGACATGAGGAAAGCTACTGTCTTCTTGCAATATGCAAATGGATGAGGAAAATGAAAGCACGTTTGCTATTTGGTAGTTGCTTGAAATCAATTGTAGAGCAAGTCAATTTCTAGAGATAAATAGATGAGGGCTAGAGTACCGAGCTTGACACAGGAAGGCCACGGTTGGCCCCGACATCCTGATGAGGGATCATCAAGAACGAGCTGGAGCAAGCGATGAAGTGGCTCACCACAACGTGACAAGCAGAGACGAGGTGGAGGCCTGATGGTTCCGGGTGTTGGGTGGGTTGTCGGTGCCGGAGAAGAAGTGTGTGTGTGTGTGTGTGTGTGTGTGTGTGTGTGTGTGTGTTTTGGGGGGGGCGTAGATGGATGGGCTCTGGTGTGGCATCAACATGACAGAGTTGTCGGCTAGGGTGGGCAGCGACATGTGGTTTGGGTGGGTCTGAGGAGGGTTCAACATGAGCAATGAAGAAAGAAAAAGAAGAAGAAGACCGCTCCAAAATCAAGTGATGATTTATAAATCATCATGTAACTTCATCGGGAAAATTATCATGCTGGAACCGTGTTTGGTGGCTGCTACGACCCTTGCAGACGAGAGGCTCGATGGTGACCATGACTGGGCAATGTTGCGAAGGGTGATGCGGATGCTGGAACCAACAAACGATTTTGCTAGAACCGACTACTACCTGAGTTGCAACCAGGCTGCGGAATGTTGGAACCTTCGTTGATGAAGTTGCCACCGTAGATGCTTTCTGGATGCTCGAACTGGCAAAGGATTTTGCTGCATCCATGCTGCGAACGTGGGCATAGGAGCTGCCACCACTACTGGCGGTGTTGCGACAATGGAATGGAGCTACAATCATCATCGGCCGATTCTATGGTGGCGGTGGGAGGGGGCGTTTCTCCTGTGCGTGCTGCAACTGTTGAGGAACGTAGCAATAATTCAAAATTTTCCTACGTGTCACCAAGATCAATCTATGGAGTCATCTAGCAACGAGGGAGGAGTGGATCTACATACCCTTGTAGATCGCTAAGCGGAAGCGTTCAAGTGAACGGGGTTGATGGAGTCGTACTCGTCGTGATCCAAATCACCGATGACCAAGTGCCGAACGGACGGCACCTCCGCGTTCAACACACGTATAGCCCGGTGACATCTCCCACGCCTTGATCCAGCAAGGAGAGAGGGAGAGATTAAGGAAGACTCCATCCAGCAGCAGCACAATGGCATGGTGGTGGTGGAGGAGCGTGGCAATCCTGCAGGGCTTCGCCAAGCACCACGGGAGAGGAGAAGGACTTGGGAGAAGGGGAGGGCTGCACCACAACATTGATATGGCTGCCCTCCCACCCTCCACATATATATAGGGGCAAGGGAGAGGGGGGGAGGCGCAGCCTTGGCCCTTCCTCTAAGGAAGGGTGCGGCTAGGAGGAGTCTCTCCTCCCCAAGGCACCTCGGAGGTGCCTTCCCCCTTTAGGACTCTTCCTATCCCTCATCTCTTGGCGCATGGGCCTCTTGGGGCTGGTTCCCTTGGCCCATATAGGCCAAGGCGCACCCCCTACAGTCCATGTGGCCCCCCGGGGCAGGTGGCCCCACCCGGTGGACCCCCGGGACCCTTCCGGTGGTCCCGGTACAATACCGGTGACCCCGAAACTTGTTCGGTGACCAAAACAGGACTTCCCATATATAAATCTTTACCTCCGGACCATTCCGGAACTCCTCGTGACGTCCGGGATCTCATCCGGGACTCCGAACAATATTCGGTAACCACATACAAACTTCCTTTATAAACCTAGCGTCATCGAACCTTAAGTGTGTAGACCCTACGGGTTCGGGAACCATGCAGACATGACCGAGACGTTCTCCGGTCAATAACCAACAGCGGGATCTGGATACCCATGTTGGCTCCCACATGCTCCACGATGATCTCATCGGATGAACCACGATGTCAAGGACTTAATCAATCTCGTATACAATTCCCTTTGTCCATCGGTACGATACTTGCCCGAGATTCGATCGTCGGTATCCCGATACCTTGTTCAATATCGTTACCGGCAAGTCTCTTTACTCGTTCCGTAACACATCATCACTTGATCAACTCCTTGATCACATTGTGCACATTATGATGATGTCCTACCGAAATGCCAGTCTCAATTCGTGCCAACCCAACAGACACTTTTGGAGATACCCGTAGTGCACCTTTATAGTCACCCAGTTACGTTATGACGTTTGGTACACCCAAAGCACTCCTACGGTATCCGGGAGTTGCACAATCTCATGGTCTAAGGAAATGATACTTGACATTAGAAAAGCTTTAGCATGCGAACTACACGATCTAGTGCTATGCTTAGGATTGGGTCTTGTCCATCACATCATTCTCCTAATGATGTGATCCCGTTATCAACGACATCCAATGTCCATGGTCAAGAAACCGTAACCATCTATTGATCAACGAGCTAGTCAACTAGAGGCTTACTAGGGACATGGTGTTGTTTATGTATCCACACATGTATCTGTGTTTCCTATCAATACAATTCTAGCATGGATAATAAACGATTATCATGAACAAGGAAATATAATAATAATCAATTTATTATTGCCTCTAGGGCATATTTCCAACAGTCTCCCACTTGCACTAGAGTCAAGAATCTAGTTCACATCGCCATGTGATTAACACTCATAGGTCACATCGCCATGTAACCAATATCCAAAGAGTTTACTAGAGTCAATAATCTAGTTCACATCACTATGTGATTAGCACTCAATGAGTTCTGGGTTTGATCATGTTGCTTGTGAGAGAGGTTTTAGTCAACGGGTCTGAACCTTTCAGATCTGTGTGTGCTTTACAAATCTCTATGTCATCTCCTAGATGTAGCTACCACGTTCTATTTGGAGCTATTCCAAATAACTGTTCTACTTGGAGCTATTCTAAATTGTTGCTCCATTTTACGTATCCGGTATCTCTACTCAGAGTTATCCGGATAGGTGTTAAGCTTGCATCGACGTAACCCTTTACGACGAACTCTTTTACCACCTCCATAATCGAGAAAATTCCTTAGTCCACTAGTTACTAAGGATAACTTTGACCGTTGTCCTGTGATCCATTCTTGGATCACTCTTGTACCCCTTGACTGACTCATGGCAAGGCACACTTCAGGTGCGGTACACAGCATAGCATACTGTAGAGCCTATGTCTTAAGCATAGGGGACGACCTTCGTCCTTTCTCTCTATTCTGCCGTGGTCGAGCTTTAAGTCTTAACTTCATATCTTACAACTCAGGCAAGAACTCCTTCTTTGACTGATCCATCTTGAACACCTTCAAGATCATGTCAAGGAATGTGCTCATTTTAAAGTACCATTAAGCGTTTTGATCTATCCTTATAGATCTTGATGCTCAATGCTCAAGTAGCTTAATCCAGGTTTTCCATTGAAAAACACTTTTCAAATAACCCTATATGCTTTCCAGAAATTCTATGTCATTTCTGATCAACAATATGTCAACAACATATACTCATCGGAAATTCTATAGTGCTCCCACTCACTTCTTTGGAAATACAAGTTTCTCATAAACTTTGTATACACCCAAAATCTTTGATCATCTCATCAAAGCATACATTCCAACTCCGAGATGCTTACTCCAGTCCTCAGAAGGATTGCTGGGGCTTTGCATACTTATTAGCATCTTTTAGGATTGACAAAACCATCCGGTTGTATCACATACAACCTTTCCTCAAGAAAAACGTCGAGGAAACAATGTTTTGACATCCTATCTGCAAGATTTCATAAATAATGCAGTGACTGCTAATATAATTCCAACAGACTCTTAGCATCGCTACGAGTGAGAAAGTCTCATTGTAGTCAACTCCTTGAACTTGTCGGAAAACATCTTAACGACAAGTCAAGCTTTCTTAATGGTGATACCTACCATCATTGTCCGTCTTCCTTTTAAAATCCATATGTACCCAACAGCCTTACGACCATCAAGTAATAAGGCTCTTCAGCTTGCATCTTTGACACGGACATCTTATCTCTGTCTCGTTTTTTTGAAGCATCTCGGCCTTCGCGGAGCTCAAAAATCTATTCACGATGCCTTCGGTCATCGCGCGGACCATGGTCGCCTGCGGTGTAGAGCAAAACGATATTTTAGAACCAAGAAAAAATTTGGCATGACTTTCCCTAGAAATAGGACCAAAAAGAATGCATAGTGCCAAAATTCTCGCCGAAACGGAAATGAATCAACATTCCAGCAAAAAATATTGGCAACTATCGCATTTTAAATACCGGTACCTGCAAACACAAACATATATGCAACACCACAAACATACATAGATCTAGCTAGGCCACAAAAAATACATGTGCACGTTGTTGGAGCGAGCTAGGGAGAAAAAAAGTAGATCTACAACATGAAGATAGCTTTGCCTTTACTTACCTATCAAAAAATAAAAAAACATTTTGTTACTAGTGGCGCATCGTGTGCCTGGTGCGCCATTAGTGTCTTCCACACTAATAGTGCACCAACAGATGGTGCGCCATTAGTATATAGTAATGGCGCACCACATATTTGGTGTGCCATTAGTGTCATTTCCATCTATAGCCCTTTTCCTAGTAGTGTGAAGCACAAAGAGTAATTCTATAAGATCATACTTAAAAGATATAAGTGAAGCACATGAAGCATTCTATAAATCAATGAAGGGCTATCTCATACTAGCACGGTTCTTAAAGGAAAAGCAAAAAAAAACACAAAAGGCACAAATCATGTAAAAAAACCCCGAAGTATACCAATAATTGTTGAAGAAGAAAGATGGGATGCCAACCGGGGCATCCCCAAGCTTAGATGCTTGAGTATCCTTGAAATATTTACTTGGGGTGCCTTGGTCATTCCCAAACTTGAGCTCTTGCCTCTCTTTATTCTTTTCATATTGATAGCTCCTCGATCTTCAAACACTTCATCCACACAAAACTTTAACAAAAACTTTGTGAGATCAGTTAGTATAATAAAGCAAATCACTATCTTTAGGTACTGTTGCAAACTCGGTCCAATTTCATATTAGAACTATATCTACTGTATTCCAACTTCACCATGGTTCTTACCCCCCCCCCCCCGATACTACCCATAGATTCATCAAAATAAGCGACCAACACATAGAAAACAGAATTTGTCAAAAACAGGACAGTCTGTAGTAATCTGAAAGTATAGTATACTTCTGCAACTCCAAAAAATTCTAAAAAAATATGACAATTTAAACAATTTGTACAGAAATAATGTGCAAAAAGTTTTAGACCCATTTGACTTTCCAGTAAAAACTGTAAAATTACGCGCTACAACCAAAGTTTCTGTTTTTGTACTATACATAGTAAATAAACAATCTAATCATCCTAAAACCAAGGCTTGGCACATTATTTTTATAATACAATGGATATATACAAGGGGATTATTATTTTTAGAGAAGCTTCCATGATTTTTTTTACATTGTTTCCATGAGCATGAACACAAGTGTTCAAGGTCGACCCTCATTTCTCCAATGCATAACCTTCCAATCACTTCTCTAATTGAAAACTTTTTTAGATATGAGAGGCAAGTAATTTTTTTTTGTATTTTCATTCTTTTATTTTTTTTGTATGTTTCACCCACAACTAAACAGAAACACAAAAAGAAAAAACAAAATCTACTTAATGAAGAAAGCACACAAGCATACACAAGAATATCAACCCCATGCTATTGCTCCCCGGCAAAGGCGCCAGAAAAGAGCTTGACAATCTTCAAGTGCAGGGAATCATCGTAGCAATTCCCAATGATGGAAGTGATAAGTATGGAGTGTCGAACTCACAAGGAGTTAAAGGTAAGATCAATATTCTCTCAATCCCTATCTGCCATTGATACGACTCTATGTACACCGAAAGCTTGCTTCCGACAACCCGCACCTTGTCAGTGTAGTCGGAACACCATGGTCCGCCAACGACCCGCACGAACGAAAGCACGCAACCCGTCTTTCCACCTCTAGCATGACTAAGAACCCGCAAGCCCGAGCCATCTTCCTCCATGCGCACAGTCGTGGGCCCGCCAACACACCACGACTGTCGCACCAACTCCAAAACATACAATCATACACAAAGGTGGCCAAATGGGCCAGTCCTGGCGTGCTGGCCCGATAGCTCGCGTGCCCGGCCCTATGGTGGGCCAGGTCGACACGTTTATAATCAGGCCGAGTGCATGCACAACACGATCCATTTACTTTTTTCAAGAATAATATATATATTGCCCCCCAGAACAGCCTGAATAGGCCTAAAAACAGCCCAAAATCAGACGGGATGGTGGGCTAAACATGTTAGTAGGACGAGCCATTTCCCTGATGTGTCTGTGCCTGGGCCAGGAAGTGCGGCACGAGTGCCGGCCCGGCATGGCCCGTGTACTAGGCGTTTCTGGGGTGGGTTGTGCCGTGCCTGGCCTGTTTAGGCCAGGGCGGGTCGTCCCGGCCCATCTGGCCAGGCCTGGCCGCACAACGGCTGCGACCCCATGACACTGATCAGGCCCGGGCTGGGTCCAGATCTAGCCCGCGCCGCGGTCTCTTCACAGAAATCGGGTGTCCTGAACAATCCCTTCCCGGAAAAAAAAACTGGACGAATAAATCCCCACTGGCCGCCGGCGGCGGCGGCGGCGCGATTGCGAGAGGACCGGTTGATTCCTCGATCGGGTGGGTTCCAGGCGGGGGCCATCCGGGAAAGAAGACGAGTGCGGGTCCAACAAGAAAAGGAGGATGGCGGCTTATCCGACCATACGAGACGATCCCTTGGCGGAGAAGAAGAGGAAGGTGGGTGTGTGGAGCGAAGAGGAAGATGACTACTTGGCGGCCAGACGCGACGAAGAATCAGGTCCGTCTCATCCATTTTTTTTTCCATCAGTTCATACTATATTTATTTATTTGTTTATTTATATGCTCCTGCTGCCTGCCTGCCTGTAGCTCCCCGCCCTGTGAAAATCCCCACGCTCGATCGCTTCAAGCCCCCGACCCGGTTTCACATTGCCGAGCTCTTCTCCGTCCGTGAATCCGGAAGCCAGGCCGTGCTCTCCGCTGCCAAATTCCTTCTAGGGGTTTCATCCTCCCTTGGTCTGTAGTATGTGTACTATATATGCAGCTTTGCTTTGCACCCTCTCTGTTTTGGATTGATTGATCCATCAACTTAATTTATGTATTGTGCTTGAATCACACAGTTGGTGAACCGCTGAGACGCTGCTCCGGCTTCTGGGTCGGTTGGGATGCGGAGAAGAAAACCGGCCTTGTTTTGACCTATGTTTTAAAGGCGTCCGTAAGGCGACGCCTAGGCGACGCCTAGGCGTCGAGGCGCCCCCCCAGCGCTTTGCGCTTTAGGCGCCTAGGCGTCCGCTTTAGGCGCCTAGGCGTCGCCTAGGCGTCGAAGCGCCCCCCCAGCGCCTTAAAGCAAGGCGTCGCCTTAAAAACATAGGTTTTGACAACTGCGCGGCTGATTCGCACAAAGGACGCTCCTTACAGCGTCTGGACAGGCGGCCAAGAGTATGCCCCTAATGCTGATGTGAGTCAAATCTAGTGTTTCTTTTCCAGCCCAGCCGCTTCCACCCCCAAATAAATATTTTAATCCCCAGTGTAAATCTAACTAGTTGCAATTCAAATGTTTTTTTGTGTGCAATTGGCCCTTTATAATAACAAAAAAACTAACTAGTTGCAATTCAAATGTTTCTTTTTGTGTGCAATTGGCCCTTTATAATAACAAAAAATCTAACTAGTTGCAATTCAAATGTTTCTTTTTGTGTGCAATTGGCCCTTTATAATAACAAAATGGAAACGGCATATGCGATTTGCTCACCAAGCATTGTTCAAAAGTCTTGTATCTTTAGGTCGCTTATTCATTTGCTAGATCGCACCAGTGCAAAGGACATGTTTTTGTGCTAGCTATTGGCCTTTTCTAGTTGATAACAAAATGGAAACGGCATATGCGATTTGCTTACCAAGCATTTAAAAAATCTACATTCTGTTCCAGAACTTTTTTTAGGTCACTGTTCATTTGCTAGACGGCACCAATGCAAATGACATGTTTTTGTGCTGTTGGCCGTTTCTAATAATAACAAAATGAAAGCATCATATGTGATTTTTCTTACTAAGCATTGTTCAAAAATCTTATACATTCTGTCCCAGGACATTTTTCTTAGGTCACTGTTCGTTTGCTAGATGGCACCAGTACAAAGTACATGTTTTTTGGCTAGCTATTGGCCTTTTCTGATAACAATATGGAAACATCATATGCCACTTGCTTACTAGGCATTGTTAAACAAATCTTATAAAATCTGTTCTGGAACCTTTTTTAGGTCACTGTTCATTTGCTAAATGGCACTAGTGCAAAGGGCGAGCTTGTCTACTATCAGCCCCATTACGATATCGCTTTCTTGAATGTTGAGGTGGATCAACCAATCAAGTTACCATCTCTTCGTGAAAAAGATGTAGAATTTGCTCAAGAGGTTTTTCAGCTAGGAAGAGACAATTCCTTAAATCTAAGGATAGCATATGCTAGGGCAGAATATCTGAATCCAAACTTGTTTGAGCGGCACCACAACGTGTACTTTTGTTCTCCAGATGGCCATGACGATGATAATAATGAGGTAATATAGAGTTAGTATTATATACATTTGTACAACTTTGAGTTTTCTATGTCATTTTATGTTATATATTGCAAAATCTCATATTTTGTCCATATGAATTGTTGTAGTATGACAATGGGGGGCTAGTTATTGACTTGAATGGAAAAGTTGTTGGAATGGTCAACGACCCTGAGAGATTTGGGTCTTTTATACCTTCTTCCATTTTGCTCAATTGTTTGGATTCATGGAAGAGAAGGGGAGCCTTGGCGCAGTGGTAAAGCTGCTGCCTTGTGACCATGAGGTCATGGGTTCAAGTCCTGGAAACAGCCTCTTACAGAAATGTAGGGAAAGGCTGCGTACTATAGACCCAAAGTGGTCGGACCCTTCCCTGGACCCTGCGCAAGCGGGAGCTACATGCACCAGGTTTGGATTCATGGAAGAAATATCGGTTCGTTTTTCCTCTCAGCTCTTTGATAGTATCTATTATTGTTTGGTAATGTGTTCTCCCCTATTTTTTATTGTTGTTGTTATTAGTGGTCGAACTAGTGTCTATTTTCTCACTTTTACGCAATTTAATGGCCATAAGATGTTAAGATTTTGGAGGGCATGCCTGGCCCAGTGGTAGTCTCTCCACTTGTGGGCTGGAGGTCTTGGGTTAGAACCAGCCTCCTTGCAAAATTATTATGCAAGGGTAAGGCTGTCTAGAAAGCGCCTTCCCCAGACCCCACTTTGTTTGTGAGCTTTGAGCACTGGTATGCCCTTTCAGTTATGTTAAGATTTTCCAAATAGTATAGTCATTGTTGTGTTATATATATAGTGATATGTTTCAACAAGTGGTTGCAATAGATAATATAGGAACAATCATTTATAAGCGAATCAAGCACTGGATCTTTGATGGGGCCTAGACAGAAAGAAACAATTAGAACCACTCTTATAGACTATAAAATGTTTCATCATGACAACTATTTATAAGAGAGAACTGATAAGACTTTATAATTTTGCTTCGCATGTCTTTAGTACTATCTATATAGCCAAAGTGTAGAGTAAAGTTAAAGGGAAAACTTTGTTTTAGTTTTTTCTCTCATTTTTTATGGACATTTTTCCTGAACCCATCTTTTTTTAAGGATGGCTTGAATTTAAACTTAGGAGATATTTATGAACAAATGTTTTTGTGATACTCAATTGATCTCATCTAAATTTGATGTTTCAATTTTACGTAAAATCATGAAAAATCTTCTTTCAGCATATCTAACTACCATTAATGATTCATCCCCTTTGGGCCTTTTTGAAATCTATTTGAATCAAAATATTTGGTTAGTGATGGGAAATTTTAAACGTGTTAGATAGAAGTCCTTGTTCAAATAAAAAAGAAGATAGAAGTTGAATTCCACTAAAATGGCTTATTTTGGAAGCGTTACTTACCCATGTATACCTTGCTCGAAATATGTTAAATGGTACCTGATTTGGTGTAGGTACATTGGTCGGCCTCATCTTGGGATGAGGTTTGAGGCCATCAAACTTCTAGAGCCTTCTCATGTTGACATGTTATGTCGTATGTATAACATTGATGACGGTCTTGTTGTTAGAGAGGTATATAATGCCTTCCTGAAGGTGCTATTTTTCCCATGTGCATATGGTAATTATTTGGCAATTGAACCTTAGGTCTCGAAAGGATCTAATGCTGAGATATGTGGAATTCAAAAAGGTGATCTTATTGAATGTATTAAGGGAAAATGCATTTCTACCACAATTCAGGTGGGTGTATTAGAGATTTGTTAGGTTAATAAAGTGAAAATAAATTACACTTGTGATATTCCATAGCTTCATGCTCGTGACTTCTATGTTTTTTTTTTCCTGAAATTATCAGTTGGAAAATCTGTTGATGAGCATATGCAAAGGCCCTTCAGATAGTAAAAATGGCCGTAATACTGAAGTTCATATTTCTGTAAGTTCAGTTCTATCTTATAACGGTAGTTCGCTTGATCCCTGCCATTCATTCCTTTGTACAGAAGTATTATTAGCAAAATGTTAGCACTGAGAAATGTGTTATGCTAACTCCATAGGTTGGGTTATTTCAAACACTCAAAAAATGCCGAAGGACCGTAGAGTTGACTGCAACTGTATCAGACCTTGGAGAAGTTATTGCAAGAGGTACGCGTCTCCTCTTTTAACTAGTCCCATGATCCCATCTAGAAATTATCTAGATTATCAATTCGATTCTCAAGTATGTATATTCCAGTTTTTGTAGATATATTATATTTTAATTCAATGGTGTAAGCTTATGTGCATTGTGCAATACACTCTCTTGTCATCCATGTGATGCTTACAATATCATACCATGCTATAAATTATGTTGATATTTTGGGAGTTTACATGGCTTTGGTAAATGGGCGTGTGCAGCAAGTAAATTGTTGAGAACAGAGTTCATCCATTTTTTCTGTCACCAAAGCATCCATGCTCCATGTTTCTTTGTTTTAGGTGCAGCTTTCTTCACTGTAGTTATCTTGTCATTTCCTTTGGCTGTGGGCTTCTTCATAGGAGTCATGTTGACAGAAGTTTTCTTCCTAGAGTTAGGAAGACAATATAATATAGTTAGTACAGGTTCTTCAATCTATTTGCACATGTAAATATGTACAAATCAGATTAATACCTCTTGTAGTTAGCTATAGATTCTTCAGTCCTCATACCTTCTCTCCTGAAATGATTATTGAACCAAAAACATTACAGTGGGCAGTAAAAATGTGACTAAAAGCATGTGCAATACTCACACCTTCTCCTTGGAGTTTGTTCTCGAGCTTCTACAGGTTCTTCAATCACATGTGCACATTTCTTTCTGCAATGATTTATAAGATTAAACATAGTACTCAGTACTAAGCAATGATGTGTAAAACAAATTAACATGAGAGGACACATTAGTTTGAAGTTGGTTCCTCATCAACATCAGATAAGATCATAGGAATTCTTGTTCGGGTTCCGGCTCCTTGCATGTTTTTGTCGTATGGCCCACTCCCTTACATCTTCTGCACCTGACCACCTTTCTACCAGGTTCAAAAACAATCTCCTAATTCTCTGCTTCCTGGGTCTGCCTGGAGGCCTTTTTAGAGTTGGTGGGTGTACTTTGCAACCCTAGTCGACTTTCACCCAGTTGTGTTGTATCTAGTGAATCTGTCATGGATGGTACTGACCCAGCATATGATGCCCTAAACATCTCAATGCTGTAATAATTATCGGCATGTGCTTGGATCTCAGCTCCCCTGATTGAGCATCTGAAGGCCAATGCATGAAGGTATGTCTTCCGAAAAACTTACCACGCGCTGCATGAACATGTCCTATCTTTTATGTTTATGACTTGTAGCGTATCACGCCCTTGTGATTCAAGCATACTTATCTCTGCTTCAAACTCATTTCTCCAAGCAACTGTATCTGTATGGATCCCAATTGTTTTGCTCAATGCATTTAGTTGTTTCATTACACTTAGCAAGATTCAGCCTTCCAACCTCCTACTTGTTTTTCTCCTCACATTAAACTTACCCATAATGAGCTCTCTGATGCAGCCCCTCTAGGTCCTTAATTTGATTGCTATTTTTTTCTAACCATGCAAAAGGGCTGTGTATTTTATAGAAGAAAAAGAAAAGAGGTTTAGTACATGAAGACCAAGGAAGAAACAGCCTTGACGTGGCCTGCAACATTTTAACGGCCCAAACTAAACTGAAACAGGCAACTTGCCAACTTACAACAACTACCAGTTTGCTCTGGCCCTCAACACTGGCCAGACTCCACAAATTGTAAACCACTGAGCTTATTATCCATGCCCTGAAGAGCTTCTAGTCAAAGCAAGAAGTTCTGAAGAGCTGCAGCCTGACCGTTAAATTCGATAGTTTCTTTCCCTCCAGATTGACGAAGCTCCCAGGAAACATAGGCTATAAAAAACCTTTTCTCTTGTTTCCTGAAATTGAAAGGCGAGCAGAGAGCCACCAGTCTTTGAAGCTGTTATGTTGGGTCCTTCTTTTGATTGTTAAAACTTTCAGATATGTTATTTATGAGCTATTAGCTTCAGAGAACCCACATCTATACCATAATATTTTGTGGCCATTCTAAAAACTGCTCCCTCCATCCCAAAATATAATGTGTATTAGTTTTTCAAAAGTCAAACATGTGCATGTTTATCAAGTTTTTAGAAAAAAAAAGTACTTCAATATCTACAATAGAAAATTTGTATCATCACGAAAAGAATTTTCTTATTTTATTTATTTTGTATTATGGATGTTGATATTTTATTCTACAATCTTGGTCAAACATACATAAGTTTGACTTGCGCGAAAGTTGATGCACCTTATATTCTGGAACGGAAGGAGTATATAGCATTTGGATTTGCCGCATATATCTTCTCCATGTGGTACCTTGATGAAGAAGTTTGGTGGTGCAGGGTACAAGTGCTGTGTGTACACTTCACCATGAAACTTTTTCATGAAGTTGCCATATCAATTCCTCGTAAACTCCCTATGTTAACAATCACGGAATAATCCATATGCAAACAGCAGTCTATAATCCCTTGTAAGCATCGGTTGACATTGTTCGTTGAAATATTTGTGAGTTTCTGGTTTTTGTAAATGGCTGGTCCAGCATTAAAAAGTAAATTGTTGAGAACAGAGTTCATCCATCTTTTTTTTACCAAAGCATCCATGTTAGGTTGTGTGACATATTGCAAAGAATTGGGATCCATACAGATACAGTTGTAAATTTGTAAAGTTGTAAATTTTAGGAATTTTTTTTGGCTAAGAGATCTTTTTTGTTTCTACCCTTGTGATTTATAAGACACTAAGTTTTAGTTGTGTGACATATTGCAAAGAGTAAAAATTAAATAATTTTAAAAAAAGTGTATTAGATATTACTTACATGCTGAAAAACATTCGCCTTGAGAGAGGAGTTTTGCATGCAGAAGAAGGCGTGGTTATTTGACACTCACGTTGTGTTATTCTTTCTGACAGGTACTAGAGTCTCTTGAACTGGCTGACGGAAAAAAAAAGGTTTCCATATTAGATGTAGTGTCTAGTGGATATTAGAAATAACTTGTGTACATGTAATTTAGTGCCCCTTGTTCTGTTTTGCTAAAAAAACAAGAGCACCTTGCTAATGTCATGTGAAGATAGTATCTCAGAGGGCTGTTAGACTCAAAGAAAGGCTATGTATGATCCCAGGTATACATGGCCATCTGTCGGGCCGGGCCTACCAAAGCCCGATGCAAAAAACCTGGGCCTGAGCCCGGCTCAGCCTGGTCGTCAGGCCTAAAAATCAGGCCCAAGCCTGGCCGATTGTGTGAAAAGCCCGCCGGGCCTCGGGCGGGGGGCTATGTCTTTTAGAAGAACAATAGTTGGGATTCTGAAATTCTTTGGGATAGCTTAAAAAGGAGATGTGAGTTCATAATGCATGGAGGGAGGGACAAACCTATGTGGATGTTGACTACAAACAGGAAATTTTCTGTGAAATCTTTATACTTGCATCTTATTAAATCTGATGTTGGCTTTCCATAGAAATTTTTGTGGAAGGTTAAAGTACCTGCAAAAATTAAGTTTTTCCTTTGGCTCCTGAATAAAAAGAGTATTCTAACTAGAGACAATTTGCTGAAGAAGGGCTGGAAAGGAGACAAACATTGTGTTTTGTGTGGGAAAGAGGAGAATATTGATCACCTCTTCTTCTCCTGCTCTGTTGCTAGACTCATTTGGAGCCTGGTTGGGTGTGCTTTTGACCTTAAACTTATTCCAAAAGATTTGAATGATTGTTTTGGAAATTGGTTGAATAAATTCAACAAAAATGATAAGAAAATGGTTTTGACTGGTACCTTTGATTTATTATGGGCAATTTGGAATAGTAGGAATGATATTGTATTTGGCAGGAAAAATATAAATGACCCAATTGGGATCGTTAAAAGAATTTGCTATTGGATCGCTGACTGGGCTGTTTTGTAAAAAAAGGACCCAGGGGAAAGAATGGGGGCAAGACTCATCGAGCATGTGGCAGGTGAAATCTATAAAGCTTCGCAGGGGTGGCGTTTCGGAGTACCAAGGCTACAAATGTGATGCTTCGGGGAGCAGAAGCTTCTACTTCTTCGGATCTCGCCATTCTGCTTCATGAGTTTTTAGGACCTGTTCGGATCCACTCCACTCCACAACTCCGTTCCGGGAGTGGGCGGAGCAGTGCCGAACGCAACAACTCCACGGAGTCGAAGGAGTGGAGCGGAGCTGGTTGCAGTTGAATCTGGCGGAGTCGCAAAAAGCCAGCTCCCCGCAACTCCCTCTCCCCTCCCACTCCCCCCAACTTACCGGTTCGATCCAAATTTCTCTCTCCCGTGTCCAGCGACGCCCTCTCCTCCCCCGACCATGGTACCCTAGCGTCGCGCCGCCGCGACCATGCCGCCGCAGTTCCCCGACACCCCCTCCATCCTAATCCAAACCCGTGCGACCCCCTCATCTCCTCGTCCACCTCCTTGTCCTAGGTGTTTGTTCTGCCCGACAACAACTTCGGCGACATAGGGTTTGGGTGGATCGGATCTCTAGCGGCTGAGATCATCCAGGGCTCGTCCTCGTCCCCGGCAACTCGGATTCATCATCTGCAAGGTCTGCATCCACGTCCACGTCACATCCGGAAAGGTGAGATCCATATCCCCTCTCCACCCTTGTTTCTCTGCATGTTCTTGATTAAAATTCCTGATTAGTTCTACGAGTTCTTTATTCCTGGTTCTTGATTCCAGTAAGTATTAGTTCTACATGTTCATAAGTCCACGAAGGATCTCACAGGAAATTGAGAGGAAGGGATGAATTGGGGGGGTTGTTAGAGAAAGGGGATGAGCGACAAAGAGAGATACAGAGTTTTCTTTTCTTCAGAGATAACGAATAGACAGTACAGGATTATTGTGGATGTTGTAAATATATATGTATTGCATCTGTTTCTTTTATTTGCCTTGACATGGAGGGAGTGAACTAGCTAGCTCGTTGATCCTCATTAGTGATGGAAATGGTGTGTCTTTCTGTGGCACTATGAAAGGGCTAACAGTTCAGTGGTTGCCGAGAACAGATGCAAATGGTTAATACCTTGTGTTTATTGATGCTGCAGCTAGTAAATTAATCCTGTTTGATTATGTGCATGGTCTTATCTGTGTGAGATGTATATATGGCTTAATATTTATTTACTGTATGATCATGCGCAGTAACTGTATTTCCACAAAAAAAATCCTAAGCATATGCCGTATGTACATTTTCATGCTTAAATAACTGAATTCTCTTCTACTTTAGTAGATTCAGTAACTTTGCTTTAGAGTTGTTGTTTAACAGTAGCACTACCCTTGAGTAACTAGATCAATGGCTGCCACTATGTAGATCTTGGTTCCAGTACATATGATAATCATGGTTCTTCTGTCTTGGTCTGATGATTTTATACATGCCAACAAGCAACCATGCGATATGTTCTTTACTTCTGCACCTAACAGCATGTTTTCCCACAAAAAAGTACATGTGCCGCGGCAATCATGCATTTTATCATTTTAATAGCCAGTCAAGTTCGTCCTTCAAATGATACAGAAGGCAGTCAAGTTCCATCCTCTAATTTCTTGTGATCATTGTAGGACCAATTAGGATGTATACCTGAAGGAGTGAATCTACTGGTTCAGCTGAAAATTGATCTCTATTTGGTTTCTGTTTTTGTGTTTGGTTTTGCCGGCCGCTCGTCCTTCGTATGCTCATCCATCTTGGCTGCTCTGCTTGCCTGCTTCTCCACTCTAACTCAGGTAAATGGACCGTTCTTTAATTTGCCCGGGGAACGACTCTTCTTTTACTTGTCTATTCCATAGCATGCCGGTGCACTGACCACTTCATGTCCATTTATTTATTAGGTTCTGCGATCTCTTGTGTTGCTGCATCCTGATCTTCTGCTTTGTTGCATCTCTGTTCTGCCATCGAGGTTTGCTTGCTTTCTGTCTAGCTAAAATGCATATTTCCTTTCCTGTACGTGTTGTCATGGTGTTTAAATTGCTGATCATTTTAATTTTCTGGATCTGGCATGCCATCGTGTATTGTTCGGCCTCGTCCCGCTTATATGTCATGCTTGTGTGTGAGTAGAATGCGTCCGCTTATTTCAGTCGTTATACATGTTTTGGAGGTCGTGGTGGCGGCGTAGTGCGGTGTGCTTTATGACGCTTTCGTATCTGTGTGAGGTTGCAGAGGACGTGTCTGTACTTGCTGGGGTAGAATTCAAATTGTGAGGGATGGTTGTGCGCTTAGATTTGGTTGCTGCTGGTCGGTTCTTGAGTTCAGCGCATGAAAACCTGCAACTACTATCAAGCGAACCACAGGTAACTGAACTTCTAATTTGGTGATGTAGACATAGATCTAGCTGATCCCAACTGCTGGAGTATTTTAGTTCTATTGATTTGTAGCATCTATATTATTAGATATACACTTACGGATGTGCTTCTTTAGTGTGCCTTCTCTCATCTCACAGTAAATTGTTTTGTTGTTCTAAATAATTGCTGCAGGAGGGAGCAGCAGGCATAGAAGAAATCCCAAGCCAATTTTGCTCAGCTGTAGCATCTTCCACTGACAATAAGTTTGCACAGCAGCCTGGTGAGGTTTGTTCTTGCATTTAAAAACATAAGTCTTTCAGTTGCTCTCTACTCGCTGGTAAAAAAGCATAGTGAATTTCCTTTATAAATACCCAACTGAAGAATACCTTAGTTAAATCAATCAATAGTGAGTTGTATTACTAGAGAGTAGAGACGTAAGAAAACGCCCTTAGGTGTGACACTCTACGTGGTTACCTTCTTAGTCCCAGCTATTGACATCATACTGAGATCACACTCTGCCAAGCGGAATGTTTGTTTCTATGTACTTCTGGATGCTAATTTACTGTTCTTGATTTTCATGGGGATATTCCTTCATTATTTGGTTACCTGTCAATGCTCGGTCCTATTTCCCACCTTGTGCTTTTACTTCTTACATTTTTTCTGTCTAAGTTATTAGGCTACTGCTGCCTGGTTTGCGCATGATGAACCACTGGTTATGATGCACTCCTGGCTGGTCTGCCTTTTTTATGCTTTTTTAGTGACAACATTCAGACTTAATGTTTATTACTTCATTTCAGAGTTTTAAATTAAGACATCGTGGTCAATTTATATGGTTTTCTGAAGTTTCACCTTCCCTTTGTCATATTGGTTTGATCAAATCAATGGGAAGCCGGCATTACTTTGATGTACTGGCCTACAGTCTTATTAAGTGCTCCCTCTTCAAACTAATACAAGACCTTTTAGATCACTAAAATAGTGATCTAAAAGGTCTCACATCTTAGCGCACATTTAACTACTTTATTTGCTATACTATTGTGGATGTACCGCAGAATAAAGCAGTCCTCCATTTTTCTTCTCTGCAGGCTGATGTTCTTGCTCAGTATAAGCCAACAATGGAGAAACTGACCAAGCTATCTTTCATGATCAGTTACACACCAAGCCTATATTTTTGCTGCTTCTACATGTTGCTATGATGGTCATTCAGCCCATTTTCTCGAACCTGCACTACAACGAGAAATTTGGGCTGCTTCTTTGTGGCTTCCAAACTTGAAATGTTTGTTTGGAAGTTAGTTTAGATTTTTGTTGTGGATTCACAGCTTCTCACATGTGCCATCCTCTTAGACCTTTAGATTTCCAAAGAAACTAAATCAAGATATGGTGGTATGGTCTCAATAGTACAACTTAAAGCCTTCCATGCTTTATATTTTCTCTGAAATTTGCTCTCCAAGAATCATGTATCTATGTTAGATCCGGTGAGAAAAGGCGGCTTCCAAGCAGAGGATGTGGGAGTGTTGACCACAATTGGTTTTCGACTTGGGTGTCTAAATATTCTCACAATACTTGGCTCCCTCTCGGCCTTTGCGCCATTGGCGCAACGAGTCATCTAGTGACTTCAAATCAACCTGTTTCGTGAGTAGTTATGAGGCGCTTGCAATGTTCTTGTGGACATTAGGGGGTTGCGAGTCTAATAGAAGAACACAAAATCGTTTCAAGCACTCAGGAGATACAGTCCACCGGAAGTTTCATGAGGTTTTACTCTGTGTGATTAAGATGGCAGCAGATTACCTCAAACCTAAGGACCCAAACTTTAGTAGTGTGCACCCAAAGATTCGGAAGGATAGAAGGGCTTATCCCCATCTTAAGGACTGCATTGGTGCACTAGATGGTACTCATGTCAGAGCTTCTATTCCCGCTGACGACCAAGTTAGATACATTGGAAGGTCAGGATCAACAACTTTGAATGTTCTGGCAATATGTGATTTTGACATGCATTTCATGTACACCTCAGTTGGTCAACCTGGTTCTATGCATGATACTAGTGTCTTGTATCATGCAATTGAAGTTGACAAAGATACCTTTCCTCATCCTCCAAAGGGTTAGTAGTTCCTATAATAATTTTGTTTACTCAAATTCTTTAAACAATTCATAGGCCTTACATGCAATCTGTTTGTTGTATGTAGGTAAGTACTATCTTGTGGACGCAGGCTATCCTAATAGACCTGGATATCTAGCACCTTACAAGGGAGAGAGGTATCACGTGCCTGATTTTCATCGAGGTGTGGCGCCAAGAACACCTAAGGAGAAATTTAACAAGATACACTCATCCAAGCGTAATGTGATCGAGAGAGCGTTTGGCGTGTGGAAAATGAAGTGGCAGATTCTACTAAAGATGCCCAATTATTCAGTTGAAACTCAAAAGATGATAGTGGCTGCAACTATGATCCTTCACAACTATGTTCGATATCATGATAAGGGTGATCTTCACTTTCTTCGAGTCGACAGAGATCCCAACTATGTCCCAACTATACCTTCAAGGTATCAACGGTACGCCATCCATCCAAATGCATCAGACGCGTCAACCTCAGAGGCTAGCGATAAAGACATGGACCGGTTCCGTAATAAACTAGCAACTGATATTGCTCTTGGTTGGTGACTTTCACTTCTGCTATAAATGTGAGTACACACTAGTTTCTACCCCATGCATGTGTTTATATTTGTTACAATCCTATAGTTTTTATCTTGCTTAATAAATTCATGCTTTCTAAGATAACTGGGTGTAAAGTTAAACATGTGAATGTTGTCTCCAAACATGTGAATGTCGTCTCCAAACAAGTCGAAAGTGTTCAGTGCCTTTGTTATTCGCTGAAATATTAGCCACAATATTACTTGTCATTTATTTCCTTGTCGCAAGATGCATCAATCTAGAATCTGAAAGATGCTGTTAGCTAGTTTAGTGACTACCTGATTCTGCTTCTTTCACATATTCTATGTCTTTTTGTAACTATTAACAAATTTCGCAATTTTGTAGGTGAAATCAGTCGAAGCAGAGTATATATGTTTTGGTTCTATTCAAGCAATCACCAGCCATGCATAAATATTTTCATTTGTTGAAAATTGTCTCCATGAGCTTCATTGGAACTAGGATTGATGTGTACAAAATTCATATGTTTATGTGGTTTTTGTTCTTGTTTGTCATCTGAAAACCCTATTTGTGCATGTTGCTAAAATCCTGTAATTTCAGCAAACTCATGCTGAAGTGTTTTTGTGTGATAAATTTCATTATGTGTGAAATTTTGCACAAAGAAATTATGTGTGAAATACAACATTATTTTGAGTAAACTCAGTATTTTAGTGCAATTTTGTGCATTATATTGCATCCTTGGCACAAGTGAACACGTGCACGTACTGAGCAGTGTCAAACCAGATCGATGTGTGGTGGGAAGCCAGCAATCCAGAGTACGGGAGTGGAGTTGGTTGCCGAACATGTTGTCTGCTCCTGATTTTTTATGAGGAGCCAGCTATCCAGGAGCGGGGAGTGGAGCTGAGGAGTTGACAGAGTGGAGTGGATCCGAACAGGTCCTTAGGCCGCGTTCGGTAGTCATCCGCGGAGCGGAGCGCACGGAGCGGGCTTTAAGTAACTCTGTAAATTATAGCTTTAATCAGCTGGATTGCCGCTCCGCTCCGGCGCGGAGCCACGGAGTGGAGGGAATCCGAACGCGACCTTAGTCTCTCTCTTTTGGTTGGAATGTAATGAACTTAAGTGATGTCCTCTAAGTTTGCCTGGTTAGTTCGTGTGGGGAGATTTAGCCGCTGGTAGTGGCTAGATCTTCTTCTAGTTTGTGTTGTTTTGCGGTTTAGCTTGTAACAAACTACTAGCTTTGGACTTTGGCTTGGTTTCTCTAATGAAAATCGGAGGGGAAACCCTCTTTTAATAAAAAAAAACTTGAGGCAAGGACCTCGATCTTTTCTGGAAAAAACAAAAAACTCGATCGGGCGTTTGCTCCACCTCCCTGCGACCCTGCCTGTTCGGCTGTTCTAGACGGCGACACCCTGGGTCGATCAGAGACGGAATAGCGGCGAGTGGAGGCTGGCCTGGGCTGGGTGCCTTGCCTCCAGTAGGCTGAGCCGGAGTGGATCAATCCCAGGAAGGGCTTGCATCATCAGCCGGCGGCTGCTTGCCCCCTCGTCATTAGCTGAGATTGATAGTCTTATTTTTAGGTCTATATTTTGAGATTAGAGCGTGGGGAGTTCTACTATGTTCAAAATTTCACTTCATTATTAATGTAGATAGATTTGTGGCTCAGGAGTTTTGTACTATTTTATATGTTGTCTATCTGAATCAAGTTTTTTCTGCTGCTCAATTTTTTAAAAAGCTGTCCAGTTACTGAATATTTTGTCAGATTTTTTTTGCTTCATGTTTAGGTAACCCATATTCATATTTTAACACAACATATCCCCTAGCCTCGTGGAAGTGCTTTCGGCCTTGCAGGATTGATTACTAGTCTTGCCAGCATGATTTTAGTGCTTAAATGTCTTTATGCCACGGTGGGTTAGCGACCGCCCATTAGGGAATGGATTGATACATGTTGACTGCTAGAACACCGAGAGATTTGCATACATAAAAGGGTAAAATACTTTCAAGCCAAAAAGCCGAAAGTTTCCGAGCTTTTTTCAAAAGCCAGTTCTTTTGGCCCCTACCTGAAAAAGCCGGTATTAAGAAGAAAAAAAACCCTTGGTTCAACCATTAGATTTGAATTTCAGATTATACAGTTAGGCTCAAACTTGCCCAAGCTTCACAAAATTTCTGGCTTCACCTCTGACGTGATCTCGCTGTCGCCCTGCTTCACCTCAATTCCCAAGTAGTACGTAACTTAGGAGACCAAGGTCGCTCATCTGGAAGAGCTCGCCCATCTACTCCTTGAACTTTCTGATGTCGCTAATGCTTGTGCCTGTGATCACCAAATCATCAACGTACAGAGCGTGCTCTAGCGGGCACCGCTCAAACCCAAGCTTGGTTAGGGTCTCGTGCAGCTTTGCGTTCCAAGCGCACAGGGCCTGACGCAAGCCATATAGTGCCTTCCAGAGTTTGAGCACCTTGCTCGAGTTGTCAACGTCGATGAAGCCGGCCGGCTGGTGCAGCACGTACACCTCCTCGGCGAGATTGCCATTGAAAAAGGCGGACTTAACGTCCATATGATGCACCTGCCAGCCGATGTGCGCCACCAATGCCAGTAGTAGGCACACGGTCTCCATGCGTGCAACCGGGGTGAAGACCTTGTCGAAGTCCACCACCTATCGCTGCGCGTACCCCTTCGCCACCAGCCTCGCCTTGGGCGTGACGACGTTGCCGGCTGGGTCCTTGTTCATCTTAAAGACCCACTTCAGGCCAATGGCGCGGTGGCCGGCGGGGAGCGTGGCGAGCTCCTATATGTATTGGTGCCGGTGATGGAGCGCACTTCTTCATCCATGGCTGCGTTTTGATTTTCGGCCGAAAAAAATGATTTTCGGCCGTCTCGCTAGGGCCCGATATATGGGCCTATCGGCCGAATAATTCGGCCCAGTTTAAATTTTTTTTGTCCGGCCCAGCTTCGAGAGCCTTCCAGTTAGCTTCCGCTGAGACAAAACCACTAAACCCAAACGGCCTAACCCTAGAATCACTCGTTCCCTGTCCCTCTTCCTGTGTGCGGCGCCGCCGCTGCGCACAGGCCACATCTCCTCGCCCTCCTCCACATCTCCGGCCAAGGCGCTCGCTTCTCTGGCCGTCCTCCACATCTCCTCGCCTCCACCCCATCCACTTCCTGTCCTTTGCTTCTCCAAGACTGCAGCATGGTGCTCGGCGGCTGCGGCAACGGAGCTGATGGAGCGCAAGCCGACCAGTTCAACGGAGGCAGTAGCACGGGGCAGCGGCAGCAGCATGGAGGGCGTCCGCTTGACTGGGAAGGTACAGATGTTCTTGATGCAGTTTCAGTACGTGTATGCAGTTTCAGTCTTCAGCAATTTGTCTCGTCCAAGTACGTGTATGCTGTTTCAGTTCTTCAGCAATTTCAGATCGATGTGGCTTTGTTTCTTGGTTATAATCTGTGTCTACTTGTGCTGCTTTAGATTTAGGATAGGTCCCTGGTAAATGGCTTGGCAAATGCATATATCATACCGGGGTAAGAAAAATCGAGTCTTGATGAATTGAACACAGTAGTGGCATTATTAATCTGAATTATACATGCATCTTGTAGTCACCAAGGATGCTCTAGATCTGGTAATATTTCTTTTGGTCCAACAGAAAGTGGGTTACAAACTTTGTTATGAACATCCTAAAATATATAATTGTTCCATGGACAAGGGGACTGCTCCTTGAAGCCACCGACTTGGATAAAATTGCTGCTGGCCGAGGCAGAAGCACACCGCACTAGCTGCTGTTATGTTTCCTTCCGCGCGTGTTACCCGAACAGGCCTTGGGTTCAGCTGCGCTTGCCCATGAATTGCTGCTGAACTTGAGTTGTTATGTATGATGGATTTTGCGAGTGACTCCCTCGTAAACTGTGTTGGTGAGAATATGCAATTGTACGTAATAATGTGTTGTCGATCGGATTGTTATGTTAATGATATTATTGACCGGATTATTATGTTAATGATGTTGTTGGAACTTCTTATTTGCACGGTAGGCCTTCTGTGCTCTAATGTTTTTGAGCTGCGCCATGCCGTCGATTTCCTGTAAAGGCTGCCTCTTGTGCTAATTTCTATCAGACTTCACACTTGAGTTATTTGCACAGAAAAGTAGATGTTGACCGATGATTAATTTCAATGGTCAGTGGTACCATTAAGTGGTGGTTCTAGAACTAAGCATCATTGTATCTTTCTCAAGAATAGAGTACAGTATGTGACTTGTCTGTTTGGCAAACTAGAGCATCGAGTTGTATATAAATTACTTATTCCTTAGTATGTGAACTAGAGCATTGGGCTGTACTGTTTTTTCTTTAGCATTAATATGAGGACACCCTAGTAAGCAAGGGTTGCTTCCTTAGTTACCTACTCTTCATAACTGACCGGTGTCCTTTTGTCACTTGATTTTCTGGTAATGGAACTGCAAATAGGAATGGCAGCGGCAACCATGATGCAAGTGCAAGTGGTTCTCAAAGCTCTTGGAAAGGTAACATACTAACTTGATATGAGCTATGAGATTGCATGTGCTTCTTATAGAGCTCTAACTTAGTTAAAATAAAAAAAGATGGCATAGAGCTCTCACTTAATTTAGTACTTCCATGAAATTATTTGGTATTTGTTTGTAAATTGTTTGGACTTCCAAGAATGTTTGTCTAGTAATGTTTGGTGGAACGCACTAGAGTGGGTACTGGGTTCGTTAAGGCCACTTTATAAGGCCATGAGGTATGCTGATACACAAAAACAATGCACTCTTTCCGGCTTCAAAAAAAGTATGATGCTCGCTATACAACAGATGGAAGCACATCTAGGCCCTACATCAAGGTTGTACCTTAGTTTCATGCGCAAGGTGGGCAAGAGGATAGATGCAATGGAAGAAGATACATTTATGGTTGCAGCTGCCGTCCTTGATCCATATACACATTACAGCCTCAACCTTTGCAACCATACAGATTATGCTACTGCACTAACAGATGCGATAGCGAAGATATTAGATCCAAAGGGTGCTCTTTCAGCCATTGATGAAGTTAGTAAGTTTAGGGAGTGCCAAGGAAGGTTTGGGACCAGATTAGCACAAGAAGCTGCGGCGAGAATGGAGCCAAGTAAGTCATGTTCTTTTAGTTTAGAATTTCCATTTCCTTTTGTTTTGTAATTCCGAAAATTTCATTGGTGATACTTGCAGCCCAATGATGGTTTCAATTTGGAGGGGATGTTCCTGCATTGCAGAAGTGTGCAAATGAGAGTTTGCTCACAATGTGTCTCATCTAGTGGGTGTGAGAGGAACTGGAGCGCCTTTGCTTTGGTGCACACAAAGCAAAGAAATCGCCTTTTATATGACAAGCTCCACAAGCTAGTTTCTGTCCGCTACAACCTAAAGGTATAAACCAACTCAAATTTACTTTGTACCATGTATTGTCCTTGCATGTCATATAATTTACTTGGAATTCAAACCTTGAAGATACGTGCTGAAGAAGATCAAGAGAAAGAGAGAGATATAGATAAAGAGGTTGATCCAAGTGCATTGCTGATAGATACAACAATGTTCGATGAGACGAATCCAATAATGGAGTGGCTGAATGAGGATGAAGATGATCCAATTGTGGATGGAGCTGATGCGGCCAGTGCTGTTTTTGAGAAAATAAGGCACCTCAACTCAAGTAGGAAGGATTCTTATGTTGGTACAAAGGCTAATAAGAAGAAAAGAAAGAGGAATCATGATGAGGAGAATGAGTATGTCGAAACTGAGAGTGAGGATGACGACAATGAGAATGAATATCTTGATAATGAGAGTGAGGATGATGATGGTGTGAGTGAGGATGATGAGGATGATCAACAATATCAGCAAGAAACACAAATGCAAGTGGAAGAAGACACACAAGTACAAGTCGAAAAGGAGACACAAGCAAGCGTTGGCAATTTGGAGACTCGTAGATCTGGACGGCTAGTTAGGAAGAAGACCAAGGAAGTCAACAGCCTCTACTGGTAGATTTGGTAAGTCTCTTCTTTTCGGTGTTTTCTTCTTCATGATGATTACTTTGAAAAATCTAGCTTGATGTATATGTTTGAAGTGGTTGATCTTTAAATAGCTTGATGTACATTGCTTTCTTATTCTGGTGCTCTAATGTTTATGCTCACTATGTACTGTTGGTCTAATTGTTACTTGTCAATTATCACCTAGTACTGTTGTAATTACTACTTATCTTCTTGTATGGATGTTCTAATTGGTACTTATCACCTACTAGTGTTGTTCTAATTGCTACCAATCACCTACTAGTGATGTTCTAATTGCTACTTGTCTCTTAGTAGTGCTATTCTAGTTGCTACTTATCATGTAGTAGTGCTGTTCTAAATGCTACTTATCAGCTGTATTTGTCTTTGAAATGGTACCTAGCTGGTCTGATACTAGCTGGAGCTTGGAGCATGATGCTAGTTGGAGGCTTGGAGCATGGAAACTGGAGCTTTTTCAATGGAACATGACCTCCCCGTCCATGCTTTCATGGATTTCTTTTGGAGATGTTGTTCGTTGTGATGCTTTGATGGTTGTCTTTTGCTGTTCGGTGTGATGCTTTGATGGCTGTCTTTTGGAGCTGTTTCTATGTGAACTCCTTTAAATTCTATTGTTGGTTGTACTGAAGTATTTAAATTTGAACTATGTGATGGTTGTGGACTGTAAGTTTAGAACTAATGTGCGTGAGGGTTATATTGGACTGACACTCTTATTTTAATCCCTAGAGCTAATTTGCTAAACATTATATGATTACTCCTGATGGTTGTTGGGCTGATATGCTTTTGCTTTGCTTGATTTCAAATTTTTGTGAATTTTTGGTCAAATTTCGGCCGAATTTCGGCCAAATTTTGTCTGATTTTGTATTTTCGTCTGAAATTTTGCCGATTTTTCGTTCAGGGCCGAAAAAAATGCCAAACCGAAAGTCAAAACGCAGATCCATGGCGCTCCTTCATGCCCCGTTGCTGAGCGCCTCCTCGACGCTTGCTGGCTCCTCTGCTGCTAGCATGCAGAGCTCGGCTTGCTGCGCGGCCTCGGCGTCGAGCTCATCCAGCAGGTTGTCCATGTACCTGTACCAGAGCGGCCGGCCCGGAGTCTGCGTCCCGATTGTCATCGTGCGTGGGCGGCGTCCCCCACTTGGGCAGTGGCTCCGGTGTTGGGGTCACCGTCACCGGCCGCGAGGCTCGAGTTGGTGAAGCAAGTGGTGCCGTGGTTGGACTAGGAGCGGCTCCGGCGTCAACCACTGTCTACCCTGGAGCGGTGTTGTAGACGAGGACGAAATTGCCGTCGTGGACGCCCAGTCCCACGGCCTTCTTTCCTCAAACGCCAAGTCCCGCGTCACCTGCAACTTCTTTGTCATGGGGTCGTAGACGCGGTAGGCTTTTGCGCCCTCCTCGTACCCGATCGTCACCATGGGCGTCGAGCGATCCGCCAGCTTGTCAATGCCGGGACCGAGATGCTTGACGTGCGCGACGCAGCCAAGCGTGCGGAAGTGGTGCATGCTGGCCTTTTGCCCGTGCCACGCCTCATATGGCGTGATCGTTGAGGCTCCTCGTCGGCTATACGTCCGTGCAGAACAGCTTGAATGCGCCGGAGTTGAACTCGCCGCCCCGGTCCGACAGGAACGCGAGTAGACGGCACTAGCACTGCGTCTTGGTTGCCGCCTTCACCTTCTTGAAGCTCGTGAACGCCTCATCTTTGGACCTGAGCACTTCAATCCACATATATCTGCTATAGCCGTCGACTACCAACAGGAAAACCTTACGGGCATACTGCCTCGGGGGGGTCGCCGGTGTGCTCGGTGCGCACAGGTCCATATGCACAAGCTCCAATAGCCGCATGCACCTTCCAGATACAGAGGCCGGGGGTGATTCCTCCTTTTCTAAAAAAAAGTGCACGAGCTCCAGTGCACGCTCCCCACGGTACGCCGCCGTCTGAGGGAACGGCGTGTGCGCGGTGCTGCTTGCCGAGCGCACACCCATCGATCACACAACTGCTCCACATGCTCTATGTTGGGGAGGGAGGCTGCAAATCATGTTCTTGCTTGCGAGCGCACGGGAGTGGAGGTGGCATGCCAAAGCCACGCTGTTTCATCCGCTTTGGCAATGACAAGGTTGAGGTCGTATAGCCGGTTCCCCCGTCGCGGGAGGCGTGCGAGCAGCACCTTGTGCCGATCGTAGATGTTCGGTAGACCGTTGACGATGACGACCCTGCACCCGTTCTCGTCCATTTGCCCCAGCGAAATATTGTTGCTTTTCAGTCTGAGTGAGGATGTACAACACCTCCGAGAGCGCGCGTTGCTCCCGGTTCAGGCGCTTGAACACCACGGTGCCCTTTCCTCGGATGCCGACGGCCGAGGCGTCTTCGAAGCGCACGTGTAAAAGCATTTAGCAGACCCCGTATAATGCCCCAACCCGTAAAATAACTGTCAAAATGCGAGTCCGCGTAAAAAACGCTGCCCGATCAAATACTATAGACACGTTGGATCCGTAAAAAATTTTGAAGGGCACAGTAAAAAACTCCTCTTAATATGCAAAAATACAGTTTTCGCGTTCACTTCTGCGGTGCCCCGTATCAAGAGAAAGCAGTTGGCGGGACGGAAACATCCGCGTTCGCCGTCCGCCGTCAGCTGTCCGCGAAGCCTCAAACGCCGCCCCGCCCGTCCCCGGCTGCCAGCCGCCCGTCCCGGCCACCCGTCCCGGCCCTCCGACCGCCGGCCACCCGCGTGCCCGCCCGAGCCGTTGCGCCACCCATCCCCGTACTAGCTCGAATCAGTTGACTAGCTAGCTAGCTCCGTCCGTTCAGAATCCATTGAGCATAGCTAGCTAGCATCCGCTCAAAATCGATTGAGCTAGCTAGCTTCAGCTAGCTATGGCGACGGCGGCTTCCTATTTGCCTGTTTGGTTTGATCTACAGCGACGGTGAACGGAGGAGTCCGGCTGTCCCGCACTGCCCTGTCGCCCTAGCCTCCGCCCCCGTCTTCCTCGCCCTCCTGTCTGCCGGCGGCCGCCCTGACCTACGGTTGATTTCAATTTGGTGTGAGGAAGAAGACGGCCAAGAAAAAAAAATGGCCTAGCTGTGGCCCTGTTTGGTATATTCAAAGAATATTCTTTTTTACGGGTTGATTATATGGGTTCTGTTCGGCCGCAGCTAAAATCGACCCGTAAAACCGTTTTTTCCGAAATGCAAACGAGTTTTGCGAGTTGACAATATGCGGGATCTGCTAGAGATGCTCTAAGGACACTACCACCACACACCAAGCAACTCCACCTTTTATCACAACAAATATTGTCTTCAACAGCAGCCCAACACGATATATATATATATGAAAAAACCCGCTAGAACATAATTAGAACTCAAGTCAACGTAGATAAACCCCAAAAAAAAATAACGTACAACAATAACATGCTAGAGAAAAAAAAGGTATTCCCACATGCATCAAATAAGAGGATGACACACAGGATCATCGAGACAAGGCCGACCCATGGGCGCTCGATACCGACTCGAACAACATATTGTAGGGAATGCTTTATTTTCATTATAGTTTCCAACTCTTTTTAGTTTTTACTTAGTTTTTTCATTGGGGCGTGCTATACGTCTGCCGGTTGATTTTTAGAAAAAGATTAGATCAATTTCTTTTCTCTAATTTCTTGCAACAACGCTTTGCAAAATTTCCTAATTTCTATAATAGGACCCTTGGAGAACCTCTTTTTATGTAATTTTTGTAACAACACCCTTGTTGCAGAGCCTTCTCTTTTCTATTTTTCTGCAATAAGACCCTTGTTGCAGAACATTCTCTTCTCTAATTTTCTGTAACAAAATCCCTATTGCTGCTCTTCTTCTTTAATTTTCTGCAACAAGACCCTGGTCGCAAAGATTGCAACAACATCTTTAGCCGCGCTGCGCACTAGCACAGTCGTCTTTCGTTGCCGCCGTTCCACAACAAAGTTGTTGTTGCCGAAACTTGTCTCGAAGCTGATGTTGCAAACGGTGGCGCAAGGCCGAGCGCGGGGTGAGCGTGCACGTACGACGCCGCGATGTTACAGCTGCCGACATCGTCAGATGTGGCGAGAGGATGCGTTGATGTTGATGGCTCTCGGCGCCAACGTGGCGGATATATACCGCCGCATCTTGGCGTGCGCAACATGAGGCTGTCGTGGCCCTGGAGAAAAAGAAGTGACGTCAAGCGCAACATGAGGCTGCCGTGGCCCTGGCGAAAAAGAAGTGAGGTCGGGTGCAACATGAGGCTGCCGTGGCCCTGGCGGCACAGGGAGGCGGAGCCTGAAGGGTGGAGAGAGGCAGAGGAGCAAGAGGGTGGTGGTCGGGCTGCCGGAGCAGGCAGAGAATAGGCCGTCCATGGCACGCGTGGGAGAGGGGAGGTCCAACCATGGAGGATCTCACTGGCAGCGGCAGAATTACAGAAACCGCGGTGTTGTTGCCATAGCAGAGACGAGACTAGAGAAGATGACAAGATAAGGCTGAGAGGCGTGAAGAAGTGGGGACACGTGTGGGGCCATGTCCATGTGGCGAGAGGAGCAAGCGGTCGACATGAGCCTGATTTTCAGCTGGCTGATTTGAATATTTTTCCTTTTTTATTCGGTTTTCTAGAAACACATCAAAAATTATTTTGTTTTGAAAGTATTTTTTTAATCTGAGTATTTTCTTAGATCATTATTTGGTAACATGAACATTTTATGGAAAAAAACGAGAGTAGTTTTTAAAACTTGTTTTTTTTAGGTGTAGTTCTTTTGGCATGGGCCCGCCCTACGTACCTGGGTCTGGGCCTCGTTTTCTTTGACGCCAAAGGGCACTCCCTCGTCTTCTCGCCTGTATCGATCGATCTCAACGCCGGCCGGCCGGCCGCCGGAGTGTCCCTTCCGTCTCCTCCTCCCTTGCATTCTCCTCGCGCCACCCCACCCCTCCCCGCCCGGACTGTTGGTTCACTTCGGAGTCAGTGAGCGGCCACCGTGCGAGGCTGCGGCCGTGCGGCGGCACTACGCCGCGCTCCTCTCCTCCGCGGCGCCGCCTCGCTGACGTCTCTCTCTCTGGTGGCCACCCTCCACGCTGCCGCGCTCCGGAGAGGCGCGGTCCAGCGAGGTGTCCGCGCACGGGTCGCCGCCGGACTCCGCGCGCATACTGTTCGACGAATTGCCCGCACCACAGACGGTGCCGGGTGGTGCTCGGCACTGTTCCGCCGACGGGAGGGGGAGATGGATGACAAGGCGTGCGCGAGGGCCGGGATGGTGGGCGAGGGGAGGGAGGTGCTCGGGAGGATGACGAGGCCGGCACTGCAGCACTCTACGTCTACGGTGGAGATGCTGGGAAGGGCAGGCGAGGTCGAGGAGGCAGAGGGGCTGATGAAGCCGATGGAGGCGCCCCCGGACAGGGTGATGTGCATGGTGCTGCATTCCGCCTCCGGGCGCATGGCCGTGTCGATGTTGCTGAGAGAGAGAGTGGCCAAGTCGATGTATGGCAATGCATGGATTTGGTCAAACTGAATATCAGAGGTCTCTGACACGGATGCTTCCCTACCGCGTGCTGAACAAGAAATCGTTCCTATTGTGCACTGAATTGACCAATACAATGGCCGTTTTCCTATAGCTCCTCACAGTACAACTCAGGTAAACCTGCCATATCTTCTGGACATAGTTTCTTGCACATGTTGAGTGCCATTGGAATTTGGACTGCATCCTTGCAAAAGCCCTAAGAGCCCTTGGTTTATTAGCTCTGTTGTCACTTTCAGATTATTGGCCTAATGCCAATTTATACCCTCTGACAATAGAACTAAGCATACTGAGTTGTACTATTTTAATTTTTTCTGATGAACTCCTATGAATTGATCTAGATTAGTCTATTGTAGCAGTTGTATTATCTACACATACTTGTGCAGTACAATTTCTTAAACATGGCAACTGTAACCCTTTGAATCTGTTTAGAAACAAATCCAGTGAACGAGACCGAAATGTCTATCAGAGGGTACAATTGAACTTATAGTTGATGATATACTGTAGTGACACCTAACTAGTTGGGTGAAATACATTATTAGAGATATTCTTGGTAAGCTGACTTCTGCAACATCCTTTGTGTTGAGAGATATTTTATTATACCACATGTTCATATGTTGAAAGACTTCAGTGTAACAATAACTGTTCTGTCCAGCTACGAAAATGTGTGCCCCTCCACGTCTGAGTTAATAGATGTTCAAGTACATGCAACCCTCATCATGCCGCCAAAGTAACTAGTTCCCTATTTGGGGACGGGCCTGCTTGGCAATCGCTAGAAATAGACGGAATAAAAATGCAACAGGGAATCCATGGCCACTCTTGTCTATATTGAAACACTAGTAGATAAGTGGTTTTGTGCCATAGATGAGTGGAGGTTGTGCCCTAGATCATAGCAGGAACTCTAAAGGCTTCAATGTATGAAGTATTGCAGTTAAGACTTAAAGAGTTAACTACAAATTGCTTCCAAAATCTTAATCTCTAATTTCACGTGGGATTTTGAATTTCTTGCCAGCTACTTACATTTCCCTTGCTGTCTTTAAGGTTTTCTATGGAGCTGAGATGGTCAGAAGACAGGCTCTTTCCCCGAGTGACTCCGAGTTGCAGCAACCGCTTCAAAATTCCAGGTTTTCTTTGTCCTGCTTCTGATGCGTACTGAGAATTTGTAATTATGAACCTATCATTATAAAACTACTTTTGTTAGTTGCAAGGATAGCATGTCAGTAAATAAATTGAGAACGATCTTACTTCTTGTCCTGATCTGTTGAAAAAACAGCATGCTGTCTTTCTCATGGTTTACTGATGGTTGCCATGGTCTGAAATGAAAATGCAACCAAACTTGCGAGTCCCAGTGCTCTTTTGTGGTATACATTTGTCTTACGGTTGTTCTGTTTCTCATCTCATGCAAAAGGCAATGCTTTGACAAAACATGTTCATGATGTAGTTAGGCTGTATTGCAGTTTATATGGCCCTGATGGAGCGAATTCCGAGTTAGTCGAACGGAGAAGCAAAGCACTGGCCGTGCACTTGTATACGTACAGAAGCTCCATCTGGAACTCCTCTTTCGTGGCTTCTCTTCCTAAACCTAGCACCAACAGTTCGCATAGATGTTTGTAGTGAAGTGAAGCGTCCCGTATTATGTTCGACGAGGGTTGCAGCTGTAGGCAGGTACCTTGGATTTGGTCCCTGCTGCATCATTTTATCAGTTGTTTGTCGTCTCTAACGGCAACTCGCGCCGTGCCTTCCTGTTTGGATGTGACGACCTCTTGCTGATAATTTTGGTAATGTAATCATGCTTTGGTTTTCTGCTCAAAAGATGTTGGAACTACACTACGCAGTGTTGAATTATTTCTTATGTTGGAATGCATAGTGTAGTTCATGATCAATGAAACGCCCATTGTACAAAACTGAAGTGGTGAACTGGCTGCTACTGGAATTTAAGATAGATGCAGCTTGCGTTAGATGGTGCATGGTGTGAAGTTAAGAGCATAGGAGAAGAAATGGCGATGATCGTATCAAGTAAGTGAAGAAGGACTCCATAGTCCCTACTTTCTAAAATTATAAGTATATGGCAATTGATGCGGCTGTGCTCTTTATGCGGCTTTCTGAGATGGATCCCAAGCTAGCTAGCTACTCGTGTCTCTGAAAGCTTACATGATTGACTGCAACACATGCAGACCAAGTTTGCAACATCGAAACAGACATTTGCAGCAATAGACGTCCAGAATCATCGCAGTGGGTCATGCAACAAACAACAGATGGGGTTTAGTTTGTGCATTTTTGCTAAACCAAAAATGTATACATGCATGCATGGTAAAATCGGAGTATGTGCAAATTAGACACCGGCCGATGCATGCATCCATGTTGATCTCGTGCATTTAGTACTATATACATTCTGCAATCGTCCCTAGAAAAATGACGATCGATGCAGCTAGCTAGTAACTCTATGTATGTACAAAGTGACGTATAAATGTTGCCTGGCTAGTCCTACTCGACGACCACGACTCTGCGTGTGCGGGCTCGGTTCTGCCTCACCCACTGGTAGAGATGTGGGGATGCCACGAAGTAGGAGTGGGTCCCGCCAAACCCACCGTGCAGCATCCCGACCACCCTGCCGTCGGCGTCGACAAGTGGCGCCCCCGACATCCCGGCCACGCTGTCCACGTCGGATCATCCTATATCCCAGATTGTTGGTACTCATCATCTCCACACCCCTGGGGCAGCTCGTCCACCCCATGGCATCCCCGGGTGGCCCATTCACCGCCGGCCACGGCCAGGTCAACGGGTCCGCCCAGCAGTAGACGTGCTTCAAGGCATGCGCGGTTGTCATCACGTGACATTCATCGCCGATCACATTGTGGACGAAGCCCACGCAAGCGCTGGGGCTCTGGACGGCAAGCGTTCTCTCCTGCACGTTTTGGATGCTCCGCACTCGGTTGGCGATCCTCCGGATCTCATTCACCTTGCCGGGCATCGGGGCAAACTGGATGTACATCACCGAGTGCTTGGCCGCGTCGAACCTCGCCCTCCACGGATCCGGCTCGCCCATCGGGCTATGTATGTTGCTGCACACACAACACTGGAAAGTAGGCACGAATGAGCAAATGTGCTTGCCACATGATTTTCTTTCCCTACGGAAAGTACGTACAAAAGAAAATATCAAAGTAGCGACTGATCCAATACCTAGCTAGCACATCTAAAATTTCACCACAATACTTGAAAAATATGTAAATAACCTATTTTTTTTATATGGCCCCAAAAACGGCTCCAACAACACACCTAAATATACATGCGAATAAAAGAACTGTTAGGTGGTCGCATATATTTTACTACCAAGAACCTATACTTGGATACGTACAACCTACCACAAGATCCAAGCAATGCTAAAACATAGCACCAATACCGACCGTCGCATGGTCAAGTTTCACATTCCACCAAGAGATAAAAGAAAATGAAATTTTGTGTTTTTTTTGAAACAAAAAATGCGCCAACGGCACGCCAAATTTGCATGGAGACAAGAAAAATATAGATACCCATATTTTGGGTCCAACCTACCACAAGACCAAAACACGTGGCACCAACCCCAATCACCACGTGGTGAAACTTCATTGCCGGTGCAATCCATGTTTGCGTCGCCCGCTTCCGACCGCCAACCACAACGATCCCCGCCGCACAATCCCATCACTAAAGGCCGTAAACCGCAACCCCCACCAACCACCACGATTCCCGCCGCTTAAGGCCGTAAACCGCAACCCCCCGCCATGCTCGCGACGAACCCACGGATTCCGTTCAAACCCGCCGCCACCCTAGATGGTCGCCGCCGTTTGCTGAGCTTGACTACGAGCCTGCTCCATTCAGCATTGGGCCTCCCTTGCGTCTTGTGAAGACTTGAACCAAAATGCTGTTCTGATTATTATTTTTTTTGTCTAGAAAATGTTGTTCTGGTTAACGAGGTCAGCAGATGATCCAGCAGTTAATAATCGAGTCAGAAACTTTCTGTAGAATTTTTTTTGGTTGGGTGAAATTCTACTCCAGTTTGTACACATTTTGTAGAATTGTTTTAGCTGTTCTTCTGTAGAAAAATGACGTAAACATGGGAAGTGCGGACTCCTACTTACTGATATTTGAGCTCTTGTTTTTCCCCTAGGTTTGCTTCGTTATTCTCGGAAGTGCGGACGCTCACCGAAGACGAGTTGGAGAGAACTAATGCATCTTTCTTTGAGAAGTAGTACTTCAACCGTTCAGAACTTGTAGTTTAAAATCATGGACCTTCTGATTGCAAGGTTGCGATCTTCTGATAAACTGTTCTTTTTCATCTGCAGGTTGTCCAGCTATATGGGTTGGATCTTGTATCTTGTATGACAAGAAGAGGGTAGAGCATCCTACTTGCAATTTAGTCACAAGCACTGCTCCTCTGGATACAAAAGAAGCACTCAAGTAGAAGGACCTTCCTTGAATCCAAATGGATCTCCTTTTTCTGCTGATCAATCCCACACTTTGATAGTACCCCAACAGCTCCCAATCTCTCAACAGTCAAAACAAACTGCTCTGCTTCTACAAGCATGCGCCCAATTGTACCACCTAGTACTTCTCGGACATGGCCAAATCATAGTTTTAAATAGCCGGCTATAGCCCCGCTATAGCCTTGCTATAGCCTTTTCAGCTGGGTGCCGCTAAATGGTCTCATGTACAAACATTCCGCTATAGCCTGCTATAGCCCGCTATAGCTCCGCTATAGCTGATTTTGAGGTCCGCCGCTATTTGGCATAACCCGCTATTTAAAACATTGCCAAATGTGTGGATGCCGCACTGTTGGTAACTAAACCTTTTGGTTCCCAAACTGTTCCCAGTCCACAGAAACAGAATGAATCACCTTACCAAATGAGTCATGAGCATCTTTCAACAAACTGTCTGCTCCTCTCCCAAACTACCAGATACCACTGAGATCAGTTTGTCGCAAACCAGTCATACCGGTTTTCTCATGATTATCCGCGCAATATCTTGTCTTCTGGATGCATGACAAAGCACCCAACTGAACTGATGGAATTATGTCTTTAGTAAAGCAGTCATTTAGAGGCAGCAGCTTGTTATGCCCTCCGATATCTAACTCAGGTTCCAACTAATTACGATAGAAGCTATTTGTGCGCAACTCCGTATTGTCCCTTGGTTTTTCTCTGGAAAGTCCACAGCACAATGCTAACTGGAAGGCTAATTGGGACATCCACTGCGACCAATTCGTGCCAGGGATCCCGATTGTGATGCTCTGTTCTATAACCAATTCCAGCACTGTACTTATGAAGAGATTCTCAAGATGAATAAATTCAAAATGGCTGCCCATCGAAGTTTGGACCTTGAGTACATCCGCACCCCTGATGATCTATTATCCTTATGTGCCAAGGGTCCTCAACAAGATGGGATTGATTCCTTTTCTGCAGTTCAACAAGGCCTATAATGAAGACCTTGTTCAAAGAGATTTATGCATCTGAGCACCAGCATTTAAACAGCGTCACCCCTCCGAAATAAACTCGACAAGGTATTCTGGTATACCCTGAAGCTCCTGAATCGTCGGCAATTATTCAACAGAGAGAAAGCTTTACTGACAACATCACAATCTGCATTCAAACAGAGAGCTGCTGCATGAATTCGTGGCTCTATGGCTCAGGAGCTTCACCCAGGGAGGTGCAGCTCACCCCTGTAGACGCTGTACGCTGGTGCTGGACGGCCAAATCGGCATACAAAGCCATGATTTTCGTTGGGTCTTTTGCTCGTCATAACTTCAAGGCTGCAGTCGACCCTCCTGTTCCTGACCATCAAAAGGAGTTCGGCTTGCTGAGGTCTGTCGTATTATCACTATTGATTTAGAGTATGACTTGGTGGATGATTTCATTTATCCGTTGGGCATTGGTTGTGTGGTGTTTGCGGATATGGAGAGCAGAGATGCTGCGATTAGGGAAGGGCCTCACGCCTTGACTAAGGATTCCAATTTCTCCCTAGTCCCTCATGAAGAAAGTATTAATATGTGAATGCCTGCTTTTGAATATGAGGTCTGGATCATGCTCCTTGCATTCCCTATGGATTATCAGACTGAGCATTATATTCATAAGGCTATCTCTAACTTTGGTAAACTTCTTGTTTGGCCACGCCCGGGTCACAACAAAGCCAGAGTTTTGGTCAAATGTCATATTAAGGATGTTGCGGAGGTTCCCTATAGTCTCTTGGTCACCAGAGTTGGATTGCTGTCGGGTCTTGCTCGTTCTTGGTCAGTTCCAGTTTATGTGCTTAATGGCAGAAACGCCATCCCAGGTTTAGCTGGCAATGAGGATGTTCCTCCTCTTATGAATGCCTCACCTCATCCGTACGAGCTCCCATACTACACTGTCATGTAGCAGGCAAGAATTGATGAGATGGCTGCACAAAATGCTCTGAATGAAGCTGCCTGGAATGCTCCCGAGCCTGCTCAAGAACAACTCTAGGAGAATGGATGGCGCATGTGGCCTGTGCCCCCCCCCCCCTCGTACACAGGGTTCAATTTTAGAACTTTCTTTCGATATGACGGGCCGTCTCTGATGGATGGTGTGGACCCTGAGCATAATATTCAGGACAATTTGTCTGATGTGTGGTCTTCTGATGAGGAATTTCAGGCTGTTGAAGCGCTTGCTGATGGATTTGTTCTTGGAAACCCTACTGCATGTCTGGCTTTTGTCAGAGCAGGTGGAGATTCAGTTAACTTCTTCGTGGATATTGATCATGAGTTGTTACTTTGGATGGGTGGGATGCTCAAGCGCATATACACGCGGGCCCTCACTTTTGAGCAATCCGCAAATGTCATGCTCCCTCTGAATCCATTCAAGTTTATCCAAAATCAACTGAATGGTGTCTTTGCTGCGTGGCTAGCTTGTGCTGCTCCAGAACCCGACCTTCTATCAGTTGCATTCCGCTCAGTTTTTCGGTTGGGTGCTGCCATCATCCCCAAGTCTCTGCTGCAGGAGTTTTCTGATGCCAGGTCTGAGTCGACCGATGCTGATTGGGAGCTGGCTGCTCGATCCCGTGGTCTCAAGGCGGTTTCACATCTTGCATCTGAAGTTGCAGGTCTTCAGTCAGTTTCTCTATCAGACCCAGGTACTGCTCTTCAGGTGATTGCTTCTTCATCCCTCTTCAACGCATCACATTCCCGCAATGTTTTGGTGCTGCTCGACACCACTGCAGTCAGAAGAAGCACAAGATCAAACAAGTATGATGGGTTCAAGGTTAGTCGTGCCACTGACGCCAGGCAACCCAAGTCAAGGGTGAAGCCTCGTGTGATTCCACTTTTCACTGCTGTCTCCATGGCTGCTGTTCCTGTGCAGGTTAATGTTGGTCCATGCCCACCTCCCACTTTGATTGAGGAAATTCAACAGATGGGTAGCCGTTGTAGGATTGCGCAGGAAGCTCTATCTACTGAGAAGCTACTGGATGGCCATCATTCGTCTTCTGACGCTAGAAACTGAGCTCTCCCTCGACAATTAATAAATTGTGGAAGGTGTTGTCATGGAATATCAGAGGCATCAACTCTGATAATAAACTTTTGGCTCTTAGGAATGCTATTGACACTAGCGGTTGTTCTGTGATATGTATCCAGGAAACTAAGCATGAATCTTTTGATTTAGCCTTTATGAAAACTTTCTGCCCCAAGCGTTTCGATAAGTTTGTGTTTTTGCCTTCAGTTGGTGCCTCGGGTGGCATTATTACAATCTGGAATAGTTCTGAGTTTGTGGGCATGCCATGGCATGTTGACTCGTTTGCTGTGGGTGTTTCTTTTGTTGCCACTCAGTCCAGTGAATCTTGGAATCTTGTCAATGTCTATGGCCCTTGCTCTGGTCAACGATGGGTGGATGTCACTACTTTGTTGTTTGATCTCAATATACCCAATAATGAAAACTGGCTGATTCTGGGTGATTTTAATTTGATTCGTTCCACGAATAATAGAAACAAACTAGGTGGTGATGTTGCTGATATGATGTTGTTTAATGAAATCATTCGAGCACAGTCCTTGATGGAACTCCCAGTGAAAGGCAGGTCGTACACGTGGAGCAACATGTAGGACGGTCCTTTGCTCAACAACTTGACTGGATCTTTTCCTCATCTAGTTGGACCACCTCCTTCCCAAATATGATGATCCTACCATTGGGCAAACCTATATCTGATCATATCCCATGTGTAGTGGCCATCGAATCAAAAATCCCAAAATCCAAACTGTTCCGTGTTGAGAATTTTTGGGTTAACCACGAGGGGTTTTCTGATGTGGTTGCTGCTTCCTGGTCCAAGTCATGCCATGCCCCGAATTCTGCTGCTTGCATCTGCAAAAAACTCAAAATATGGAGCCGGGACATCTCAAAGCTGAAAATAATGATCCAGAACAGCAATGAGGCTCTAATTATACAGGACAATCTCGAGGACAAGAGATCTCTCTTTATCCAGGAGTCAAATTTCAGGCGAATTTTAAAACTTCATCTGAATAAGCTACTCAAGTACCAGAATGAATGCTGGAGGAAAAGATGTACGATCAGGTACTTCAAGTTTGCTGATGAAAACACCAAACTATTCCAATCTCTGGTGACTGAGAGATATAGGCACAACTCTATTGCCACACTATGTGATGATGATGTGGAAACCAACGACCATGTTGGCAAGGAGGGGGTGCTATATAAAACCTATAAGGAGCGTTTGGGTTCCTCCAAACCTACTAGTATGCGTTTTGATCTCTCTAGAATTATCCTCGAATTGATGGCCTCGACCAATTATCGGCCCCCTTCACTACTAAAGAGATTGATGCTGTAATTAAGGAAATGCCCAGTGACAGGGCTCCTGGCCCTGATGGTTTTAATGGTTGTTTTCTTAAGAGTTGCTGGCAGATTATCAAAGCGGACTTCTATAGGATGTGCCATGACTTTCATGGTGGGAAGCTCGATCTCACAAGCATTAGTGAGGGATACATCACTTTGATTCCCAAGATTTCTTCTCCAGAAACTGCTAACGATTACAGACCAATCACTCTGCTGAATTGTTGTCTGAAAATTATCACAAAAATTCCGGCCAATCATCTGCAAAAAGTCATCCTCAAAATTATTCATAAGAACCAGTATGGTTTCATTAAAGGGAGAACCATCCAAGATTGCCTCGCGTGGACTTTTGAATACATACATCAATGCCATACCTCAGCGCGGGAGACTATTCTTCTCAAGCTTGATTTTGCTAAAGCGTTTGACACAATTGAGCATGCTCCCATGTTAGAGATCATGAAACACATGGGTTTTGATGACAGGTGGCTAGGTTGGATGGAAACGATATTTGGCTCTGGTGTTTCTTCGGTTCTCCTTAATGGAATTCCTGGCAGGAAATTTCAATGCAAGTGTGGGGTGTGACAGGGTGACCCCATGTCACCGTTAATTTTTGCCCTTGCCACGGACCTCGTGCAAGCAGCGATCAATGATGCGTTTGCTAGCGGCCTCGTTGACCTACCTTTTCCACGAAACAGTGTTGGTGATTTTCCGGTAGTGCAATACGCGGATGACACTATTTTGGTAATGCAAGCATGCCCCGAACAAGCTGCCCGTATGAAAACTATCCTTGAAGACTACGCTGCCTCGGTAGGTTTAAAAATCAATTTTCATAAATCCACTCTCATTCGCATTAATACTGATCATCAATGTGCTGCTGAGTTGGCGGGATGTTTGGATGCTCTGTTGGTTCCCTACCGTTCACTTACCTCGGCCTCCCCATGGGAATGACAAGGCCAAGCTTGCTTGAACTCATGCCGCTCGTGCATGGAGTGGAAAGGAAGATGTCCACGGCATTGTCTCTAATGTCGTCTGAAGCTAAGCTAACTTTGGTCAATTCTGTCGTGACGTCGATGCTGATTTATGCAATGTGCACGATCAAATTGCACCCAAAAGTGGTTGAACATCTGAACAAATTGCGCAGGTACTGTCTTTGGGCAAAAAACTCTGATGATGGGGTCAAAAATAACTCTCTTGCAGCCTGGGAACTAGTCTGTCGGCCAAAACGGAATGGTGGCCTTGGAGTCATCGATATCAAGACCCAGAATGTGGCCCTCCTCTTGAAGCATCTATTCAAATTCTACAACCTTAAAGATGTCCCTTGGGTGGATGTGATATGGGAGGCATACTACAGGAACAAAATCCCGCATGCTGTCGACCCGGTGGGCTCTTTCTAGTGGAGGGACGTGATGCAACTCAATGATGTTTTTCGTGGGATCAAAGTCACCCCAGGAGATGGTTCTGCCTCTTTGTTTTGGAATGATGCCTGGTTTGCCAGTGATCGAGATGCCCCCCTCATGGACATATACCAGAGGGCTTTCTCTTTCTGCCCGAATGAGGATGACTCGATTGCTAAGGTTCTTGCTGCTACGGACCCAACCATGATTTTTCATCTACCTCTTTCGGCCCAGGCTAGAGAAGAGATCAAGGAGATCCAGCAAGGTTCGATGCATGTGCGGTTGGTCAACGACTGCTGTGACACTTGGGAGTGCACGCTTGGGCGCTTTTCATCTAAGAAGTTTTATAACCACTGCTTTAAAGAGATTGTGGCTGATGATGCTTTCGGATGGCTTTGGAAGGCCAAAAGCCCGATCAAGTTTAAAATGTTTGGATGGTTGCTACTTGTGGATCGCTTGAACACCAGAAACATGCTGAAGCGCAGGCACTTCGCCATCACGGGGAACAACTATGCCTGCATGTTCTGTCAAAAAAACCCTGAGGAAACTGTTGAGCACTTGTTCTTTAGGTGCCCTTTTAGTCAACAATGCTAGAGAAAAGTTGGCATGACTTGGCCGATGATGGACAACATGATCGCTTTGCTGCATGGCGGCAACCTCTCTTCATGGACATTTTCCTGTTAGCTGCCTGGAGTTTATGGATGGAGACAAATAATGAATACTTCAGAGGGATCCCACATTCTTTCGGTTCATGGTTGACTAGGTTCAAAAATCTTTTGGAACTCCTAGTTCATAATTGCAGAGAGGAGCTTCATCCTTTCCTGTCTAGCTACATTGTAGGCTTGGGACTTTAGTGCTGTAATATTTCGCCTACATGGCCGGGGGGGGGGGCACTAAAAACCCATTGTAACACTTATGTAACTGTTCCTTTGTGATTAATACAAAAGTCTGTGGGAGCCTCTCCCACTGTCGTTCACTCTCAAAAAACCTTATTAATAAATCATTTTAGCGGTATGAAGTTGATGAATTTAGTAAGCTCTACCTTATGTCCTTAATTTTTGTTTTCTGTTTTTATTAGTTAAATAAAATAAAATGCCATGTTTTGTGTGTTTTCTGAATTTCTCGTGTAATAAAAAAATGACCCAAAAATAAAATTTCTTAGAATGCTCTGAAAATTTAATACGATTTTTTTCTGAATATTTCTGAATTCCTGGTGCAAATAATATCAGAGGGAGGTGCACCAGGACCCTCAGGCGCGCCCTGGTGGGTTGTGGTCCCCACGTAGGCCCCGTCACTTATCTCTTTAGCCCACATCATCACTTACCTCCAGAAAAAAGTCTCTGTTGCTCTCTCCCGTTTTCTTACTCTCAAACCCGCAGATTTCAATCTCTTTGCTCGAAGCTCCATTTCCGAAACTGTGTCGGGGGATTGTTGCTTGGTATGTGACTCCACCGTTTGTCCAATTAGTTTTTGTTTTAGTGGTTTATATTTTGAATAATTAGCTACTCTTGGTGTTGCTGTAGATGAGCTTGCATGTTGAATTCTTAGTGTTCTAAGTAGTTTGAATGCTTGCTATGGCCTCTATGTACCCCTATGAGTAGTTGCTATCAATTTTATAAAGTTTTGTTGACAAATTTTTGTCACCCAAAATTTTTATTTTCAGAAAATTGTACGTGGACATGATGGACCTATTTGGAAGGAGTTCTTCGAGGAGACTATCCTCGGGGGCATGTTCTAGTGACAGTTCTGCCCGCCGGTCTTATGTAGAACCAAATGAAAGTTCCACATGAGATGCCGCCACCAAAACATTCTTATGGCCTTGCGATGAATATATGATGCATGTGGGCATTAAGGAGGAATTTGAGCAGTATGTTCACAATGTCGGTCTCGGTCCCTACATTTCAGATAAGTGTGAGCAACGCCACCTTCTCACTCAGTCATTTTTCAAAGGATTTAAATTCTTCCCTCGTGATTCTAGGGTGTATTTTATAATTTATGTTAATCCATTTACTATCTCACTGGAGAATTTTGCTTACCACTGCAAACTTCCATTTTGGGGTTCGCTTGATGAACCACCAAAGGCTGAGTTCGAGTCTTTCTTTACTAGTCTTTGTTACGATAAAAAATAGGGGAGTGACACAAGGAATAATAAAGAGCATTCATTTTCCCGCAATTCAGTATTTTGCATTATTTAACGGGAAATGCATAGTGGGCAAGCAAGACTGTAGCATACTTTGTGCGCCATACTTGAGCCTCATTCGCACCGCTCTCACTGATGAAAGGAATTATAACCTTGGAGCGATTGTTGCACGTAGACTTTAGCATAACGCTAACAGTGGCTGGTTCTATGGTGGAATTTATGCCACGCGTTTAGCACGAGGACTGGGTGTTTCACCTTTACCCTTTGATCCTATCCTGGCCACGCAGTAAAAGAGCATAAAATTATCAAGGGAAAGGTTGATAACTTCACTTATAATCTATTGTTTAACCAAAAATTTATTGTGCATACATATTTGCCTGCGCCTGCTCTTTTTGACTGTCACAACAAGGGAAGATATTTTTTTTCTTGATAGCGAGGCCCGAGCGCACAATGCAGCAGTGGAGGCAGCACGACAGGCCGAGACATCCGCACCAAGAGCCTCCGTGAGCTACCACGCCGACTACTACCCTCTAGGCTACTAATTGATTATCAACTTAGGCCAAAAGCCTAAGCTTGGGGTGGTACGTGTTTCTCACCGACATTACATTTATGTCCACATATCATTCTATGCGTCGGTGTTCACAATTTTTCATTGTATCATCCATGCTTAGATTTATTTTCTTGCTTTCTTCTTGTGTGTTTGAAAAACTTTTGAAAAACCAAAAAAATAGGTGTAGTAGTTTACTTTCTATACATGCTTAGTAGTAATATTAAAAAGAAGACACAAAAAGATTTCCTTGTTCTTCTTTTGCTTGTTGGGAGCTTTCTCATGTAAATAGTTTTTCTCGTTTTTTCTTCTCCCTTTTATTTGCTTGTTCAAGAAAACCAAAAACTCCAAAAATATTTCAGTGTGTTTCCCTGAATTTCTTTTCTTCTTATTCGAGTCTTACCGAGGAGAAGACCACGATGAAAATGTTGAGCGGCTCTCATATGAATAATTGTTGAACTAATAAAGAGTACATTTTACCTTGTCTTCTCTTGTTGAATAAAATGTTTGCAGATTCCAGCTTAGTCCACGGCACCATTGCACTATTATTATTTTCATATCGTTCGGTCATGCAAGTGAAAGGCAATAATGACGATATTCGATGAACTGGCCATGGCAGAGAGAAACCGGTATGAACTCGACTTGTTTTGTTTGTGTAAATATGTTTAACCTAGTATCCATGATTCAGCCCATTATGATTAAACATGTTTGCAATGACAATTAGAGATTATAGTTTCTCATGCCATGCATAAGTAGCTGGGAGTTGGTAATGATTTATCTTGGATATCAACATTGCGTTAAAATGATTGTGATGTAGTATGATGATATGGTATCCTCCTCTGAATGTTCGAGTGGCTTGACTTGGTACATGTTGATGCATGTACTTGAATCAAAACCAACATAGCCTCTATGATATTTATGTTCATGGTGTTCATATCCTACTCATGCTAGTGTCCAATGTTACTTATGCATAATGCATGTTTATGACCGTTGTTGCTCTCTAGCTGGCCGCTTCTCAATCTAATTGCTAGCCTTCGCCTGTACTAAGTGAGAATTCTGCTTGTACATCAAAAACCATGAACCCAAAGTTATTCCAGATGAGTCCACCATACCTACCTATATGCGGTATTACCCTGCCGTCCTAAGTAAATTTGCATGTGCCACCTCTAAAAAAACTTCTAAAAATTATCCTTTTCGTGTGCGTGGATCATTCATGGAACAACAGGAGGTGGTTGGTATCTTCCATGCTAAGCGGGTTATTCTCAGGTCGAGTGTTTATTCACTCGCCATCGCATGATAAAAGGGCGGTAATAGGGATGCCCAGTCCCAAACTGCAAACATGAAAAAGAGTTAATCTCTTGAATAATCAAACAAAAACTCCCAATGGAGTCAAAACCTTTACTTTTATCGCTTGGGAACCGGCACTAGTGTGCTTAGCATGGAAGACGTTGATAACTGATGGTCGTGAAGTGAATGAGAAGGGTGCATGTCTCAAAATATCATTTATCTCTGCTTTAAAAACTTGAACTCTAGCACCTCTGCAAATCACTGCTTCCCTCTGCGAAGGGACTATCTATTTACTTTTATGTTGTGTCATCACCTTCTTAAACAAGCGCCAGAAATTGAGAAGTGCACAGCTGTCATGATTTATGCATTGTGTGTAGCTAATGTTGGGTGCATCATGACTGGATCTTTTCTACCATGAATTACAATGTTTAGTCGCTGCTTAAACTTTGGAGGTGCTCTGCATTTATGTTTTGCGGTCTCAGAAAGGGCTAGCGAGATATCACTATTGTCATATTATATCATGGTTGTTTTGACAACATGTTGCTGTTTGAGATCTCTTATTATTGCTCGCTAGCTGATTATGTCATTGATATGAGTCATTATAATATTTAAGAGTCACTGTCGACATGGTTAGTTATAATGTTGGCTGAAAACCTGGGTGATGTTTAAGCTTATTTATGCAAACAAGAGCAAAAGAGTTCGTAAAAGTTTTTCTTTTTCACTTTCAGTTTATCAACTGAATTGCTTGAGGACAAGCAAAGGTTTAAGCTTGGGGAAGTTGATACGTCTCCAACGTATCTACTTTTCCTAACGCTTTTCCTCTAGTTTTGGACTCTAATTTGCAAGATTTGAATGAAACTAACCCCGGACTGACGATGTTTTCAGCAGAACTACCATGGTGTTGTTTTTGTGCAGAAATAAAAGTTCTCGAAATGGAACGAAACTTCGCGAGGAATTTTTATATAATATGAAAGAATTTCTGGAGCCAAGACCTACCGGAGAGGGGCCCCTGGGTGGGCACAACCCACCAGGGTGCGCCCCCCTCTCCTGGCGCGCCCAGGTGGGTTGTCCCTGCCTGGTGGCCCCGCGGACCCTGAAACCAACGCTATAAAATCCTATTTTTCCAGAAAAAATCATGGAGAAAGAATTATCGCGAACCACGAGACGGAGACGCTGCCAAGCCATGTTCTTCCTCGGGAGGGCAAATCTGGAGTCCGTTTGGGGCTCCGGAGAGGGTGATCTTCGTTCTTCATCATCACCAATCCTTCTCCATCGCCAATTCCATGATGCACCGGGAGTGTGTAATACCTTCGTAGGCTCACTGGCCGATGAGGAGTTGGATGAGATTCATCATCTAATCGAGTTAGTTTTGTTAGGGCTTGATCCCTAGTATCCACTATGTTGTTAGATTGATGTTGCTATGACTTTGCTATGCTTAATGCTTGTCACTTTGGGCCCGGGAGCCATGAATTCAGATCTGAACTGTTTATGTTATCATTTCTACCTCTTGAGCACTTCGTTGGTTTTCCCCGAAGAGGAAGGGATGATGCAGCAAAGTAGCGTAAGTATTTCCCTCAGTTTTTGAGAACCAAGGTATCAATCCAGTAGGAGGCTACGTGCGAGTCCCTCACACCTGCACAAAACAAATAAATCCTCGCAACCAACGCAAATAGGGGTTGTCGGTGTCAAAACCGGCGGATCTCGGGTAGGGGGTCCTGAACTGTGCGTCTAGGCCGGATGGTAACAGGAGGCAGGGGACACGAAGTTTTACCCAGGTTCGGGCCCTCTCGATGGAGGTAAAACCCTACGTCCTGCTTGATTAATATTGATGATATGGGTATTACAAGAGTTGATCTACCACGAGATCAGAGAGGCTAAACCCTAGAAGCTAGCCTATGGTATGATTTTTGATGTGTACGTTGTCCTACGGACTAGAACCCTCCAGTTTATATAGACACCGGAGAGGGTTAGGGTTACATAGAGTCGGTTACAATGGTAGGAGATCTGAACATCCGTATCGCCAAGCTTGCCTTCCACGCCAAGGAAAATCCCTTCCGGATATAGGACGGGGTCTCCAGTCTTGTATCTTCATAGTCCTGGAGTCCGGCTGAAGGTATAATTCGGCTATCCGAACACCCCCTAATCCAGGACTCCCTCAAGGGTTGTCAATCCCTATAGGGCCACTTACGAGAGTGAGATCTGATAGATATGATAAGATAAGATTTTTGGTATTTTTATGATAAAGATGTAAAGTAAAATAAAGGCAAAGTAAATAGCAAAGGAAATAACTAAGTAGTAGGAGATTAATATGATGAAGATAGACCCGGGGGCCATAGGTTTCACTAGTGGCTTCTCTCGAGAGCATAAGTATTCTACGGTGGGTGACCTGTTGAGCAATTAACAGAATTGAGCATTGTTATGAGAATATCTAGGTATGATCATGTATATAGGCATCACGTCCGAGACAAGTAGACCGACTCCTGCCTGCATCTACTACTATTACTCGACTCATCAACCGCTATCCAGCATGCATCTAGAGTATTAAGTTAAAAAACAGAGTAACGCCTTAAGCAAGATGACATGATGTAGAGGGATAGACTCATGCAATGTGAAGAAAACCCCATCTTGTCATCCTTGATGGCAACAATACAATACGTGCCTTGCTGACCTTACTATCACCAGGAAAGGACACCGCAAGATTGAACCCAAAGCTAAGCACTTCTCCCATTGCAAGAAAGATCAATCTAGTAGGCCAAACCAAACTGATAATTCAAAGAGACTTGCAAAGATAACCAATCATACATAAAAGAATTCATAGAAGATTCAAATATTATTCATAGATAGACTTGATCATAAACCCACAATTCATCGATCTCAACAAACACACCGCAAAAACAAGATTGCATCGAATAGATCTCCACAAGAGAGGGGGAGAACATTGTATTGAGATCCAAAAAGAGAGAAGAAGCCATCTAGCTACTAACTATGGACCCGTATGTCTGAGGTAAACTACTCACACTTCATCGGAGAGGCTATGGTGTTGATGTAGAAGCCCTCTGTGATCGATGCCCCCTCCGGTGGAGCTCCGGAACAGGCCCCAAGATGGGATCTCGTGGATACAGAAAGTTACGGCGGTGGAATTAGGGTTTTGGCTCCGTATCTGATCGTTTGGGGTACGTGGATATATATAGGAGGAAGGAGTACGTGGTGGAGCAACAGGGGGCCCACGAGGGTGGAGGGCGCGCCTGGTGGGGGTAGGCGCGCCCTCCTACCTCGTGGCCTCCTCTTTTCTTTCTTGACATAGGGTCCAAATCTCCCGGATCATAATCTTCCTAAAAATCACATTCCGGAAGGTTTCATTCTGTTTGGACTCCGTTTGATATTCCTTTTCTTCGAAACCCCAAAACAGGCAAAAACAACAATTCTGGGTTGGGCCTCCGGTTAATAGGTTAGTCCCAAAAATAATATAAAAGTGGATAATAAAGCCCAATAATGTCTAAAACAGTAGATAATATAGCATGGAGCAATCAAAAATTATAGATACGTTGGATACGTATCAATCATCATTATATCCATGTTTTAGATCCGATCTTGCAAGTTATAGTCACCTACTACGTGTTATGATCCGGCAACCCCGGAGTGACAACAACCGGGCACACTCCCGGTGATGACCGTAGTTTGAGGAGTTCATGGATTCACTATGTGTTAATGCATTGTTCCGGTTCTCTATTAAAAGGAGGCCTTAATATACCTTAGTTTCCAATATGGACTCCGCTGCCACGGGAGGGTAGGACAAAAGATGTCATGCGAGTTCTTTTAATAAAGCATGTATGACTATTTATGGAATACATGCCTACCTTATCTCGATGAACTGGAGCTAGGGCAGTATCGCCCTAGGTTATAACTGTCACATGATGAATACCATCCAACAAGTCACCGATCCAATGCCTACGAATTTATCTTATATTATTTCTGCTAAGTTACTACTGCTATCATTACTGTTACACTTGCTATAAAATTACTTCTATCACTATTACTATTACCGCTACTGCTGTCACTACTATCAAAACTATCAAACTATCTTGCTACTGATTACTTGCTGCAGTTAATTAATCTCCATGTGTGGTTGAATTGACAACTCAGCTGCTAATACCTTCAAATATTCTTTGGCTCCCATTGTGTCGAATCTATAAATTTGGGTTGAATACTCTACCCTCGAAAACTGTTGTGATCCCCTATACTTGTGGGTTATCAGTGTCCAATTTATCAAGGCTTTGCGAATTTCCGAGGAGCTCTCCAACAACTCCCAAAGTTGAGTGCTTATTCCCCCAAGAAAGCCATGCAAACCTGTTTACTTTTGAAACCATTTTCACACCTAGCCAGGGGGTTGTCCCTGCTATAAAACCCCATCTCCCCCATCCTCTAGAGGAAACTTTTGTCAAACCATTCAGCTACAAGCTTATGCAGCAAGACTGCTAGAGAGATCCGAGAGATCTTGCTATCTTTGCTCTTGTGAGTTCATTCGGATTTGCGAGAAGGAGCCTCTGGTTCCCCCTAGTTCGTGCTCTACGCTTCCGACCGTTTTGTATGAATTAGTCCTAGTTTGTGGTTCTGCTATTGTTCGGACAGCGGGTTGTAGTTCTTGAGCTTCGGTCAGCCATCCCCAACGTACTAGTTGCATCCAACCATGGCAGGTATAAAGCTAGTTATCTTGGCTGCTTGCAGCTAGTTATCCCTTCCGATTCGATCCTATGATGTGAAGATCGGGCCACCCTCAGGCGTGAACTCGTTGATCGGGTTCCCACCTATCATCTGGCATCAGAGCCTTCGTTGACATGGTAGGATCTGTTATCCAAGTTTATCTTGCTATCATCCCTTTAGATCGAGTGTTTTTCATGCTACATTTTCTGTCATAGAAGTCCAAAGCCCCACCAAAAATAAATCCAAGCCTTGTTGGTGTTGAGATCTTGTTGTTGCATACCTTGCATGTTTTTCATCATTTAGATCTGCACCAAGTTCATCTTCATAATTGCTTTCATATTTGGTTGTTGTGCTTTGGAAAAAGAGAGGAAAAAATAGTGGCAAAAAAATCAAAGAGAGAAAGAAAAGAGTGGCAGAAAAAAAAGGTCAAGAGAGAAAAAGAAAGTGTTGTGTAAGATCCAAAAGTTTCAGCTTGATAGAAAATTTTCAGAAGCTTGTGTGTTGTGTTTTTCAATCTTGGTGCAAAGGTGCAGCAGATCCATCCACATATTTTTCTTGGTTTGCATCAACTTGATTTCAGCACAAGACCCTTTTTGTTACCCCACCGAGCTCCACCAAAAACCGAAGCTAGTTATTTGATCCCTGTCTTTCAATCGCTTTAACACATCTGGGAGAAGCACAATCTGATGTGAACTCATAAGAACTTTGGTGAGTAAGAGGTGAGGTTGTGTGATTCCACAAAAATTATCCTATTGCACTTTTGGCCTTACTAACATGGCAGGATCTAGATTGAGTGTTCATGGAGAAAACCATGGGGAAGAAGATGCCCCAGTCACACGTGCTGATTTTCAGGAATTATAGAACATGGTTCACGACCTTGGAAGGATGTTTCACGAGCGACCTCTAGCAGGTGGCGATAGGGTTCGACACCGAAAACACCCTATTGACCCACTTAAGGAAGTTGGGGATGAGAATTCTGTGCATGCTGTTGTGGATGATGCCTTGGAGGATGATAACAATAGCTATGGTGGACATGTGGCTACTGCTCGTGGGCGTGGTGTTGCTGCTCATGGAGGGAAGCGGGGAGGACAACTTCGAGGGCGAGGCCATGGTCCTCGTGGGCACTACTATGACCCTCATGAGCATGTTGCTCGTGGTCATGGAGATGATTTTGATGATTATGATGGTGTTCCATACCGTCGTGCTGCTGATGATGGGCGTCGTGTAGAACGCCATGATCGAGATGGACGAGATGACATAACAAGAATCAAGTTGCGCGTCCCCAAATTCATAGGAAAGAGAGACCCTGATGCATATTTTGATTGGGAAGAACAGTGTGATCAGATTTTTCGTATCCATAATCTCGCCGATCCCAAGAGTCAACCTTGCTTGTGTTGAGTTTTTTGGTTATGCACTCAACCAACTACAGGAAAATCAGCTGCTGCTAGGTCGTGAACGCATTGACACTTGGGAAGAGATGAAACAAGCCATGAGGCAAAGGTTTGTTCCTTCGCAATATCAAAGAGATATCCAAAACAGATTGCAGTGCCTCAGCCAAGGTACACGCATGGTGGATGATACTATAAAGAGATGGAATTGTTGCTGGTTCATGCTCGTATTGATGAAGATGAGGAGTCAAAGATGGCAAGATTTCTGCATGGTCTCAACAATGAAATTTCAGATTTTGTGGAGATGTTTCCCTATAACACTCTACAAGATATTTTGGAGCAAGCAAAGCGCACGGAGAGGAAGGTGCAGCAGAGTGGTCATGGACGGATATCTCATAACCGCACGGCCACACCATGGCAAAGGTTGCAGCCAAGTGCCCCTCATGGTGGTTCTCAGTTTCAACATACTTCACACCCTACCGCCACCCGGCGAACAACGGCTTCATCAGCATCATCACCGACTCCTAGGAATGTTGACAAGTGTGCTCCTTCTATTGCTGGAAGTACTTCTAACCCCACGGTTGTACCATCATCTCGAAGTCGAGATATTGAGTGTTGGAAGTGCAAAGGGCATGGTCACATTTCTTCTGAATGTTGAAACAAGAGAGTTCTATTTGTGAATGAACAAGGTGAATGGGAATCTAAGAGTGAGCATGAAGATAATAGAGCATCGGATGATCATGAGGATGAAGAGGGCGAGAAGAGTGGTTGTGATATTCAGGCCGACATGGGAGATTGCTTTGTTTCCCGTCGTGTGCTTAGTGTCAATGCAGATAGAGAAGAGAAAGGGCAGCGACATAATATTTTTCACACCCGTGGCACCATCAAGGACAAGGTTTGCAGAATTATTGTTGACAATGGCAGCTGCAACAACATTGCAAGTTCAGATTTGATAGAGAAATTGGGACTGAAACAAAGAAGGCACCCAAGTCCATATAAGATGCAATGGCTCAAAGATTGTGGTACACTTCGAGTAAGCAACATCGTCACCGTTCAGTTTTCCATTGGGAAGTGCCGAGATCAAGTGGAATGTGACATGGTGCCAATCCAAGCGTGCGAATTGTTGCTGGGAAGGCCTTGGTTGTATGATCGTGATGTGCAAATCAGCAGTCGACTAATCATATCTCGTTCCAATACGAGGGAGAGCGCATATCTTTGCTCCCTTTGACACCCGAAGAAATATTGATGGATGATCTGAAAAGGAAAGAGAGAGTGAGTGAGAAACACTTGAGTGACATCTACCAACATAGTGAGCGAGAGAATCCAAAGCCAAATAAAACCCCACAGCTTAAATTGACCAAGACATGGGAAAGAGGGATTAGTTATGATGGCTAGGAAAAGGGACATGAGAGAGTTGAGAGAACCCAATTCTGTGTTCTTTGTACTTTTGTACAAGGACAATTTTCTTTCTACTAACGACTTACCCTCTACCACTCCTAGTGTTGTTGCTGAACTTTTGCAGGGGTACGAAGATGTGTTCCTTGAGGAGATACTACCAGGGCTGCCACCACAAAGAGGCATTGAGGACCAAATTGATTTGGTCCCAGGAGCCCCATTGTCGAACCGACAACCATACTGCACAAACCCGGAGGAAACCAAGGAGATTCAGCGACAAGTTGCGGGCCTACTAAACAAAGGTTATGTAAGTGAAAGTCTCTCTCCTTGTGTTGTACCCGTTCTTTTAGTACCAAACAAAGATGGCTCTTCTCGAATGTGTTGTGATTGTAGGCCTATTAACAACATCACCATGAGGTATAGGCACCCCATACCTAGGCTTGATGATATTCTTGATGAACTTAGTGGCGCCACCATCTTTTCTAAAATTGACTTGCGGAGTGGATACCACCAAATTAGAATGAGAGGGTGATGAATGGAAAACTGCTTTTAAAACAAAATCTGGTTTGTATGAGTGGTTAGTTATGCCATTTGGATTGACAAATGCACCTAGTACCTTCATGAGATTAATGAATCATGTGCTTAGAATGTTCATTGGCAAGTTTGTGGTTGTTTACTTTGATGACATCCTAATTTATAGCAAAACTTTGGATGAACATGTTGAACACATCCGATGTGTGCTTGCTGTCCTAAGATAGGAGAGATTACATGCTAATAAGCAAAAGTGCATATTTTGCACAAACAAAGTTGTGTTTCTTGGCTTTGTTGTTTCAGGTAAAGGTGTGGAGGTAGATGAGGAGAAGGTCAAAGCCATTTGTGAGTGGATGCCTCCACAAAATGTAAGCCAAGTACAAAGCTTCCTTGGCCTTGTTGGTTTCTATCGCCGGTTTGTGAAGGATTTCAGCACCATTGCTGCCCCAATGAATGAGCTAACTAAGAAAGATGTTCCCTTCAAGTGGGAAAACGCACAAGAGAAGGCCTTCCAAGAGCTGAAAGAAAAATTGACAACTACACCATTGCTTGCACTACCCAACTTTGATTGCTCTGTTCGCTTGTTGCTTTTCCAGGAGGCTCATGCTGGTGGTCTCATGGGACATTTTGGAGCAAAGAAAACTGACAGTGTGTTGATCGACCATTTCTTTTGGCCAAGGATGAGGCGTGATGTTGAGCGCTATGTGCTACGTTGTGAGATCTTCCGCAAAGCTAAGTCACGTTTAAACCCTCATGGACTTTATACGCCTTTATCAATTCCTAGCACACCTTGGGAAGATATTTTTATGAATTTTTTTCTTGGATTACCACGTACTAAGAGAGGGAGTGATTCCATTTTTGTGGTGTTTGATAGGTTTAGCAAGATGGCTCATTTTATCCCATGTCATAAGAGTGATGATGCTTCACACATTGCTGATTTGTTTTTCGGAGAAGTCGTGCGAGTACATGGAGTACCACGCACTATTTTTTTAGATCGTGACACCAAGTTTCTGAGCTATTTTTGGAAAACATTGTGGGAAAATCTAGGAACAAATCTTCTCTTTTCCACTACATGCCACCCATAAACAGATGGAAAAATTGAAGTTGTCAACCGCACACTATCCATGATGCTGAGAGCAGTTTTAAAGAAAATTTTGAAGATGTGGAAAGAGTGTCTCCCCCACGTGGAGTTTGCATACAACAGGGTGGTACATTCGACCACTAATTTTTATCCTTTTGAAATTGTTTACGGTTTCAAACCTTCTGCTCCCATAGATCTTTTGCCTTTACCATTGCAGGAGTGGACTAATCTTGATGCAAGTAAGTGTGCTGACTTCGTGAAGAAAATTCATGAGAAGACCAAGGAGAATATTGAGAAGATGACTGAACAATATGCAAAACGAGCAAACAAGGGAAGAAAGAAGGCGTTGTTTGAAGAAGGTGATCTTGTGTAGGTGCACCTGCGGAAGGATCGTTTCCCGGATTAATGCAAATGCAAGTCACAACCACGTGGAGATGGTCCATTCAAAGTGCTTGCAAAGATCAATGATAATGCCTACAAGATTGACCTTCTAATGGATTATGGTGTTAGTCCAACCTTCAATGTGTCTGACCTCTCTCCATACTTTGGACCATCAGAATCTAGGACGACTCATTTTCAAGAGC
>NC_041386.1:18089643-18157011 GCF_002162155.2 Triticum dicoccoides | reverse complement strand
GATGAGGACACCACAACCATCGATAAGTCTCCAACAATTATAGGTCTAATCACAAAAAGTTGCGCCAAACTAATAAGTGACCAAGTGAACGTTAACTTAAGTTTACCTTGTAACCTTGATGATACAACTATGATTTCATACCCATTATTGTTGGTTGAACTTAGGTATCACATGAAAGAAACCCAACAACCTATGAGCTCTTGAAACAACCAGTTTGGAGGAACAAGTTTGGACGAAACAAGTTTCAAGTGAAATTGATGTTGTCAGTTTTTACCTTTGATGTTTTGGTGTGCCACACCCATGTGGTGGAGAGACGGGGATATAGGGGTACATCAACAGAAGCTACATCAAATTATCTTTTCAATGCAAAAAACCTCACATCATTTGGAGTTGTGAGTCAAACGTTGTAGTCATTCTCGTGGAAGGTGTCCAGTCTGTCAATGCTTCGCGAATTTCCGAGGAGCTCTCCAACAACTCCCAAAATTGAGTGCTTATTCCCAAATGCAAACATGTTTACTTTTGAAATCATTTTCACACCTAGCCAAGGGGGTTGTCCCTGCTATAAAACCACATCCCCGCCATCCTCTAGAGAAAACTTTTGAAACCATTTTCACACCTAGCCAAGGGGGGTTGTCCCTGCTATAAAACCCCATATCCCTCATTCTCTAGAGAAAACTTTTGTCAAACCATTCAGCTACAAGCTTATGCAGCAAGACTGCCGGAGAGATCCGAGAGATCTTGCTACCTTTCCTCTTGTGAGTTCATTCGGATTCGCGAGAAGGAGCCTCTGGTTCCCCCTAGTTCATGTTCTACGGTTCTGGCCGTTTTGTGTGGCTTAGTCCCGGTTTGTGGTTCTGTGATTGTTCGGACGGCGGGTTGGGATTCTTGAGCTTCGGTCAGCCATCCCCAACATACGGGTTGCATCCAACCTTGGCAGGTATAAAGCTAGCTACCCCGACTGCTTGCAGCAAGTTATCCCTTCTGATTCGATCCTACGACGTGAAGATTGGGCCACTCTCGGGCATGAACTCGTTCATCGGGTTCCCACCTATCACCGCATTGAGCCGTGTGTTTTTTCCGCGCAGACGCAAAGGAATGTGGGCGAAAGAAATGCCTCAAACCCATTGGAGTTTCCATAAACATGCGCGTGTGATGATGATGGGATGGTTTCATGTCTCGAGGCAATCAAACAATCGGGCATTGCTCGTGTGTGTGTGTGTGTGTGTGATGCAACGGAAATTCACAGGGGCACGTATGTGCAGGGAACACATCTGGCAAGTTCTGTCTGGCGGCTCGATTGCCTCGTGATTTTCCAACTAGTTGGATCCCGCGCGAGGACACGGTAATTTTTAAGTTTCATTGGTTGAAATTTATGATTTTTATCTAAAATTTGCGACTTTCTCGCTTACTCTTTCTAAGTTTCATAGATAAAATTGTAAGACATTTTTTTGTGGGTTGTTGGCACAAAAATCATGATTTTATCGGTTGCTCGTACTAATTTTCAAGAGTTGAAACTTAATATTTATTTTTAGAATTCATCAAAACATATTCAAACCCAATCTGAATTGAAAGCCCTCATCACGAGAACACAGATATGATAATGGAACTTAATTTAGACTTTTTGTTTAAAAAACATAAAAGTTTGAAAATCATAAGCTAAAATAAAAGCACGCCCAAAGGACCTGTTTGCCGCGAAACCTGTGTGCCACAAATTCTCGTCCTCCCACGCAAGCCAAACTAGAAGCTAGAGCATTTATTTTCTCTGTTTCTTAGAAAGGCAAATTTTATTAGAACACAATAAAGTGTCAAGGATATAAAACCACAATAAGCACACGTGCAGTCCCTCTAATACTATATACAAAAAGAATTGTGGCAGTAAAAAATAAGGTCATTGAAGAACAATCAAAACAATGATTAAAAACGACAACAATGACCATATGCACCAAATATCTTATGACATCATAAGGATAACAAGAAAATTTCTCCGTTAGCAGTGTCTCTATGAAGGAAACGACGATCAAGTGTCGTCATCTTCAAATCGAACAATAAAGGCCCGATCATGGGTTTTCGCCTAGAAGATCAAGTCACGTAAATATATACAACAAGAACAACATAAAAACACCATAGTTGCCAGGTATAATTAACTAGGGTCATACCTAAGGTTTTCACCCTAGAGCTCGAGAAGCACCATCAAATGAAAGTCATCATGTTATGTCATCACCATTTTTCCATGAGTTCAACAACTAAGTAGCACGGTCTTGACGTGAGATATCACACAAATGGAGACCATGCCCGCATAAGCAAGCGGTCAAGCCGCAACAAGAGTCGGTCGCCCTCGCCACCAAATTGTTCAAATGGTGAAGCTTGACATTGCACACATGACAAAAGATTGACGAGGAAGGAACGGACAACACCAAAATCCAAAATTGGAATGCTATGACAACATGAGCTATATTATTGCTCCGACTTCCTCGTATGTGGCGAAACCATTAGTCTACTAGAAACGCAGAACCAAGGCACCACCGACACACCAGAATGGAGGACCGACTCATTGGTACACATAAGGCATCCATTGTCTCCAGCATACCTATAGCTGGGTTCGCGAACAGTGATGCCCAACCACTAGAGATCGTCGGCCCAACAGGAAATGTCGCTGCCGCAGTTCGACCGCCATATCCCCTGCCTCAATCTCCCGATGAAGGCCACTAGAATGGATATATCCCGCCGCCACCTTCACCAGTCTAGTGCCCAGACTTAGTCCAACCACTAGTCTCTAGAAGTGTGAAAGTGCAACTATCCCTGGGTGGTTTTGGTAATTACTAACAACATATAGCTCATTGAACTAATACTATTTCAAGATGATCATTTCAGAAAGTTCAATGATTGGCATGGCATGGATTAGGAATGTGGACCCCTCAAAATGCAAGGACACACATTGTCTCAAGCTCAAGACTCTACATTTTTATTTTAGTGATCCAAGATCACATTGAGTCCATAGGAAAAGCCAATACTATTAAAAGGGGATGATGTGTTGCTTAATGGCTTACTTGCTCAAAATGCTTAGTGATATGCTCCAAAACCCTCAACCACTTTCTCATATCCACATATGTCCCAAACCAAAAGTGAAACTCGGCCCCACCGAAATGTTCTATCCGGCGCCACCGAGTTCATTTGACATAGCCACTGCCAGAAACCCTAGTCACTTTGGTCTCACCGATAGGGATCTCGGTCTCACCGAGATGGGATTACAAACTCTCTGTTTCCCTTTGTAACGTTCCGGTCCAACTGAGATGAGCGATAGGTCCCATCGAGTCTGCAATGCAAACTCTCTTGTTCCCTTTCGTAACATTTCGGTCTCACCGAAATGAGCGAATCGGTCCCACCGAGTTTGCCTAACCAACTCTCTGGTTAGCTTATTACCAAAGTCGGTCCCACCGAGTTTGAGTAATCAGTCACACCGAGATTACGTTATGCCCGAACCCTAATGAAATCGGTCCCACCGAGTTGACATGTCGGTCCCACCAAAAAGCCCAATGTCTATATTTTGAACTGAATCGTTATGACCGAGTTTTGTAATTCGGTCCCACCGAGTGTGGTGAATTGTGTGTAATGGTTAGATTTTGTGTGGAGGATATATATACCCCTCCACCCTCCCTTCATTAGTGGGGAGAGCCATCAGAACGTGCCTACACTTCCAGCATACATTTTTTGAGAGAGAACCACCTACTCATGTGTTGAGACCAAGATATTCCATTCCAACCATATGAATCTTGATCTCTAGCCTTCCCCAAGTTGCTTTCCACCAAATCCAAATCTGTGAGAGAGAGTTGAGTGTTTGGGAGACTATCATTTGAAGCATAAGAGCAAGGAGTTCATCATCAACACACCCTCTATTACCTTTTGGAGAGTGGTGTCTCCTAGATTGGTTAGGTGTGACTTGGGAGCCTCCGACGGGATTGTGGAGTTGAACCAAGGAGTTTGTACGGGCAAGGAGATAACCTACTTCGTGAAGATCTACCCTAGTGAGGCAAGTCCTTCGTGGGCGATGGCCATGGTGGGATAGACAAGGTTGCTTCTTCATGGACCCTTCGTGGGTGGAGCCCTCCGTGGACTCGCGCAACCAATACCATTTGTGGGTTGAAGTCTCCATAAATGTGGATGTATGATAGCACCACCTATCGGAACCATGCCAAAAATCTCCGTGTCTACATTGCGTTTGCTCCCTCCAAACTCCCCCCTTTACCTTCATATGCAAATATTTTACATTCCGCTGCTATACTCTTAGACTTGCATGTGTAAGTTGATTGCTTGACTTGTTCTTAGTTGCTAAAATCTGCCAAGACTTAAAATTGGGAAAAGGCTAGATTTTTATTTAGTCAAGTAGTCTAATCACCCCCCCCCCCTCTCTAGACATATTTTTGATCCTACAAGTGGTATCAGAGCTTTGGTCTCCATTTGCCTTGATTTCCATAACTTTGGTGATCATAGCCTTGGTTTCACAACCTAGGAGAGTACGGCGTCTAGCGAGGGAAATTACCACCATAGAGGTCCTTACTTTGATGGTACTAATTTTGCTAGTTGGAAGCATAAGATGAAAATGCATATCCTTAGACATAACCCCGCCATTTGGGCTATTGTGTGTATTGGCTTGCAAGGTGAATTCTTTGATGGGAGAGAACCGAACCGTGAAGCTACCGCGGAAGAGTTGAAGATGCTGCAATACAATGCTCAAGCTTGCGATATCCTCTGCAACGAATTGTGCCTCGAAGAATTCAACAAAATCAGCCGTCTTGAGAATGCAAAGGAAATTTGGGATACTTTGATTGATATGCATGAAGGTACCAACTCCGTCAAGGAATCCAAATTGGATGTGCTTCAAAGTCAACTTGACAAGTTCAAAATGAAGGATGGTGAAGGTGTCGCTGAAATGTACTCTAGGCTTGCTCTCATCACAAATGAGATTGCCGGCTTAGGAAGTGAAGAGATGGCCGATAGATTCATCATCAAGAAGATCCTAAGAGCCTTGGATGGAAAAAATGATACCGTGTGCACATTGATCCAAATGATGTCCAACTACAAAGATCTCAAGCCAACGGAAGTCATTGGAAGAATTATTGCTCATGAGATGTCACTTGATGACCCACAAGTATAGGGGATCTATCGTCGTCCTTTCGATAAGTAAGAGTGTCGAACCCAACGAGGAGCAGAAGGAAATGATAAGCGATTTTTAGCAAGGTATTCTCTGCAAGTATTGAAATAAGTGGTAACAGATAGTTTTGTGATAAGATAATTTGTAACGAGCAACAAGTAACAAAAGTAAAAAAAGTGCAGCAAGGTGGCCCAATCCTTTTTGTAGCAAAGGACAAGCCTGGACAAACTCTTATATAAGGAAAAGCGCTCCCGAGGACACATGGGAATATCGTCAAGCTAGTTTTCATCACGTTCATATGATTCGCGTTCGGTACTTTGATAATTTGACATGTGGGTGGACCGGTGCTTGGGTGATGTTCTTACTTGAACAAGCATCCCACTTATGATTAACCTCTATTGCAAGCATCCGCAACTACAACAAAAGTATTAAGGTAAACCTAACCATAACATGAAACATATGGATCCAAATCAGCCCCTTACGAAGCAACGCATAAACTAGGGTTTAAGCTTCTGTCACTCTAGCAACCCATCATCTACTTATTACTTCCCAATGCCTTCCTCTAGGCCCAAACAATGGTGAAGTGTTATGTAGTCGACATTCACATAACACCACTAGAGGCTAGACAACATACATCTCATCAAAATATCGAACGAATACCAAATTCACATGACTACTAATAGCAAGACTTCTCCCTTATCCTCAGGAACAAACATAACTACTCACAAAGCATATTCATATTCATAATCAGAGGGGTAATAATATGCATAAAGGATCTGAACATATGATCTTGCACCAATTAAACCAACTAGCATCAACTACAAGGAGTAATTAACACCACTAGCAACCTACTAGCACCAATCCCGGACTTGGAGACAAGAATTGGATACAAGAGATGAACTAGGGTTTTGAGATGAGATGGTGCTGATGAAGATGTTGATGGAGATTTCCCTCTCCCGATGAGAGGAGCGTTGGTGATGACGATGGCGATGATTTCCCCCTTCGGGAGGGAAGTTTCCCCGGCAGAACAGCTCTGCCGGAGCCCTAGATTGGTTCTGCCAAGGTTCCGCCTCGTGGCGGCGGAGTTTCGTCCCTAAAGGTTGCTTCTGGGTTTTTTCTCGACGAAAGACTTCATATAGCAGAAGATGGTCATCGGAGAGCCACCAGGGGGCCCACGAGGTAGGGGGCGCGTCCCCGCTATCGTGGAAAGGGTGAGGGACCCCTGGTCTTCATCTTTAGCGAGGATTTTTCATTATTTATTATAAGGTATTCCCTGGAGTTTCAGGACTTTTGGAGTTGTGCAGAATAGGTCTCTAATATTTTCTCCTTTTCCAGCCCAGAATTCCAACTGCCGACATTCTCCCTCCTTATGTAAACCTTGTAAAATAAGAGAGAATAGCCATAAGTATTGTGACAGAATGTGAAATAACAGCCCATAATGCAATAAATATCGATATAAAAGCATGATGCAAAATGGACGTATCAACTCCCCCAAGCTTAGACCTCGCTTGTCCTCAAGCGAAAGCCGATAACAATAAATATGTCCCCATGTTTAGAGGTAGAGGCGTCGGTAAAAATAAAATACGGACATGAGGGCATCATGATTATTCTCATAACAGCAGCATACATAGATATTGTCATATGATTACTTATGTTCAAGTGATGATCTATTCACAATGCAAAAGTATGAATCAGAAACCTTATTGAGAACCAACAAACTATAACCTCAGTCATTGAAGCAATTGCAATTTATCATAACATCAGAAAGAGTCTATGTCAGAGCTAAAAAGCAAGTCCACATACTCAACTATCATCTAGTCCTTCATAATTGCTAACACTCGCACAATACTTGTGGTTACGGAGTTTTAATCGAACACAGAGAAAGATAGGGGCTTATAGTTTCGCCCCACAACCTTTTACCTTGAGGGTAATGTTAACAATAATAACTCATGCCCCCCTACATCCAATTATATATATATATATATATATATATATATATATATATATATATATATATCAGGTTCTTTCCAACATGCTCGGCTTGCCAAAGGATAAAGTGAAAAAGGGAGAGGTGAAGATCACCATGACACTTGCATAAGGTAGAAGATAATAATAAAAGATAGGCCCTTCGCAGAGCGAAGCAAAGGTTGCCATGCGCTTTTATGGTTGGATGCACAAAATCTTAATGCGAAAGAACGTCACTTTATATTGCCCCTTGTGATATGAACCTTTATTATGCAGTCCATCGCTTTTATTACTTCCACATCACAAGATCGTATAAAGCTTATTTCTCCCACACTAATCATACATATTTAGAGCAATTTTTATTGCTTTGCACCGATGACAACTTACTTGAAGGATCTTACTCAATCCATGGGTAGATATGGTGGACTCTCATGGCAAAACTGGTTTAAGGGTATTTGGAAGCACAAGTAGTATCTCTACTTGGTGCTGAGAATTTGGCTAGCATGAGGGGGAAAGGCAAGCTCAACATGTTGGATGATCCATGACAACATACTTATCTCAGATATAAGAAAACATAACCCATTACGTTGTCTTCCTTGTCCAACATCAACTCTTTAGCATGTCATATTTTGATGAGTGCTCCCAATCATAAAAGATGTCAATAATAGTATATTTATATGTGAAACCTCTCTTTCCTTATTACTTCCTATTAATTGCAATGATGACCAAAGCTATGTCTGCCAACTCCCAACAACTTTTAATCATCACACTCTTTCTATGTGAAGTCATTACTATCAATAAGATCAATATGAACTTTTGTTTCTTCTTATTCTTTTTCTCTTTTCTTTTATTCACCCAAGATCATAGCAAGAAAATCAAGCCCTTGACTCAACACTAATCTTTATTATATAGCTCACGGACTCGATTACATAGAGAGATCATAAAGCAAAACTTAAAACTAGATCATGCCATAAACCTTATTCTACTAGATCAAAATACTACTAATAGGATCGAACTAAGGAAAACGGTAAAGATAGGAGTATTGATTGTGATACGATACCGGGGCACCTCCCCCAAGCTTGGCAGTTGCCAAGGGGAGTGCCCATACCCATGTGATTATATCTCCTTGGTTGGTGAAGAAGGAGGTGATGGATAGTCGCACATCGAGCGTAAGAGGTCCTCTAGCTTGCGAATAATGCCCTTGAGTGCTAAGATATGCTCCTTCAACAAAATATTTTCACTTGTGAGATACTTGTTTTGAATACAAGTTAACTCAATCATCTAGAAAGCTTCGATCTTAGTTGGGGTAAGAAGGTTGTGATCAAGTTGAAGGATGTCTTCTGTTGCCGGAGCTTGGTTCTCCGTGGCCTTCTTGATCCCTTCATCCTTGTTGATCTCCATGGGTTATTCCCTCTTCAGCTCTATCTTTATTAGCCAGGCATCTTTGTCACCGTTGTTGGAGGAGGGGGACGACATGATGCCTGGCCTTGACAACCCTGACACAGAACAGCCCAAAACAAGAATAGAGGACATTTGTGTGATATGGGAGTCAAAACCTTCGGGAGAATATATAGTGAATTTTTACCGACCAAAATACGTATCGTGCAAGAAAACGGAGTCCGGAAGGCACACGAGGTGCTCACGAGGTAGGGGGCGCGCCCAGGGGGGTACGGCGCGCCCTCCACCCTTGTGGGGCCCTCGTGTCCTTCCCGGACTGCTACTTAATTTTCTATTTTTCTAAATATTCCAAAACGGAGAAATATTGCCTTAAAAACTGTTTTGGAATCGGTTTACTTACTGTACCACATACCTATTCCTTTTCAGGGTCTGAAACATTCTGGAAGTGTCCCTTATGTATTCCTCCGGGGTTACAGTTTCAATAATATTGGTTTCAATATTTATGGGATTACCTGAGATATAATGTTTAATTCTCTGACCGTTTACCACCTTCGGATTTGTGCCTTCGAAGTTGTTGATTTTTATGGCACCGGAACGATAGACCTCCTCGATAACATAGGGGCCTTTCCATTTAGAGAGAAGTTTTCCTGCAAAAAATCTTAAATGAGAGTTGTATAGCAATACATAATCACCTACATTAAATTCACGCTTTTGTATCCTTTTGTCATGCCATCTTTTAACCTTTTCTTTAAACAACTTGGCATTTTCATAAGCTTGGGTTCTCCATTCATCAAGTGAGCTAATATCAAATAGCCTCTTTTCACCAGCAAGTTTGAAATCATAGTTGAGCTCTTTAATAGCCCAATATGCCTTATATTCTAGTTCGAGAGGTAAGTGACATGCTTTTCCATATACCATTTTATATAGAGACATACCCATAGGATTTTTATATGCAGTTCTATAGGCCCATAATGCATCATCAAGTTTCTTGGACCAATTCTTTCTAGACCTATTGACAGTCTTTTGCAAAATTAATTTGAGTTCTCTATTACTCAATTCTACTTGACCACTAGACTGTGGGTGATACGGAGATGCAATTCTATGATTGACGTCATATTTAGCAAGCATTTTACGGAAAGCACCATGAATAAAATGTTAACCGCCATCAGTCATTAAATATCTAGGGACTCCAAACCTCGGAAAAATAACTTCTTTAAGCATTTTAATAGAAGTGTTATGATCAGCACTACTAGTTGGAATAGCTTCTACCCACTTAGTAACGTAATCAACAGCAACTAAAATATGTGTACATCCATTAGAGGCAGGAAAAGGTCCCATATAATCAAAGCCCCAAACATCAAACGGTTCAATAACAAGTGAATAATTCATAGGCATTTCTTGACGTCTACTAATATTACCAATTCTTTGACATTCATCACAAGATAGGACAAACTTACGGGCATCCTTGAAGAGAGTATGCTAATAAAAACCGGATTGCAATACCTTATGTGCAGTTCTATCTCCCGCGTGGTGTCCTCCATAAGTTTCAGAGTGGCACTTCCGTAGGATCTGTTCCTGTTCATGCTCAGGTACACAACGTCTAATAACACCATCCACTCCTTCTTTATAAAGATGTGGGTCATCCCAAAAGTAATTTCTCAAATAATAGAAGAACTTTTTCTTTTGTTGGTATGTGAATCTAGGTGGTATGAATTTAGCAACAATGTAATTAGCATAATCAGCATACCAAGGGGTACTACGAGAAGTACTTATGACATTTAATTGTTCATCGGGAAAGCTATCATCAATAGGTAGTGGGTCATCAAGAACATTCTCTAACCTAGATAAGTTGTCTGCAACGGGGTTCTTAGCTCCTTTCTATCAACAATATGCAAATCAAATTCTTGTAGCAAGATAAGCCATCTAATAAGTCTAGATTTAGCATCTTTCTTCTCCATAAGATACTTAATAGCAGCATGATCAGTGTGGATAGTTACTTTAGAATCAACAATATAAGGTATGAACTTATCACAAGCAAATACAACTGCTAAAAGTTCTTTTTCAATAGTAGCATAATTTCTTTAAGCATTGTCTAGAGTCTTACTAGCATAATGGATAACATTTAATTTCTAATCAACTCTTTGCCCTAGAACAGCACCTACAGCATAATTGCTAGCATCACACATAATTTCAAAGGGTAAATTCCAATCAGGTGGCTGAACAATAGGTGCAGATACTAATGCTTTCTTAAGTATTTCAAATGCTTCTACACAGTCATCATCAAAGACAAATGGTATATCTTTTTGTAATAAATTAGTCAGAGGCCGAGAAATTTTTGAGAAGTCCTTAATGAACTTCCTATAAAATCCGGCGTGACCAAGGAAACTTCTTATACCTTTGATGTCCTTGGGACATGGCACCTTTTCAATAGCATCAACCTTGGCTTTATCAACTTCAAATACCTCTTTCAGAAACTTTATGCCCCAAGACAATACCTTCATTAACCATAAAGTGGCACTTTTCCCAATTCAATACAAGATTAGTTTCTTCACATCTCTGCAAAACTCGATCAAGATTGCTCAAGCAATCATCAAAAGAAGATCCATAGACGGAAAAGTAGTCCATGAAAACCTCACAAATCTTTTCACAAAAGTCAGAGAATATAGCCATCATGCATCTTTGAAAGGTAGCAGGTGCATTACATAAACCAAAAGGCATACGTCTATAAGCAAAAGTAACAAAAGGGCATGTAAAAGTAGTCTTTGATTGATCTTTAGCCGACACAGGTATTTGAGAGAAACCAGAATAACCATCTAGAAAGCAGTAATGTGTATGCTTGCATAATCTTTCTAGCATTTGATCGATAAAAGGTAAGGAGTAATGATCTTTCTTATTAGCCTTATTTAATTTGCGAAAATCAATTACCATCATATAACCTGTAATAATTCTTTGTGGAATCAATTCATCTTAATCATTAGGAACAACAGTAATACCTCCCTTCTTAGGGACACAATGAACGGGACTTACCCACTGACTATCAGCAACGGGATAAATTATACTTGCCTCCAGAATCTTTAGTATTTCTTTTCTTACCACTTCTTTCATTTTAGGATTCAGACGTCGTTGAGGATCGCGAACTGGTTTGGCATCTGCTTCCAAATTTATTTTATGTTGACATAGAGTGGGACTAATGCCCTTAAGATCATCAAGAGTATATCCAATAGCAGCACGGTGCTTCTTTAGAGTTTTCAATAATCTTTCTTATTCATGCTCTGAAAGGTTAGCACTAATAATAACAGGATATATCTTCTTTTCATCAAGATAAGCATATTTAAGATTATCAGGCAACGGCTTAAGCTCAAACACAGGATCACCCTTAGGTGGAGGGGGATCCCCTAGGATTTCAACAGACAAATTGTGTTTCAGAATAGGTTCCTGTTTAAAGAATACTTCATCTATTTCCCTTCTTTCATTCACAAACATATCATTCTCATGGTCTAGCAAATATTGTTCTAAAGGATCGCTAGGAGGTACGGCAATTGAAGCAAGACCAAAAATTCCATCCTTACTAGGCAATTCTTCTTCACGGTGTTGTTTACTAAATTTAGAGAAATTAAACTCATGAGTCATATCATCTAAGCTGACGGTAACAACATCCCTTGTGCAATCTATGGTAGCATTAATAGTATTTAAGAAGGGTCTACCAAATATAATGGGACAAAACCTATCTTGTGGGGAACCAAGAACAAGAAAATCAGCAGGATATTTAGTTTTCCCACACAAGACTTCAACATCTCTAACGATTCCCATTGGTGAAATAGTATCTCTATTAGCAAGTTTAATAGTAACATCAATTTCTTCTAACTCAACACGTGCAATGTCATGCATAATTTCTTTGTATAAGTCAATAGGTATTGCACTAGCACTAGCACCCATATCACATAAGCCATGATAACAATGATCTCCTATTTTAACAGAAATAACATGCATGCCTACCATAGGTCTATTTTTATCTTTAGCACAAGGTTTAGCAATTCTAGCAGTTTCACCGCAGAACTGAATAACATGCCCATCAATATTATCAGACAAGAGATCTTTAAAAATAGCGATATTAGGTTCAACTTTAACTTTCTCAGGAGGTGTATATGTTTTAATATTGCTTTTACAAACCATAGTTGAAGCTTTAGCATGATCCTTTATCCTAACAGGGAAAGGTGGTTTGTCAACATAACAAGTAGGAACAATAGGATCATTATAAGTGACAGTCTTTTCTTCAACTTTAATAGGTGCAGCCACTTTTACTTCTATGGGAGGATGATATTTAAACCACTTCTCCTTAGGGATATCAACATAAGTAGCAAAAGATTCACAGAAAGAAGCTACTATCTCAGAATCAAGTCCATATTTAGTGCTAAACTTACGGAAAGTATCGGTATCCATAAAAGATTTAACACAATCAAACTTAGGTGTCATACCGGACTCCTTACCTTTGTCGAGATCCCAATCTTCAGAGTTGCATTTAATTCTATCCAATAAATCCCATCTAAATGCAATAGTCTTCATCATAAAAGAGCCAGCACAAGAAGTATCGAGCATGGTGCGATTATTTTCAGAAAGCCGAGCATAAATTTTTTGAAGAATTGTTTCTCTTGGGAGCTCATGATTGGGGCATGAATATAACATTGATTTAAGCCTCCCCCAAGCTTGAGCGATGCTTTCTCCTTCGCGAGGCCAAAAATTATATATATAATTGCGGTCACGATGAACAAGATGCATAGGGTAATACTTTTGATGAAATTCCAATTTCAATCTTCTATAGTTCCATGATCTCGTATCATCACATAGCCTATACCGTGTCAATGTGTCTCCCTTCAAAGATAAAGGGAATACCTTCTTCTTAGCAACATCATCGGGTATGCCTGCAAGCTTAAATAATCCACAAACTTCATCCACATATTTTAGGTGTTTATCAAGATGCTTTGTTCCATCTCCTGTAAAAGGATTAGCTAGCAGTTTTTCTATCATACCCAAAGGATACTCATAAGGAATTTCATTTTCAATAGGTTCAGTAGGTTGAGGAGCAACTCTTTGCTCTACTGGTCGGGGTGAAGATACCCCGAACAAGCCCCTCAGAGGATTACTTTCCATAGTAGCAAGTGACAGTAAATTTCAGCACACTATATAATTTTTTTCCTTACCCCAAAGGCGCTTCAGTCCCCGGCAATGGCGCCAGAAAAGAGTCTTGATGACCACAAGTATAGGGGATCTATCGTAGTCCTTTCGATAAGTAAGAGTGTTGAACCCAACGAGGAGCAGAAGGAAATAATAAGCGGTTTTCAGCAAGGTATTCTCTGCAAGTACTGAAATAAGTGGTAACAGATAGTTTTGTGATAAGATAATTTCTACCGAGCAACAAGTAACAAAAGTAAATAAAGTGCAGGAAGGTGGCCCAATCCTTTTTGTAGCAAAGGACAAGCCTGGACAAACTCTTATATAAGGAAAAGCGCTCCCGAGGACACATGGTAATATCGTCAAGCTAGTTTTCATCATGTTCATATGATTCGCATTCGGTACTTTGATAATTTGACATGTGGGTGGACCGGTGCTTGGGTTCGGTTCTTACTTGAACAAGCATCCCACTTATGATTAACCTCTATTGCAAGCATCCGCAACTACAACAAAAGTATTAAGGTAAACCTAACCATAGCATGAAACATATGGATCCAAATCAGCCCCTTACGAAGCAACGCATAAACTAGGGTTTAAGCTTCTGTCACTCTAGCAACCCATCATCTACTTATTGCTTCCCAATGCCTTCCTCTAGGCCCAAATAATGGTGAAGTGTTATGTAGTCGACGTTCACATAACACCACTAGAGGCTAGACAACATACATCTCATCAAAATATCGAACGAATACCAAATTCACATGACTACTAATAGCAAGACTTCTCCCTTGTCCTCAGAAACAAACGTAACTACTCACAAAGCATATTCATATTCATAATCCGAGGGGTAATAATATGCATAAAGGGTCTGAACATATGATCTTCCACCAATTAAACCAACTAGCATCAACTACAAGGAGTAATTAACACTACTAGCAACCTACTAGCACCAATCCTGGACTTGGAGACAAGAATTGGATACAAGAGATGAACTAGGGTTTTGAGATGAGATGGTGCTGATGAAGATGTTGATGGAGATTTCCCTCTCCCGATGAGGGGAGCGTTGGTGATGACGATGGCGATGATTTCCCCCTCTGGGAGGGAAGTTTCCCCGGCAGAACAGCTCTGCCGGAGCCCTAGATTGGTTCCGCCAAGGTTCCGCCTCGTGGCGGCGGAGTTTTGTCCCGAAAGGTTTCTCCTTGTTTTTTTCTCGACGAAAGACTCCATATAGCAGAAGATGGTCATCGGAGAGCCACCAGGGGGCCCACAAGGTAGGGGGCATGCCCTAGGGGGGCGCCCCCACTCTCGTGGAAAGGGTGTGGGCCCCCTGGTCTTCATCTTTGGCGAGGATTCTTCATTATTTATTATAAGGTATTCCGTGGAGTTTCAGGACTTTTGGAGTTGTGCGGAATAGGTCTCTAATATTTGCTCCTTTTTCAGCCCAGAATTCCAGCTACCGGCATTCTCCCTCCTTATGTAAACCTTGTAAAATAAGAGAGAATAGCCATAAGTATTGTGACATAATGTGAAATAACAGCCCATAATGCAATAAATATCGATATAAAAGCATGATGCAAAATGGACGTATCATCACTCAAGGATAAGGAAGAACTTCACAACAAGTCAAGTGGTGATTACAAAGCCTCATGTGATGCTCCTACATCATCAAGTGAGAAACAAGCCTTCAATGAAGAATTGAGCCTAATGGTGAAGAACTTCAACAAGTTCTACAAGAGTAGAAGCAAGGAAAGAAGTTCCAAGTCAAGGTCCTACAATGACAAAAGATCTTCGAGTCGTGAACAAAATTGCTACAATTGTGGGAGACCCGCACACTACTCCAATGAGTGTACGGCCCCCTACAAAAAAAGAGAAGATTCACCCAAAAGGAGAAGTAGAAGAGAAGAATCATTACCAAGAGAGAGAAGGAGTAAAGATGATCGTTATGAACAAAGAACATCACGGAGAAGCAAGGATTCGGAAAGGAAGGGCAAGTCATCAAGGAGCTACACAAAACGAAGACATCAAGCTCATGTTGGTGAATGGGTATCCCGCTCCGACTCCGACAATCACTCCAAGAGAAGTTATCACTCCGACTCCGAATATACTCAAGATGAAGGTGTTGCCGGTCTAGCACTTGTATCAACAAACTCCTACGACATATTTAACTCACCAAATGAAGGAATTGGAAGATGCTTCATGGCTAAAGGCCCAAAGGTATCACACCCCGAGTATGTTGATTTCAATAGTGATGAAGATGATTTGCTAGGTGATGATGATTTACTCGTTGACAACTCTAGTGATGAAAACTATGATGAACTTGCTATTAATCATGCTAATCAAGATAAAACGAATGACGGTGATAAGAAGGAGATTGAGCGTCTAACTAGAGAGCTAAAAACTCTTAAGTTAGCTCATGAAACTACCTTGAAACATCATCGAGAACTTTTAAAGACTCATGAGAAGTTATGCTTTGAAAAGCTCAACCTTGAGCAAGAGCATGGCATCTTAAAAGCAATCAATGATGATCTTCACAAGAAAAGTTCTTCTTACATTGCCAAGCGTTTACTCTTGTTTACTTACATGACACAAGTCAAATCTAGCAACAAGAGTAAGAAATATTCTTCTTCTAGTAGTAACAATAATAATGTTAAATCCAATGTTGTTGCTTCTAGTAGTTCTCTTGATTACACTAATGATTCTCTTAGCCAAGTTACACTTGAGCAAGAAAATAGCTTATTGAAGGGAATTATAGAGAAAGGTGTTTACAAGAGCCTTGCCGGAAGTAAGCAATTTGAGGAAATTGTACGCAAGCAAGGAAGGCACCGGAAGAATCAAGGTGTTGGTTTTGAACGAAAGTTCAATGCCAACAGAGTTGAGTGGGAAGAAGATCAATACCCCAAGACGAAGTTTGTTCCTCAACAAGAGAAGTATGATCCCACTTCATCCCAAGGGACACAAGCTCAAGATGATCTTCCACCACAAGACCACAAGCAAAAATGCAAAGCTTTAAGAGGATATTGATGCATTTGAAGAAGCTCCTAAGGCCTTGGTCAAGTGGGTTCCCAAGACTACATCAAGTTCTACTTCATCAAGTATGACTACAACTCCAAGGATTCCCATCAAGATGACGTGGATCCCGAAGAAGAAGAACTATAGAGTTCTTGAGGGTGACTCCGCCAACATACTTCACTCAAATCATTTTGGCAAGGACAAGTGCAAACAACTTCCACATCTTGCACTAGTTCAAGGAGTCACAAACCCTCTTGTTGGTAAGACAAGGGACAAGGTAACCTAATGCTTTCATGGACATCATCTTGTGTGTACATCACTCTATGTCTATGGATATCCTTGTTTGTTTCTTGTGGTACTAACCCGTGTAGGTATTGAAAGTGCAACTCACTACAATGGATTGCTCCAAATGATCTACATCAACATTGAGCATCCGCATCTTCAACACCTACATGAAGTCATTATCGATAAAACCCAAGGTTAGTTCATCCCTCTTAGGAGGGATATCACATCTAGGGGAGCTTTACTCTAATCAATTGAGCTAAAGCAACTCTAATGGTGTGAACACAAAAATGCTTTATGTAAAAGTGGCAACCCCACTTGTGCTTAAACGATGAGTATGACCTACGATCAAATGTTCTCATTTGACTCCTAAGTCAATATACTCATATATAGATGACTTAGTCATCGACAATTGCTTGATATATGCTAAAGTGTTTGTGCATGCTTTGCCACATATTTCATTTGCCATTTTATTGCGTGAGCATGTTGATTGCATATTTTACTCATTTGAGGACATCCATTTGTTGCTTTGATTCTTTGGTTTTTATCTTTTGCCAAATGGATGGACAAGAATGCCTAAGAACCTCCTCTAGCTATCTATGCTTTTCTCGTCTCAAACTCTATTCATGCTACATCACAAAGTTTGATCAAGTGAGATTCGAACCACTCTCTGTGAGGAGCACTCGGAGTCCCCGGTTCGTCATAGACTTAAACTTCCAAAACCTCTATGTGCATTTCGGTCTGACCGATCCATACACTTCGGTCACACCGATTTCACTGAGTTGATCTAGATTTTCAATCTCGGTGCAACCGATTTGAACTTTTCGGTCACACCGAGTTGCAGTAACCACTTGCGATTCTGCATGTCGGTGCCACCGAGTTGTTCCACTCGGTCACACCGACAGGGTCAGGATATATATACCCATGGGTGAGATTTTGGAAATTTCTTCAAACCTCCTCAGCCCGCGCGTATCCTGCTCTGCCGCCTCAGGTCTCCGGATCGTCTCCTCGTCGCCAGCGACCCCTCGCTGCTGGTTTCCATCGCCGTCAACGGGATTCTGCCTCGCTGTTGTCGCCGTAGCGAACTCTCGCCGAACTAGGGTATGAGTTTGATCTTTGTGCTAATTTTTTACTCTGATTCCTAGCATATTGCTTTGCCATGATCATTACCACGTATGAAATAAATCTATCCAGAGAAAACTTCCTTTAGGTTAGGTTTGATTCGAAAATTTAGGGTTAGGTCTCCGCCGAACTCATCTCGGACCGACCGAGTTGTAGAAATCGGTCTCACCGATTTGGCTTAGGCCATTGCATGTGCGCTTTTTGGTCTGACCAAAAATTGCAAATCGGTGCGACCGAATTCGACTCTTTATGAAACCCTAGCAATCTCGGAGCCACCGAACTATGACTCGGTCTGACCGAGTTCACTAGTTTAGACTCCAATAGTTGCTTCGGTCTCACCGAGTTTATCAAATCGGTAGCTCCGAAATGCTTTCTATGGAGAACTAAAACTAAGTTTTTGATTCATTTGTTTTGCAAAAACTCTACACTTTGTGATGCTCATCCATTCTACCTCATCAATATCTATTCACAGGGTCTGCTGTCAGTTTGCTTGCCAGGATGTCTGACCAAAGTGATAGTCAGGACAAGTCAGAAGAGCAAATGCAGATGAGTGAGGGCACTAGTCCCTCAAGCAGCTATGATGAGGGCAGCAGGAGCACTCCTAGCAATTTGCCCAAGGCAGGCACCAGGACAAGAAGAAGAAAACCTCAGACTCTGAAGATGAGGACTATGTGGCTGTTGGGGAGGAAGTTAGCTCCAAAAAGAAGGTGTTGAAGAAAGAGTATGGAACTGCTGCAACAACTAAGCGAGGGTTGCATAAGAAGGCACCTGCAAAAAGAGTTCCAATGTCTAAGGCCAGGGCCTCATCTACTGAAACCTCTAAGCCAACTGAAGAGGCTGCTGGAGAGGGAAATAAAAGGAAAGAGAGGGTCAAGAAGACCACTGCCAGAGTCATTGGTAGATCCTCTATAATGAGAGAGCCAGAAGAAGATGAAGAGGAAGAGGATGGTGCACCAGCACCCAAGTCCCAGAAGCTTATGGGGGATGCCATTAAGTCAGGGGCTGCTCCATCAAAGCCCAAGACTTCCCCCAAGGCTGCTACTCAAGCTCAAAATCCTTCTAAGCCCAAGAGAAGCACCAGTAACATCCCAGCTGAAGAGAAGAATAAGGCCTCAGTGCCTGAAGTTGAAGAAGAAGATGCAGAAGCCCAAGTGCTGAGAAAACTGAAACCTAAGATTCTAGACCACAATGACACTCATCTAGTGGCTAAGGACATGAACATCAGGAAGGATGCGGGATTGAGACTTTGGAGACAGTCTGATCCATATGCTGTGAGGAGGAAGACTGCAGTGGATTATAGGTTCCACACCAAAGAACAACAAGACTTCTATGAGACCATTCTGCTTGACAAGAACCCAATTGTCTGTGATATGAAGTGGGTTGATTGGGAATTCATTGATGAGAATGAAGACTATTTCCCAGGAGTGCATGAAAGCTTCAAAGCTTATGGAGTTGATGAGTTTGTGGGACGTAAGCTTACCAAATGGAATGATGAGCTCGTTATGCAGTTCTATTATACAGCTCATTTCTATCCAGATGGTAGAATCGTTTGGATGTCTAAAGGTACAAGGTACCAGTCAACTGTTGATGAGTGGGCCAAGTTGATCAATGCCCTAAAAGAGCAAGAGGATGATTTGGATGTGTATGCCAAGAAGAAGAAAGACCAGAACTCTATGGCAAACATGTACAAGGAGATCCTAGACAAAGCTTTGGAGACACACAAGCTTGGATCTGTGCATTATTTGTTGTCTGGTCTGCCTACAATCAACACAATCTTGAGGCATACTCTGTTACCCAAATCTGGAGATCACGAGATTATTAGAGGATATTCCATCAACCTGCTGCAGATATTTGATGTTCCTCAGAAATTCAAAGTCATGAGTCTGATTGTAGAGACAATAAAGAGGACAGCAGCAGATCGGAAAAGATCTTGTGGGTATGCTCCACACATTCAGGTGCTCATCAACTCAAAGATGGGCACATGCACTTACCTTTGCACCCAGAATTTGAAGATAACACGGTTGTGATGAATGAGGATGGCCCTTCATCAGTGAAAGCACAAGAGAAGAGAGCTAAGGCAAAGGCAGAAAAGGCTGCAAAGATGCCAAGTGTTGAGCAGGCATCTCAGGTGTTCTTAAAGAGCAAACAAGATCAACTAGCTTATCTGATTCAAGCAACATTGAGGATTGAGAAGGGCTTGGCCACCCTGACTCGGAATCAGGAGAGCTTGGAGAGGATTGTAGAAACAAAGTTCTATGATCTTGATCTGAAAGTCACTGAGATACAGACAACAGTTGAGCAGCTCCAGGAGGAAGTAGAGGAGAAGAAAGGGAAGGCAACTACGGATGCTTTTCAGCGAGTGCCAAGAGGTCAGAGGTCAGCTGTAGTGCTAGTGCTAGTGCCAGATACTAGAGCTACTTCATCTGCACCAACAGCGACAGATTCAGTGCCACCTCCAGCAGCTACTCCACCAACTCCAACAACATCTACTGATGCCTTCATCCTTGGAGTTCTCTCTACACCACCTTCCGAAGACCAAGCCTGAGAGACACATAGCACTATGCATTTTCTAACTTTTTGGTAACTTGTTGCCAAAGGGGGGAGAAATGTATAGATCATAGGCTTCGAGAGAGAGTGTTTTGCTTCTTTGTCTCTCTTGCTATTTGGTTGAACTTTTGTGTGTGCCCGTTTGATACTTTATGTCTGTGTGAGATACTTGTATGATCATGTGTTTGATCATATCATACTTTAATGTTTGCTTGGATGATATTATCTTTTATATCCTTATATGATCATTCACTTTGCTTGGTGATGAGTGCATGTTTTTAATTCCTATCACTTTGAGCGCTCCACCAAGATGTATGTGACATGGAAGAGTAACCCATGATCCTAATCAATTGTGCATTTACATTCAAAAGCAAATTTTTAATAATGCACAAATTTAGGGGGAGCTCTTGCTTATCACATACTTCTCAAAATGATGATGTATTTAAATCTTATTATCATTTGTCGAAGCTTTGATCTATATGTTGTCATCAATTACCAAAAAAGGGGAGATTGAAAGTGCAACTATCCCTGGGTGGTTTTGGTAATTACTAACAATATATAGCTCATTGAACTAATACTATTTCAAGATGATCATTTCAGAAAGTTCAATGATTGGCATGGCATGGATTAGGAATGTGGACCCCTCAAAATGCTAAGGACACACATTGGCTCAAGCTCAAGACTCTATATTTTCATTTTATTGATCCAAGATCACATTGAGTCCATAGGAAAAGCCAATACTATTAAAAGGGGATGAGGTATTGCTTAATGGCTTACTTGCTCAAAATGCTTAGTGATATACTCCAAAAGCCATCAACCACTTTCTCATATCCACATATGTCCCAAACCAAAAGTCAAACCCGGCCCCATCGAAATGTTCTATCCGGCGCCACCGAGTTCATTTGACATAGCCACTGCCAAAAACCCTAGTCACTTCGGTCTCACAGATAGGGATCTCGGTCTCACCGAGATGGGATTGCAAACTCTCGGTTTCCCTTCATAACATTTTGGTCCAACCGAGATGAGCGATCGGTCCCACCGAGTCTGCAATGCAAACTCTCTGTTTCCCTTTCGTAATGTTTCGGTCTCACCAAAATGAGCGAATTGGTCCCACCAAGTTTGTCTGACCAACTCCCTGGTTAGCTTATTACCGAAGTTGGTCCTACTGAGTTTGAGTAATCAGTCTCACCGAGATTACATTATGCCCTAACCCTAATGAAATCGGTCCCACCGAGTTGACATGTCGGTCCTACCGAAAAGCCTAACGTTCACATTTTGAACTGAATCGGTATGACCGAGTTTTCTGATTCGGTCCCACCGAGTTTGGTGAATTGTGTGTAATGGTTAGATTTTGTGTGGAGGCTATATATACCCCTCCACCCTTCCTTCATTAGTGGGGAGAGCCATCAGAACATGCCTACACTTCCAGCATACATTTTCTGAGAGAGAACCACCTACTCATGTGTTGAGACCAAGATATTCCATTCCAATCATATGAATCTTGATCTCTAGCCTTCCCCAAGTTGCTTTCCACTCAAATCATATTTTCACCAAATCCCAATCTATGAAAGAGAGTTGAGTGTTGGGGAGACTATCATTTGAAGCACAAGAGCAAGAAGTACATCATCAACACATCGTCTATTACATTTTGGAGAGTGGTGTCTCCTAGATTAGTTAGGTGTCACTTGGGAGCCTCCGACAAGATTGTGGAGTTGAACCAAGGAGTTTGTACGGGCAAGGAGATCGCCTGCTTCGTGAAGATCTACCTTAGTGAGGCAAGTCCTTCGTGGGCGATGGCCATGATGGGATAGACAAGGTTGCTTCTTCGTGGACCCTTCATGGGTGGAGCCCTCTGTGGATTCGCGCACCCGTTACCTTTCGTGGATTGAACTCTACATCAACGTGGATGTACGATAGCACCACCTATCGGAACCACGCCAAAAATCTCGATGTCTACATTGCGTTTGCGCCCTCCAAACTCCTTCTTTTACCTTGTTTTACATTCCGCTACTATACTCTTAGACTTGCATGTGTAGGTTGATTGCTTGACTTGTTCTAAGTTGCTAAAATCTGTTAAGACTTAAAATTGGGAAAATGCTAGATTTTTATTTAGTCAAGTAGTCTAATCACCCCCCCCCCCCTCTAGGCATACTTTCGATCCTACAAAGTAGCGATGAAAAAGGAGGACTGGGAGGTTGGTCTGCTCTTCTTGCTTGATTAACAACAATTGTATATGAACAATCGATCATAAACTAATTTTCTTTTCAGGTGCTACGATGGGTTTACACGGACTGAACCATTTTTATTATGAATAAAAGTGACATACAAAATAGAGGGTACAATAGATAGGACCCAACACACACAAGAAGCTATAGGGAACAACAGAAGATGAACCAGAAGCGAGCTGAGACAAACAACAACACCGAGAACTTAACGCCCATCACCAGTTCACCACTGCATGGACCGAGAAGCCTTGGAGCTAGCTTTGTTGGATCTGTCGAAAGGAGATCCGCCATCAAGAAGATGTTTGCCAGCTGCTCTATGATCACTCTGCACATCGAAGAGCTAGGAGAGTCCGAGCCACTGTCGAAGGGCGTCCCACTACCTCGGCACGCCACGACAGAGATACCACAGAGCGCGGCGAAGGGTAGTGATCTGCCGAGACAACTCTGCACCTCCTCTAGGCCACACCATTGCCACCATCATAAATAGAGGGGGCCAGAGCACTATGCAAGGCATCAAAACTTCAGTCATCATTGTTGACCGGTAATCGCCGAGATCGGAGACCAGAGAGAACTCCTAGGTTGTTTGGCCAGGGGTTGTATATCGAGATCTCCTCTGCTTACAACGGGCGCAACGAGCTTTAAGTGTTGGAATGGGGATCCGTCCACTTTTTTTTTGTGGCAACGGGGATCCGTCCACTTTTCTTTTTGCGGCAACGGGGATCCGTCCACTTAGACGGCCTCCTGTGATATTGAGAAATGAAGCTTGGGGAAAACTCCTTAATGAAGAAAATACGCCGCCGCATAACATTTCGAGATCAATTGTTGATGATCCCGTGCAAAAGGCCCTGTCAGGGTGGATGCACAGTTCCATCGGCAAATGGATAAATTGTGACGCTCACACTGTCTTTGCCGTTGGATATTTTTGTATGCAAAATTTGCCATCCGGTTCGGTGGTACGCAGACACACGCGCACACATACAAAAGTAAAAACACACAAGCCGCCACCAACCATGTCACTACATATCGATGCACGGTTGGACTAATTCATACACTGGTATACACATGTACGCTGTGCCTCTGTGGCCCCACGGTACAGCACTGGTACTACTGTACAGCACTGGTCGATCGATTGCCATACACCGAGCAGCATTCAAATCGTTGCCAAGTTTGTACAGGAATGCACCTCCACATCAAGCAGGCTTGGCACAGGGGAGGGCGGACGACTAGTTCTGCCGAACGTTTACTCTGTCTACTGCTCCTCTGCAAAGAAAAACTAGACCCCACGTCGCGGCGCAATAGAAAAATGCATGCGGTTAGTTGGCGCAGGAAGAAATTTGTGCTTTGTGGATAGGGATGTGATATCCTAGAAAACAATATGCGCCTTGAGAAGGAAATATTATTTTCAGGATAAGCTGACTGTCCATTTCATAGACAGAATACTGTCATGTATCACTCGGTCAGAAGCCGATAGGAGGGACCCCGTCCAAAGAAAACGACGCGTTAGAAAAGGAATATATGCGTAAATATAAGCCAAATGGAGCCGGGAGGGAGAAGCCATGACTTCCGTATCCGCTTTTTTAATCGCGGCGGAGATACGTACAAGGACTTGAGCACTCACAAGCTAGCTAGTCAGTTAAAAAATTTCAGAAACTAGCAGAATTTAAGAACCACCGCCGGGTTCAGAGCAGAGCATGGCAATAGCTAGCTTAGCTTTACGTCCATGTCCCGCGGGACACGACATTGGCCCGCCCTTTGTATTTTATGCTTTCGCCCGGCACCTTAACGCCTGCTCCTGTTCACGCGTCGCCGTGGTGGTACAAGCCGATCACGGGCATGCAGTGGCGACGTACGCCTCATCTTGGGGGCATCCGAAAGATGCTTTACACCCACGCATGCACCCTACGTGCATCGCGCCAGATGAAAGATGTACCGCCGCCAGTGAACGTACCCCGTCCCCCAGCACTCGGTACGCTGCATGCCTAGTACTAGTAGTACGAGCCTGCGGGTTGCACACACACACATCACGTACGCTGGCCCGGCCGTGCATGCATGCACCGCTGATCGGCCCATGCAGGCCGCATCAATGATTCGCTTACTGGTCGCGACGACTGTTCATACGATTTTTTTTCGTGCTCGTGCTCGCTCGCGTCCGTCAGGAACTCATCAATGCGTGCACTCAAGCAGGCGTCCATGTCACGCACGCACGTACGTACGGCGAGTGGTAGAGGACTAGAGGCGACCCTGGCTACGCGGTAGAGGCGCAGTGCAGTGCAAGCAGCTCCGTCAGCGTGCATTTACGGGCGGCGCAGCCGGGGGTGCGCCCCGAAAGGGGGACGCGCCGCAGTCCGTGGACTCTCGCGCCCGTTGCACGGGACGGGGCACGCGGTCGTCCCCGTGCATGGAAGCGGTGATGGCGCAAACGTAGGCGGAGGCAGGCATGCGGCATGGGCAATACGACGGCCATGGTCGGCCAGTGGCGAGCCAGCGTCAGTGACCTAACTCTAACGGGAGCTCTGGTGCGCACCACAGCACCGGTGACCGTAGATCTTTATTCTTATCATAAGACCGAGCGAGCCAAGCAGGATCGATGCGAGGCGAGGCCCCACGCGCGCACTGAGTGGCGCTCGCTCGAGAGAAATGCGTGTCCCTTTTTCCCCGTCCGTCAGGTCAGAAGCAAAACAAAAAGGGGGCGCCCGCTTTTGCGTCCCGGACCGGAGAGAGGAGAGGGCGAAAGGCGAAAGCGGGAAGGGGGGGCGCAATCATCGTGTGATGGGCAGCGGGGCACAGCGCAATAATAAAGCCGCGTCAGTGCACGACGCGAAAAAGAAAGAAAGAAAAAGGAAACCAAGACAGCATCCAACTTGTCCGCAGTGGAGCCGGTGTCATCCACAGCTACAGTGCCGGTGCCCCGCCCCAAGCCTCTTTCCGAGCTTGAGCCCGTGATCAGGAGTATCTCAAGTTCGAAACCCGACCCCCTCGGCGCGGCGGGGGCTTGGCCTTGGCGAGGTGAATACTGAGTACGTACGTAAATGCGCGTCCGTTGTACTGTACTGTACCGGCTCTTGAGTCAGTTCGCGCGGTGCATGCAGCGATACACGTAGCGCAGCGCAGCGCAGGTGGTCGGTCACGCTCACGCGCGCGTGCTGCTCCGACTGGTACGCGACGTGCATGCGTGCGTGCCATCGCTCGCGCACGGGCCCGGCCTGGCAGGGTCCGTCCCGTCGCACGCCGGCCGCCGGAACGCGCGACATTTTACGGCCACGACGGCGACGCGTGAGCCGTGCCGCTCGTTCGTACTAGTACGGTCGCTCCGGAGTCCGGAGTGCGTTGCTGTACCGTAGGTACGTGCACGCGCGGTGCTGCCACGGGCACAGCCCGATCGATCGATGCCCCGCGGCGGGGCGCGTACGGCCGGTCAGAGCAGGTGACAAGGTGCAGATCTTGGCCGGTGGCGAGGGGCAGAGAGTGGCCGGAGCAGGACCGGAATTTCCAGGCCAAGTCCAAGCAAAAACTGGGACATGCAGTAGGACATATTCTAGTTCGTTCTGTCAGGGCTAATTTTAACTCCATCACTAATGGCGTCCAGATAGCACTCTACGTTTTCTTTTTCTTTTTTTCTGCCCTTGCGATTTCCATTAAAGAAACCAGCAGCAGTTGAACGATAGCACTCACCGTACTACCAGCAGGTGCGAGTACATGCTTCATGAGGGGGTGCATCTAGACAAGCGTCACGGCGGAGTACATGCACGATCTGGTCCAAGAAAGAAACCCCCTCCTCTCCAGGCGATCATCAAGAAACTTATTACTCCACCTCCACGGCAAGAAGGCTGAGAACAGACAACAGGGTTAACTCCAGAACCACTCCATACTCCTCTCCCCCAATCATGCAGCAAGCGTTATATCCGCCGGGAAGCGTACGCGAGCAAGGGAAAGATCGCAGAGGATCCAGCAGTTTTGTGAACAGATCTACGCTTCCGCATGGCCCTCCGACCCGTCCCGGATTATCTTATCGCCAAGATTCGGGTTTACGGCACTTGTTTATGGCGCCGAATTAAACAAATACGTGAACGAGCGCGTACACCGATGCGGATATATGTAGAATACTACTCCTCCCTATGGACGGACGGTCCTATCCACTTGTTCTCGCGTCCGTCACCTGAGCAGAGCCTCGCTTGCACAGTACACCCACCTCGCTATCATAAACTATTCGAGACGCTTCTTTTAATCCCTTCATCCCGAGATGAATTCGTCATCGGCGTGGTGCGTGCATTTTGGCCGCTTCCAGTCCAGCCCCCCGGTCAGTTCACAAAATGGTTATTTTTTTACTGATGCAGAGAATATCGCTGTCTCCGTGCCCAGGATTTCAGATCAGGGAATGGAAGGCGCTGCCAGTCAGTTCCCGGGTATCTTGTTCCGCACAGGCGGGCAAGCTCCAGCGAGTTGCACCGCACGCCATCCATCCCTCCGGCGTGGGCAATAATACGGAAACCGATCAAGAAAGCAACCCCAAATTACTCATGTCAGTTCAGTTCGCCACTCAGTGCATTCCATATCTGCAACAGGTCGGTTACTGTTCGATTTCACCCCATTTTTATGGTCTCGTTCCCTTCCAGAAGGATCACATTTCTCCACTGGATGCCACATAGCTGTGAGAAATTTGCTCTGCTGCTGAGTAAGAGCAACAATTTAACATAGTAAAAAGATTTGGACTAAACACTAAATTTTTATTTATTTAGTTGCTCTTCCTTGCTTCCCGGTACGTACTTACTGGAAGTTACTGCTAGTACTCCGTTACCCATCAAAAGGGTCAAAATGAGAGAGAAAAGGGAAGAAAATATAGCAAAAACATCTGCATCCGGTCCCTGCCCGGGGACTGCGCTACAAATTCCCCAGGCGAACAAAATAATCAACTAATGGCCGATCCTTGATTAATCAAGCTTTGGCTCCGTCTTCGCCTCCCTCGCCGGTGTCGGCGAGCTCACTGGCACTGGCACTGGCGGGGCCTTCCGGCGCCGGAGGAGGCGCCTCGCGCTCGTAGGGGGACAGCCACTTGGCGCGCATGTACTCGGGCTTCCGCCACGGTGGAAGATGGAGGCCGCGCTTCTTGAGGCTGGCGCGCGAGGAGTCTGCGGCGGCGGCCACCAGCAGGCGCAGCCGGTCCTCCTTGCCGACGAACGCCGACGGGAGCCGCTGCAGCACGGCGCGGTAGGCCTTGGTGGGCCGTGCCACCTCGAACTGGGACCTGAAGTCGACGTCCACCAGCACGCGCTCGCGGTCGCCGCGCTCCGAGCCGGCGGGGAGGAGGACGTCCACGTAGGCGTGCTCGCCGGCGGGGTGGGACGACGACTTGTCCCAGCGGGAGAGGCAGAGCGCGGCGTCGTGGCCCATGGCGCGGAGGGACGCCGCGAGGAGGCGGAGGAGGTCGCGCTTGCGCGCCCCCGCCGCGCGGTGGCGCTCCACGAGCGTGGACACGTCGGCGAGCAGGTTGCGCTCCCGGAGACTGGCGCAGTGGACGAGGCCCTGAAAGCACACTCCGAGAAATGGAAGAGAACGGTCAGTTCAGTTCGTGTGCTCGTTCCTGGCGTTATCGACGGCGACAAGCGGCCTGCCGGCGATGAAGCAAAGACGATCATGAAAAAATAAAATCAGCGCTCGGCCGTCGCCACGCGCACTACCTACCTTGATGGTCTCCGCGGCGTCGGAGATGGCAGACGCCTCGGCCGCGGCGGGCCCGTCCTCGTCGTCGGAGGCGTCGCCGCCGTTGAAGCAGTTGCAGCAGCGCGCGGCCGGGGCCCGCTCGCCGACGGCGCCGCCGCCGTCCTCCAGGAAGCTGCGGACCATGCCGTCCAGGCACACGGAGCTGGGCTCCAAGTCATCCTTCTCCCTGTCCTTGTCCCCGCCGGCGGAGACGGGCGGGAGCCGCTCCGCCGGCGAGACCCGCAGCACCTGGCGCTCGAAGAGGCGCTTGAGGCGCGACTTGGCCAGCGCGGCGGGGGACGGGGACGGGGACGGATCGATCTGCGCCGTGGCGGGCCTCATGGCGGCGGAGGCGAGCGGGCGGGCACTGGTCGGCGCGGCGGCTAGAGGCGGCGATCCTGGGCTCCGGCGATCGCCGGCCGCATAGCGGTCGATCGGCGCGGCTAGGGTTTATTTTGCCTCCCCTTTGTTTTACGGAGCGAGTTACAATCTGTTGGTTGGCTGTGGTGTGAAGGAAATCCCACGGAAGAAGACGAAGAGGGGAGTGGGAGAGGGGACCGGGATTTAAAGGCCCCGGGCGCGGTGACGTGGCGGGCGTAAATGAGGCGTGGCCTCCCGCGTGGTCGTCCCTATCCTCGATGCTGTCCGACGTGTGCTCTGACAGGTGGGTCGAGGTTGCGAAATGACTCGCCTACACTCGCTTGGCTCGTAGTTAACGGGTGCATCGCGGGTGCAAATGCGGCCAGGCTTGGAGGGCAGTTCGGGCATTTTGCAGGTGACAGGAGCGGAGCCGGGCCGCTGGTCTCGTGCCCGGGAGGAGCCTGCGTTGTTTCTGGCTGGAAAACATCCATTTTTGCCACCGTCGTTTCGCTCAGAAACTGAATTCCGAGGCATTTGCTCTCCTAATTATGGGCGGAATGGCAAAGAAAGGAAGGGAATAATGCATCATTTACTGGCTTTATTTATTTATGGAGATAATTCAGTTCAATTCGGGAAGGACTTGACGAGAGGCCATGTCGGTTCGTTCAATTCAAATTAACAAGCCATGGCGGTTCCATCAATACGCCGCGCGACACGAGTGGCGGTGCAAAGCTTGCGGCCGCGCCAACAGAACAGCCCATCGGTCGGTCGGTCGGTCACAGCCGCCGGCCAGGCTAGACCGAACACGAAACTGACGGGGGGTTGCCCCGAAGCAACCCGGTTGCTTGCCACGGATCGTGCAGCCGGCCTCCTGATTCCGGTTGTCCCGTCCCACATACGCCCCTATCTATCTTATCCGTGCCGAAGCGACTGCACTTGCACATGACTTTGTGGGGGGTTGATGTGGGATCCAATCCAAGCGGTCGCTGCTAATGCTATGGAGGAGTAATGGGGAGCTTCTCCGGATCCTCACTCAAGCTCGGGTGGATGTATGTGTGTGTGTGTGTGTGCGTGGTGTAGCTCCGGGACCGCCCGGCCCGGATTCCCGCCCCGGCCCGGATTCCCGCCCCGGCCCGGATTCCCGCCCCGGTTCGGTCCCGCCGGCCTATGGCTCGTCTCGACGTAAGATCGAAGCCAAGAACCTGCCGGGCGTGCAGATTGCCGAGATTGTAGCCATACGGCTGGTTGATGAACCGGCCCCCCTCATCCCCGTGTCTTGCGTGCCGCCTGACGAGCCGTAAGGAGGGACGTTGGTGCCATTCCTGACCGGAAAATTTGTCCCCGTGCCACCCTTGGTTCTACCCTCAGACATCTTCCAGGAATTTTAGTCGTCAAATTATAAGGATAGAGCCGAGGACTAGATGAAAACGGGTTTGAAAGTGTCATGCAGCACCGTGTCAATTATTCGTCGAGATTTTTCTTTCTTCTTGCATTGTGTGGATCGGTTTGCGATGAAACAGTCTCTGTCTCTCCCTCCCTCCCTGATCGACGTGCGTGTCACTGTGCCAGCGGAATGCGAGCACAGCGATATGATGCAAATTCATCCATGCCCGGTCGACAAGGACCGGGGCTCCCTTTTCGCTCGCTCCATCGAGAAAAGGGAGATAGCAGGGAGAAGAGGCAGGTCGTATCCGGCTTTATGCTATGCGCCAATCAGTCGAAGCCACGATCCGTCAGGTTACACGGCAACATCATGCATTCAATGCCAATATTTCCCCCTCTGTTACCACAAGACTGGACGGACACTTAGCACAAAACTGTTAGCACTCCTGTACTACATGGACGGACACTTGCTAGCACAAGAATGGCCTCTTCTTGTACTGTTTGTTTTCTAGCCTGGGTAAATTTTCGATCCAGATAGATAAAATCAGTGAGATGATGGTTTGATGCGTCGCTAGCTACCCTCCCTCCCTCCGTCCCTGAACTTTTCCTCGGCCGGCCCTCTCCGATCGAGCGAGTGTCCGTAATTCAGGATGCCAAAAGTCGATGGAGGCCAGCCAGGGAATCGGGGGTCATGACAGGTGCAAGGAAACAAAAGGTACTGTACGAGGGCCTGCCTGCCTCTCGCAAGTCGCAACGCCCCCCTGCTCACAAGTTGTGCATGCCATGCGCTCACGTACTACGTACCGGCAAAAAGGGGACGCAAGGCAAGCGAACAAACCCCTTTTCTTCCATGACCCGATCCCCGTGCCTGCCTGCCTACGTGAGGCCATCATTCCCGTGCACCTGGTTACGTACGTACGCTTTTACACGCAGTACCTTACGCGCTCAAAACGAAGCCTGATCGGAGAAGACGATGGAGAAGAGGACTCGAGTGGCCGGCCCGGGGTCGACGACGACGATCGGTCGGTCGTTTTGATCGACGCGTGCATGGAGATCGGCCAAGGAAGCATGCATGCATGCATGATGGGTGGGGTGGGGTGGGGGAGCGGACGGTACGTCGGCATCGATCGGCGTCCGGGGCCCGGCCCGGCTACCGGAGCGCGGCGTGGTACGTGGAGGCCGTCGCCGGGGGACCCTCGTGCCGGGCGTTGCCCGGCGCGGCGGAAAGGAGCGGTGTATGTGGATGATTACGTGCAGCTAACTGACTGATGGGATCGATCGTGGCTTGCGTTGCGTTGCGTTGATGGGAGCAGGCAGGCATGTAGGTGTGTGCCTGCCCTGCCTTGGTTGCTTTCGTGCGTGTCCATCCATGGTCCCGATCGAGGGGTTCATCGACCATGAGTGGTTATTAGGTCAGGCGTAGCTTCGCCCTCGTCTGCCATTAACTCTCCCGATAAGCATGGCTTCCCAAGTGATCAATGTTTGCCGCCGAAGCAACCGCACTCAACTCTCGTAAATATCTGCTCCACGTAGCTCTTTTTTTTTTGAATGTTGGGACGTAGCTCTTTTCTGAAACTGTATCACCCAAGATTGCTTGGGTAAAAGCTTCTCTGAAAGTGGCCTGACGAAAACTTTCAGCGATGAAGAAAGCTTTGCAGGATCAGCAGTAAAGTCCATGATAAATAAAGATCGTGGGGCGCTCGGGGGATGGAGGTGTGGTGGTGGGGCGCAAAGGCACAGCGCTCGCTGCGAAAAATTCTCCCCGCTCGCATCCAAACCGCAAGGGCAGAGCACACGGCGCGAAAGGGGTGGGCGCTCGCTCACTGTTTTCGGAAGGATCATCACCGGTCAGGGAATTTCGATGCGCTCAACGTCCAATCCACTGCTGCGAGGAACTCATCGATCAGATTGCTGTTTCTCCCGTTGGTTGTGCGTGGCGGAAATGGCATGGAGGTCGTGGGCAGGCCGGGGCCATCCGTTTGCGCTGCGTGCATGATGGGGAGTAATGGACATGGTCGTGTCCATGCCTCTGCGGATCGGCGCCGGCCATGACGGGTGCCTGACCGCGGCCGGCATGGATCTGCCAACGCGCCTGGCCTCGCGTACGCGTAGCGAAAGAGGCTGTGAAGAGTGAGCTCAGTTTATAACTAAGAACATCTCAAACAGCCGCGCTATCTTAGCCGCGCGGCGGAAAAAATGTTTTTTTTCGCACATGCGGACCTGAAACGGGCGCTACAGCAGCCGCATAATAATCGCGCGCATGGTATAATGGGTTCAGCGTGCGGAGGAAAACGGCATCGCGCGTCGCTTATTTCATGCGCCCGCTCCCACGCGCTGGAACGCGACGACTCGCGCGCGATTTCACTACCCGCGAAATCTGAGACCTCCAGGCGCTGGCGCAACCGCATGCACCTTCCTCATTTGCTCCGGCGACCCATCGCGCTTCCCCGGCCTATCCCTGCGCGCCGCCGCTACTTCCTCCACCTCCTCTCGTCGCCGCCACCCATCGAGCGCACCATTCCTCCGACGAACAACACCTGGCGGCCCATTGCAGGTCTCCGCCCAGAAAGTGTTTGACAAAACGCTTGCAAGGTATGTATTGCTTCAACTTTATATTTTGTAGATGATTTTGGTGCATGTTGTTTGTAGTTTTATAAACTAGTTTAAATTCAATATTGTAGATGAGTTCGTCATAGGATTCTTCTGACGAAGAATTTGATATTCGAGAGGGAGGACCTCACAATGATCCTAGTTGCACATCAATAAAAAGCCGAAGCACGACGGTTCAGTTATGGGTCGTCAGAAATATTGGAGGAATAAGATCGATGCCCACAACAGATTGCCGAGGAACTATTTTGTGGAGAATCTCACATACTCCGAGTCCTACTTTCGTCGCCGTTTTAGGATGAGCATCGAGTTTAGATGAGCATCGAGTTGTCTAAACGCATTGTAGAGAAACTGGCGAGCCATGATCGGTTTTTTCAGCAAAGGAGGAATGTCGCCGGAGAACTCAGGCATAGCACCTTTCAAAAGGTGATAGCCGCTTTGCGTATGTTGGCATACGGTATTCCGGCGGATCTAGTTGATGACCACTTGGCCATGGGTGAGAGTCAAGCCGTCATGTGTGTCAAGTGCTTCGCAGTAGGAATTGTGCAAGTGTTTGGTCTGGAATATTTGAGAGCTGCCAATGCTGAAGATACCGCAAGGCTTTTGGAGATGACCAAAACTCGCGGGTTCCCAGGTATGCTTGGCTCAATATATTGCATGCACTGGAGTTGGAAGAACTGTCCTAAGACATGTCATGGACAATTCCACGGCCAGAAAAAGGGCTTCACTATAATCCTTGAAGTAGTGGCCGATCAGAAGACTTGGATTTGACATGTTTTTTTTGGAATGCCTGGATCTTTCTACGACATCAATGTTCTTTATCAGTCACAACTCATGAATAAGATTGCAAATGGTGAAACTACACCGTTGGAGTTTGTAGCAAATGGTCATACATACAACCATGATTACTATCTTGCGGATGGCATCTAACCAAAGTGACAAACATTTGTGAAGCCGTTGAAAAAACCGGAAGGTAAGAAAAATCTTGATTTCCACAATGCTCAGGCGGCGGCTAGGAAAGATGCGGAGAGAGCTTTCAGGATTTTGCAAGTACAATTTCCTATTGTGAGAGGACCGGCTAGATTTTGGGATCAAAAGATCCTTTGGTACATCATGAACGCTTGTGTGATCATGCATAACATGATCATCAAGAATGAGCGTGAGAAAGATTTAGACTATTTTCAGTATGAGTTGTTGGGACGTCCCGTGCGAGTGCGGAGGAGGACTGAGAGGGTGTCCCGATTTGTTGCCTCCTATCATGCCATTTGACGTGCCAAAACGGATGATTATCTTCAAAAGGATCTAATCGAGGAGTGATGAACATGGAATGGCCGACAAAACTAGTTTGATGTTGTATTGTTGAACTATTTGTTGTATTGGAGATAAACTATTTGTTTGAGTTGTAATAAATTGAACTATTTATTGTTGATTTTTTGTGTGTTTGATTGTTTTGGTTCTATTTTGAGTGTGAAATGTTGTTTGTGCTAGGTGTGCACTGTAAATTTAGCGCGCCCGCTGGAGCTGCTCGCCCGCGCAATATTTTGCAGCAGCTGCTGGAGCAAGCACCCTGCTCCGCGCAAAAAAAGACTATTCCGATGCTGTAAAAATATTTAGCGCGCCGCGCGGTTACGTGCCTATTGGAAATGCTCTAAATACTTCCTACCTAAAGAAATATAAGAGCATTTAGATCACTATTTTAGTGATCCAAACGTTCTTATATATTTCTTTACAAATGAAGTAATTCAGATAGTAATAGTAGCTTACTAGAGGAGTTTCTGCTTATTGCCGCACTGACGTTCGCCTGCACCCGGCGCTCCGGCTCCGGCGTTGCTGGTTGCCTTGTCCCAATCGTAAGAACATCTACAGCCGACACCTCAAGCCGGTCTCAAACGCCTTGGTAAGTGGCCCGGTCACTGACCGGTCAAACAAAAAACACGACCCATCTGGACGACCCCCTGCCCTAGCCACATTGGCTTGCTCCCTATCTGCCCCGCCAAGCCGACCCACATCCACTTCTCTCCCTCTCCGCTCGTATCCATGACAGCCATGTGTTTGGGAACGTAGTAATTTCAAAAAAATTCCTACGCACACGCAAGATCATGGTGATGCATAGCAACGAGAGGGAAGAGTGTTGTCCACGTACCCTCGTAGACCGAAAGCAGAAGCGTTATGATAACGCGGTTGACGTAGTCATACGTCTTCACGATCGACCGATCCTAGTACCAAATGTACGGCACCTCCGTGATCTGCACACGTTCAGCTCGGTGACGTCCCACGAACTCACGATCCAGCAGAGTGTCGAGGGAGAGCTTCGTCAGCACGATGGCGTGATGACGGTGATGATGAAGCTACCGGCGCAGTGCTTCGTCTAAGCACTACAACGATATGACCAAGGTGGATTATGGTGGAGGGGGCACCGCACACGGCTGGAAACAATCAACTTGTGTGTCTATGGGGTGCCCCCTGGCCACGTATATAAAGGATGGAGGGAGGAGGAGGTCGACCCTCATAGGGCGCGCCCAAAGTGTGGAGTCCTACTAGTACTCCCTTGTCCTAGTAGGATTCCACCTCCCACATGGAATAGGAAAAAGGGAAGTGTTGAGGCATATCTCTCTCGATGTGGTTTTAGTGATTGATGACAACGTGTTTGCGGATTAATCGTGTGCTTTGAGCATTTCAGAGATTCATCCTTGGCACGAGATGATTTCTTTCCCTCGGAGTGTCACTCAAGATGGCGTAGCTCTTTCGTTTCTTTCTCGGTGGACTAGTTGCGTAGAGGGCACCGTACTATCAAGAGGGGTCCGCTTTGGTATTGCTTGGGTGGAATCATCACGTACACATCCGCTTCTCACCCTCCGAGCCCTTCCGCTTCTATGGAGAGATCTTCTCTCTTCTTGTGGGTTTTGTCTGGGTCCCAGCGGTAGTATCGTGGTACCCAGCGGTAGTACCGCTGAGGGGTCACAAGCGGCAGTACCGCTCCGCAGCGGTAGTACCGCCGGTGCCTCCGCAGCAGTACTACCGTTGGCTTGCCAGGTCCCTACCGCGTCGATTCGAGGGGTCTTTTCCTGTGTCGGATTGTGTGGTACCTCGCTGCGGCAGTACCGCTCATTTGCGGCAGTACCGCCCTTCCTAGGCAGCAGTACCGTCCGGTTCCCTCATTCCCTTCGCCTTTCGTTCTGCGCGGCAGTACCGCTGAAGGGAGCAGTAGTACCGCTTAACCCAGTGGCAGTACCGCTGTCTCCCGCGGTAGTACCGTCCTCTGCGGGGCTGTTTAGTCGGGCAACGGTTGGATTGTTGCCCCCACTATAAAATTGGGTCCCCTTCTTCCCATTTGACTTATCTCTTCTCCCTCAAGCTCCATTAATGCTCCAAGCTCCATTTTCGGCCGATCTATCTCCCTAGCCAATCAAACTTGTTGATTTGCTCGGGAGTGGTTGAGAAGGCCCCGATCTACACTTCCACCAAGAGATTTTTGATTCCCCCACCTATCCCTAGCCGATCTTGTTACTCTTGGGTGTTTGAGCACCCTAGACGGTTGAGGTCACCATGGAGCCATAGTCCGTTGTGGTGAAGCTTCGTGGTATTGTTGGGAGCCTCCAATTAAGTTGTGTAGATTGCTCCAACCTTGTTTGTAAAGGTCCGGTCGCCGCCTTCAAGGGCGTGAGGAGAATACGGTGGCCCTAGTGGCTTCTTGGGGAGCATTGTGCCTCCACACCGCTCTAACGGAGACGTACTTCCCCTCAAAGGGAAGGAACTTCGGTAACACATCCTCGTCTTCACCGGATCCACTCTTGGTTATCTCTTACCTTTACTTGTGCAAGCTCTTTAGTGTTACTTATCTTGCTTGTTTGTTTGTTGTTGTTGTTGCATCATGTAGGTTGCTCACCTAGTTGCACATCTAGACAACCTACTTTGATGCAAAGTTTAATTTGGTAAAGAAAAGTTAAAAATTGTTAGTTGCCTATTCACCCCCCCCCCCTCTAGTCAACCTTATCGACCCTTTCAGGAAGGGAGAAGGAGAAGGAAGGAAGGGGCGCCCCCTTTCCCTAGTCCAATTCGGACCAGTCCATGGGGAAGGGGCATGGCCACCTTGAGGCCTTTCTATCATTTCCCGTACGACCCATTAAGGCCCAATACGAATTCCCGTAACTCTCCGGTACTCCGAAAGATACCCGAATCACTCAGAACCTTTCTGATGCCCGAATATAGCCTTCCAATGTATCGATATTTACATCTCGACCATTTCGAGACTCCTCGCCATGTCCCCGATCTCATCCAGGACTCCGAACAAACTTTGGTCATCAAATCACATAGCTCATAATACAAATCGTCACAGAATGTTAAGCGTGCGGACCCTATGGGTTCGAGAACTATGTAGACATGACCGAGACTCATCTCCAGTCAATAACCAATAGTGGAACCTGGATGCTCATATTGGTTCCTACATATTCTACGAAGATCTTTATCGGTCAAACCGCATAACAACATACGTTGTTCCCTTTGTCATCGGTATGTTACTTGCCCGAGATTCGATCGTCGTTATCTCAATACCTAGTTCAATCTCGTTACCAGCAAGTCTCTTTACTCGTTCCGTAATGCATCATCCCGCAACTAACTCATTAGTCACAATGCTTGCAAGGCTTATAGTGATGTGCATCACCGAGAGGGCCCAGAGATACCTCTCCAATATACGGAGTGACAAATCCTAATCTCAATCTATGCCAACTCAACAAACACCATCAGAGACACCCGTAGAGCATCTTTATAATCATCCAGTTACGTTGTGAAGTTTGATAGCACACAAGTTGTTCCTCCGGTATTCGGGAGTTGCATAATCTCATAGTATGAGGAACATGTATAAGTCATGAAGAAAGCAGTAGCAATGAAACTGTAACGATCATAATGCTAAGCTAACGAATGGGTCTTGTCCATCACATCATTCTCCTAATGATGTGATCCCGTTCATCAAATGACAACACATGTCCATGATTAGGAAACATAACCATCTTTGATAAACGAACTAGTCAAGTAGAGGCATACTAGGGACACTTTGTTTTGTCTATGTATTCACACATGTACTAAGTTTTTGGTTAATACAATTCTATCATGAATAATAAACATTTATCATGAAATAAGGAAATAAATAATAACTTTGTTATTGCCTCTAGGGCATATTTCCTTCACCATGTCCTAACAGAGGGACCACCTATGCTAAGCTAACGCCGGAGCGGCGCCTCCAGCTGCTCGAGGAGATTCAGGCTAGGCGCGCCACGCGGATCGCAGCCGGCTTGCCACCAGACTCACAGGAGCCAGGAGAGGAAGTGAAGGGGAGCAACAGGCGGAGGCGCAAACAGGACCCCCAACCCATGGAGGGGCAGATCTGGAGGAGGAAGACGGTCTTCATCCGACAGCAACGAGCGAAGATTGACGAAATCTTCTGTTGGAAATATGCCATAGAGGTAATAATATTGTGTTATTTATTTCCACACTCATAATTAAGAGTGTATATTCTATGCTATAACTTCTATGATCCTGGAATATGCAATTCAATGGAAAAGTCATAAACACGTGTGGAATGATAAACAATTTTCGATTCCTAGTCTCGCGTCTAGGACTGGCTCAAGTGTTGTATGTTGATCGTTTTTCCAAATCTTGGGATATCGATAAGTGCAGCGATAGTCCAAAAAAACATTGAGAGTATGACGTCAGAAGAACGATAATAATTAATTGACCCAACATTTTGTTATACTTTGAGATACTATCTTCACAAGTATATTGATATAACACAGATAGTTAACATATGCTTTAGTTCATTTGACCATGAGAGTATCATAGCCACTTCTTACCGGATGATGAACTTTGGGGTTGCTCAAATGTCATCTGTAACATGGTGATCATAATGACAACTTACAGGTTCGTTGGAAAGTTTGACAAGGGGCTAGACAACTCAAGAGTGAGATTTGCTCCTCCGACAATGGTGAGATATTCTTAGGGCCCTCTGAGTGTGATGACATCTGTCATCGTCTACCCAGACATAGTTGAGTAAGGTCACAAGGATGCCAAAACATATCAACGAGAAATATGAACCAAACCAATAACGAGGAGATCGGTATAGTGAGCATGAGAATGACTCAAGAGGATACCGGTACATCTCACCTTGGGTTTTGTAAAGTATTGCAAATGAAAGGTAATAAAACATGATATACAAAAGTTCACTCAAATATCATTCGTGTATTCATAGGGATCAATATGGATGTCCACGGTTCCGCTATTCGTCATTGATCAAAAGGGAGTTTCGTTCATGTCTATGTTTTACTGAACCTACAGGGTCACAAGCTTAAGGGAATCACGATCTGTTAAGTGTTAGTTGAGTAAGAGTTGTGACAAAATATTCAACAAATAGTTTCAAATATAGAAATAGTTTCAAGAGAAACTGAAAGCATTGAGTTACTAGAAGCGTTTCGGGGTTTACCTGGTAATGCCAGGAATTGATATATAGATGGAAAATGTTTACGTAGATGTTAAAGTAACAATAAAAGGTTCAAATATTGATTATCTGTATATCTGGATGCGAGAGGCATCGATCCTACGATGCGAGGAGGCAGTCACTTCGAGCAGGCAGAGCCTCGTTCTATCGAACGCCATGTTCGAGGTTCATGGAGGCCATGTCCATCCTCTTCCTCGACGTCGGATTCATCGATCCTAGAGGTGAGAGTGGCTAGGTTTGCTCTTCTTCCTCACTATCGTATTCACCTCGCTGAGATTCATTTTATCGTCGTCCATCATCGATCTTCACCTCGCCCCCCTCCCCGGTTCACCGAGCTCGGATTTGAGCTCCTCGGTGAGCCACCCCGCTTTCCCCCTATTTTTTGCACTCTAGTCATTGAAAAGCCACTTACTTTTCCCAGGGGAACTGACCTGATGGCCATCTGCAAATGCATGAACTACAACACCTTTATGTCTAGTTTCATCCTTTTCTATCTAGATGACAATTTTGCTCACATGCTCTGTGTGGCAAATTTATATTATCAAGTTATAGTTTACTTCTAGGTTCACTTTGCCATCTTGCTTGTATATGAGTTGCTCTCTCGTTTGTCAGACTGTAGACAATATAGATGGCAATCTTGCTTAGGTTGGTGTATCTGGCATTTTTATATGATTAAGCTACGGTCTACTACTAGGTTCATTTGCGGTCATGCATGTGTATGAGATGCTCACTCACTTTTTTCATATGATGTAGAACAACAATTTTTGTGTTGAAATTGCCATGTAAACACCACACTTATATTTACGAATTTTCTATCTTGTTTTCAAAAGAAAGAAACTGTGCAATTTCCTTGTGCCACACCGCAAACATTTTCTGAGTTTCCCATCATGTTCGAATAGGGAAAATAAATTGTACACTTTTTCTTGGCAAACTTTTTTGTTCTTCATGTATATCAACTTTTAGTTCAAACAAAATTGTTAACTTCCTGTTTATTTTGGCAAACTTAGTTTTTTATGTATGGTAAACATTAAATTTTCATGCTTGGCCTTTTACGCTACATTCACTCTCCCTAAAGTTGTCGTGGCAGTTTAGCGCCCTTTTTGCCAACACCATGGATTTTATCAATTTTTTGCCAACACAAACTTTTTTGCTTTTGATAACTAATGTTGTACATTTGCCCTCATATGTATAGTTGCCCTGATACAAGTACTCCCTTTTTTATCCACATTTGCCAGGATCTATTTAGGTAAATTTACCTTAATTTTTAATTGTTTTGCAATGCGTGGAACATTTGCCATATAGCCATTAAAATATTGCCATGATATGTATAATTTCCATGATACAAGTAATTTTTCTACACATTTTCAATTACCATGAGAAGCAACTAAATGAAAGACAAATGGTATGTGACTACCCATATACTCAATCCACAGGGCATAATAATATACCACTTCTGCCCTTTGGCATCAAATCACCAAAATGGGCGAAGGGAACTACACAATAACCCAGTAGATCACTCGTCAAAGTTGCCGTCATTGAGGGCATTAATGCCATCCTCATCCTCATAGTAGTCATCGTATCCATGCTCATGCCAACCAAAGTATGGAAACTTCTTCACAACCAGAGGATCCCCATCCTCACAAACATCGCTCCCCCTAGCACGGAGATGATCCTTAAGCCCCTTGACTTTCTTGTCATACTTTCTCTCCATTGTTGCAATCTCAGTTGCATTAAATGTGCAAGCAACAAAGATGGCCTTCTTACCCTTCTTCCTATAGACAGACTTGGGTGCCTTACCCATGTCCTCCTTCTCCAGTCTAGCAGTCCACACCCTCTGCGGGGTGTCCTTGTGGATGGGGAAGGCGGCCCCAGAGTCAAGAAGAGCCTGAATAAATGGGGCATGAGGAAATCTCCCCCTGTGCTTGGCGCTTGCCAAGCGAATGTCATGCCATGGGAAATCAACCATGTAAATTGGTTCGTTGCCATTGATACGCATCCTCGCCGTAAGATCAATAAAGATGTTCCTCACCATACCACGATCACCATCTTTAGGAACCAAGGAGGCCAATACACACTTGTACAAGAATGCATACTTGCAATGAAAGAGGGAGGTGGTGTTGGGTTCTTCATCACCTTCAAGCCTCCTAGAAAGAAGAGGCACACAAGCAGTATTGGCCATTGGATGCATGAACAAGGGCGGTCATTAAGGTGTAGGGTGAAAAACCGAGAAAACCAATGTATTCCCCATGAGACATGGACATAAAGCTATTGCCATTACACCATTCAATGACATGCATGCCGATGCTTATGATTGTGCATTGTGGAAGGTAAAGTATCGGAGCACTACCAAAGTCAAGACAAACAACGGGAGCCAAGAGTGACTCTAGCACGACCACCATAGTCGCAACCTCCATAATGAACATGAAGTGTGTCCCATAATGTTTTGAAGGTTGCGGTGAGTGTGCACAAACATAGAGTCGCCATAATATGGGTTCAAGAAATGTGCAAGGAAGACGAGTTCCATAATGTTCTAAAGAAATTTAAACACACTATCTCCCAACTAGCTGCTAATGATGCATAATGAGATTTTCCTTTAGTTGATCATGTGAGGCTCGGTCTCCAACCTTTCGGTACGCTTCAAGAAATGCTTGAATGCGGTTTTTCTTCTACGAGGCTTGACGAATGTGCTAATATTTTCATAGTCCATAAGGTTTGGCATATCCCCTATCATCCTTCGATGGTCGTGTTGTGTAGGATTACACACCATGTCATAATCGTTGCTAAGACATCCTTGTTCCAGAAACGAGTAAGATCCTTGACAATGGTAAACCTAGGTTGCACCACTCCAAATGCTCTCTCAATGTCCTTCTTCGCTCTTCTTGCATCTTGGCGAAATGCGTAAGTTTCCTGGTCATCTTCACAAATGTTCACCGCGATGGATAGATGCCATCAACTAGATAGCAAACCTGGTTGTACTGATGACTATTCACCGTGAAGTTACAAGGTGGAGCAATACCACCAGCTATCCTTGCAAACAGATGAGATCTCTCCAAGACACTGATGTCGTGATGTCATCCAAGTGCTACGATCACCTTCTAGAAACCAAAAAACCCAGCACACTGGCAACATTTCTCCTTTGCTAGAGAAAAGTTCATTGGCTTCCATGTCGTCGGGAATTCAATGAAACAATCGCTGGTCATGCAGAAGCGTCGCCGGAACATGTAGGCAGGAAAGGTACAACCTGGTAGAAAGTATTCGCACATGAGCTTATTGTGGCCTTTCATTTTATGTTCCGGTGAATTGTCATATGACCAACCTACGACCCTGCATACTTCCTCTTTGTTCCGGTTGCCGCTATCAACTCGACAACCATCAATACAACCTCGTCTTCTTTGGCATCCATAATTTCACTCTCGAACTCGGAGATCGAATCCGACGACAAATAATAATAAAAATAGCTCTATTATCAGATCCATCTATACAAAATGCGAATCCTATGCCATTTACACGAATCTATGAGCCGGTAGACTAAATCTACAAAAAAAAGCTAGGAACAATTGAAGCGGCCTTAAAAAAATTAAATGTCTGTGGCGCCAGGATTTTGATGGGTGAAGGGCGTGCTATATTGCATCGCACAACCGCCAAATATGGAGGCCCGCAGACTCGATTTGAAGGAGACTCCACAAATTATTCCTGTTTAGCGCAAAATGACGATTCTGCTGAACCATTTCCTTGTTAAAATCACCGTGCTGACTGTTATTACAACGATTAGGCCGGTATGACACAAATGCTAGAGTTAGCTCTAATCTAATTAACCGGATAACCACGCATCCCATGGTAATCATATCTCCGTATAGCAGTGTTGCTGCCACAGAGAATCAGATGCTTCCATTATTCCTGACAGCTGAAGAGAAAAAAATACCGTAGTACTGCGCTGCTCTGAACCCGCTGGGGTCTGTAAGTTTCTGAAATTTTTAATCCGACTAGCAGCTAGCCGCTCAGTGCTGAAGTCCTTCCATCTCCGTCGCGACTAAAACTCCGGATCCAAAAAGTCACGGGTCCCCCTCTCCTCTCCATTTGGCTTAATCTTATGTATAAATTCCCTTTCCAACATGTCCTTTTCTTTGGACAAGGTCTCCTATTCTGATTGAGTGGTAGAGTACATGACAGTATTCTGTTCATGAAACGGAGACAGTCAGTGATGGTACGCTTATCACAAAATAACATTTCCTTCTCAGCGCACATATTGTTTTCTAGAACACAGACCCCGATTTCTTCCTGTGCCAACTAACTGCGCTGCACGCATATTTTTTTAGTTGCGCCGCGTCATGGGGCCTAGTTTTTCTTGGCAGAGTAGACGTAGTAAACGTTGGGCAGAACTACTCCGTCCGCCGCTGGCGTGGCAGCGTCCCTGTGCCAAGCCCCTCGATCTGGAGGTGCATCCCTGCGCAGACTTGGCAACGATTTCAATGCTGCTCCGTATATGCCGTCGACCCATCTGTACCACAGGACCACAGCGTGCATGTATATACCAGCGTATTCTGTATGGTTGGAGTATGAATCAGTGCAGCCATGCAGATGAATACGAAATGAGATGGTTGGTGGCCTGGTGCAACGGAGGACCACTTGTATTTTTGAAATGTGTGTGTGTGTCTACGTACCGCCGAACCGGATGGCAAATTCGTCTACAAAAATGCCCGACGGCCAAGACAGTGTGCATGCAGTGTGGGTGCGACAATTTGTCCATGTGCCGATAGAGCCGTGCGTGCATCCATCCTGACAGCGCCTTCTGCACGGGGCCATCGACAGTCTGATCCAGAAACGTTATCCAGCAGCGTAGCGTACGCGGACGTGCATTTCGGTTTTCTCAATCTGTCTGGAATTTGTGTGCGTGTTGCTTGGGATCGAGGCCTGACCACGTTCCAAGACGAGCGCGTACATACTCTGGGGTCCAATTTGGATTTGGATCTGGGGTCTCGTCTTGGGACGGATTGGGGATCGGAGACGGGAATAACTTCTCGGATCCAGCAATGCATCCACGAATCAGTTGAGGCTCCATGATACCTAGCGATCAATAAACTACCCCTACTTGCACACTCTGCGAGATAAACAAAACGAAACTGGAGTACGTAGTGGTTAAGCAAAACCACTTGCGGCGTGTAGCGACCTAACCTTACGTACGTGCTACATGTTCCTTTGCGATTGGATAAGCGGGAATCACCCACTCGCAAATGATAATGGTAGTTTAGGACCGGTTGTTCGTATACAATTGCTGTCAATCAAGTAGGAATCAGCAAGCTTGCCCGTTAAAAAAGCAGCAAGAGAGGCTCTAGCTAGCTTCTAGTTTAGCTTGCGTAGGACACACACGAGAGAGAGAAAGAGAAAGAGAGAAAGAGAGAGAGAAATAATGCCCGATCCATCGATTGCCTCGAGACTTGAACTATTGCATCATCATCACGCGCGCATGTCTACCGCCTCCTCTATTTATCCATACTCTCCACATTTCCAACCTTTTTTTTCGAGAACACATCGAGAGGGGCACATCTAGAGGGGCAGGGAGTTCCTGCATTTCATTCAAAAGAGAGTTGGTCCGGTTCATAAGACAAACCGGACCCAAAAACCAAACATCCTCGGCTAATCAGGAAAACCGAATGAAAACCTAAAAGTAAAGAAAAAAGAAAACGAGAAAAGAGAGGCACTAGAACTTGGGGACAGGGACATGTCCAGCCCTAGCTATCTAGCTATAGTAGTACTACTCCATTGCATTAGTAGTGCTACTCATCTATAATCAACGGGTTAATCTTTCCTGGCATGTGATGTGCGTTGCAAAGAGTCGAAAACAACCGTTTTGTTTTGAGAATCTCGTGCCATTCGGCCAGGCCAGGTGGTCCTGCACTGCTTGCGATGCTTGCGGGACACAAAAGGTGGCAGAGTCTATTCCCTTAATTCCCGGCTAATCAGCGATCCAGTCTCCGTTCTCCGTGAGCTAATTTGGATCTATGCGCGCCAGCAACAGCGATTTGGCCCGGGTTAACAAGACTTGGTCACCTGCAGCAGTAACTTTATTATCACTAACTATATCAATATGCCCATATGCGTTCTGCTGACCATAAACTGTTTTTTTTTACCACTGCACTAGGAGACTAGGCATTTGCGTTTCTGTGTGCCCGTACGCAACGCCACCGATAATGTTGATGAAAACTAGATAGTGGATAGACCTGACAGTTTCGCACGGCTCGAGGTGGGGTCGCGGCCGTGCCCTCGTGCTCTCATACGAGGCTCTCGTCTAGCACGGCGAGCCTACCAGATGCTACTGTTCCCATGCAGACAGCAGCAACAGCACGAAAATCTTTTTTTTAAACGGAGGCAAAAACATCTATTAATTAAGCAGAAGAGAACTGCTCAGTTAATTAGTAAATTGGGCGAAAACCGATACAACAAGGGCTAAGGCTGTTCACAGTGAGGAGTAACATAGAGTAGTAACTTACCGATGTTACTAGTCTATATTAGTACCTACATAGTGGTTGTAACATATGAGTGGTATCATGAAAAAGTTCATTTATTAGGCTATAGATTCATTATGCCTTGAAATGTGTGATGTTACAGTAACTACCTAAGTTATCACAAACCCCTCTCTCATTAATTAGTTGCCACATAAGCAATCTTGTATTGAAATGTGTGATGTTACTAGTTAAGTTATTTCCATTGTGACTAGTCTAAGCCCACTCCCACACAATCAAGCGGACATGACTAAGTCCACTCTTGCCGACAACATGTCGAACACACAACTTCCACCGCTGCCGGAAAGAAGAATCTATGACTACTATGAGAGGAGCAGCCACGAGACCCTCCCTGCAGAAATGAAGAGCATGCACTCCACATGGCCCGCGCCCTTGATATGACAACGAGCAACATCGAAGGCAACCTCGTCGCCCAGACGACACGAAGCTGAAACTCTCAATGCTGCAAAGTCTCGGAGCCGCCGCCCCGACATCCACTGCTCCGTTGCACCCTGTGCAGTCCATCGACACCACCTTCCGGGGCCACAACACGAAAATCTTGGCTGCTCCTGCGCCTGCCCCTTTGGCAGCTGAGGGTGAGGAGCCATGGCCTGCACCAGACGTGGCGACTATATCTCGCTTAGTGCCAGATGGAGGAACCTCTCGCCTTGAGCGTCTACATTAGAAATAGGGATAAAAAGGAGGAGTGCACAAGGATCGATTCCGGATCTCCTAGATGATGGGATGGGCAACGCTGCTAGCCACTTGGCTCGCGTCGGGTTCGTGCTTAAGTAGAAGGGCGCGGCCTACTTGATTCAAATCGAGGCGATTTTTCCACTAGTTTTTTCGGGGTTTTTTGTTTTGGTTTTTCACCGGTTCTTCTATATACACTTTGTATTTTTTTAAGTACAACTTTAACCTTTTAGAATACTTTGTAAACATTTTTTATGTACACAACTAACTTTTTGAAATGCAAGTTTAACATTTTATGAATACATGGTCAACATTCTTTCTGCACATATTTAATATTGTTCAAGTACTTGTTTAAAAAAATTCAAATACTTGTTTAACAATTTTTAAATACTTGTTTAACTTTATTTATATATAATTTTAACATTTTCCAAATACATGAGCAACTTTTTCACACACGTTGTGTTTTTTATACATGGTCAAGATTTTTTCTATACACATTTAACAATTCGTTACATGCATGATTAACATTTTTCTGAATGTTATGTGAATTATATTTTTTTTCATATATATGTTTATATTTTTTGGAAGTGTGAAAAAAGTAAAAAAATAAATGAAAAGAATTAAAAAAGAAACAAGAAAAGAAAACGAGGCTGTGGACTCCAGGGCACCTGGGCCAGGACATCTCGAGCTACCTTGACGCGTGGGTTTTTTATTGTTCATTCTTTTTTCACCAGCTTTTATATTTTTTACACGGTTCTTATCGGTTTCCTTTCCTTCTACATGATTTTCTTCGGATTTTGTTTTCTTTGTTTTTCATCGATTTTCTTCATTCATTTCTTGATTTTCACTAGGCCTTTCCTTTTTCTTCGTTTCTTCAGTCTATTTGGTTCCTTATCGTTTCCCATCTACTTTTCCTGTTTCTTTGTGTCCTTTTCATTTTTGCATCGGGTTTCTCTAGTTTTTCACATTTATTTACTCCTTTTCTTGGGTTTCCTTCATTTCCACATGGATTTTCACGATTTTCTTCGGGTTTCCGTTTTGTTTTGTTTTTGAGGTGTTTCTTTTCTTTCTTTCTTCAGTGTCTTTGATTTTCACCGCTTTTCTCTGGCTTTGTGTGCATCTTTCTAATTTCTCTCTCTTCAATTTCACTATTTTTATATACTTTTTTGGTATATATCTAATACAAGTCATTTATCAAATAATTTTTTTGAATAGGTCATCAACATTTTTTATACATATTCAACATTTTAAAATGCTTGATTAGCATTTTTAAAATACAAGATAAACATTTTTAATACAATTTTTCTCTACTCATTTAACATTTTTCAGATGCTTGATTAACATTTTTCCAAATACAAGTTTAACATTTTTGTAATACATGGTCAATATTTTTTCTATACACATTTAACCTTTTCAAATGATGGATTAACATATTTCAAATACAAGTTTAATTTTTTTAATACATGATCAACATCTTTTCTATACATATTCTTTACATTTTTCGAATTCTTGATTAGTATTTTTTTCAAATACAAGTTTTAATGTTTTTTAAATACATGGTCAACATTATTTCCATACAAATGTAACATTTTTCAAATGACAGATTAATATTTCTCAAATATAAGTATAACGTTTTTTGAATATATGGTCAACATTTTTTCACACATTTTAAACTTTTTTAAATGTTTGATTATTTTTTTCAAATACAAAATTAACATTGTTTAATACATGGTCAATATTTATTTGTACAGATTTTAACATTTTCAAAAAGCTTGATGAACATATTTCAAATACAAGATTAATTTTTTAATACATATTAACATTTTTTCTATACAGAATTAACATTCTCAAATAGAAGGTTGATATTTCCTAAATACATGGTCAACATTTTTCGAATACACATTTAACATTTTTCAAATGCATGATTAAAAAATTCAATTACTTGTTTAACATTTTTTTCAATTGTTTGATTAAACATTTTTAAAATACATGATCAACTTTTTCACACATATAGTGATTTTGTATACATGAGAAATATTTTCTTTATACTTATTTAACTTTTTTATACATAGAGGTCCTGGGTTCGAATCAGCCTCTCTGCATTGCACTTTGCAGGGGTAAGACTAGGTTCCTATAATCCCTCCCCAGACCCCACCTTGTGTGGGAGCTTCTATGCACTAGGTCTGTCCTTATTTAACTTTTTTAAAATGCTTGGTTAACATTTGTTCCAAGTATTTTATGTTAAGAGTTTTTTTATGTTTATTTAGAATAATTGGAAGTATAAACGAAAATTAGGGAATAAACAAATAAACAAGGTCATGACCTCCCGCATGCCCGGGCCGCCCCATTAAGGGAGGCACCAGGCATGAGGACACGCTAGGTCTCGCTATAAGCGAGACATTGCGCCGCCCCACGGAAACTACTGGATAACCCAAGCCACCCCTCATTTTGGCGGCTCGCCAGGGAGGGTGAGGCCCAGGAATGTTCTATTTGGCCCATAGGGCACTGAGTATCAATAATCTTACACCTACCAAGCAGTTACAAAGGGTTAAGTAGCCTGCCTATTAGTTCTATCGCCTCCCTCCTGAATTTCACCGGGCCGGGCCCATCCTTCCCCATCTCTCCAATCAAATCCTGCCAACTATTTTGCCACCCTAAAATGTACGTAACAACACTTGGATGTAGCATTGTTCCGCCGGATACTGTTATCTGTTGAACCCTTCGATTTTTTTTCTAGAAAGCGCCCACACCCTCTCGGAGCTACGTTATGTAATGAGCCGCTCATGTTGCTTCCACCAATTTCAGCTCTATGAAGCTTCCACTAGTAGAGAAATGACTAGCCACAATTTTAGTTGGTAGCACGCCAATTCCAACCAGTGCAACACTATTTTTCCAAATAGTGGTGGCGTTGGCATATATGGTACACCATCACTACACCCTTAGTGCTAGTGTTATAAGTTTTTTTTGCATGACATTGCTTTTATCTGTTTTTTCCTATGGGCTCTACTTTGTTATGGTGTAGCATGTTAGGCCCATGTTAGCATCGGCCCATATCCTATCACTACCCCCTCCCCAAGTAAAAAAACCTAGCCATTCCTATCCCTATCTTTTTCACACTCTATCACAACTAGTGTTGTCAACGGCTCAACGTCACCTCCGGACACACAACTTCCACCGCTCCCGGAAAGAAGAATCCATGACTACTATGAGAGGAGCAGCCACGGGACCCTCCCGCAGAAATGAAGAGCATGCACTTCACATGGCCCACGCCCTTGATATGACAACGAGCAACATCGAAGGCAACCTCGTCGCCCAGACGACACGAAGCTGAAGCTCTCAATGCTGCAAAGTCTCAGAGCCGTCGCCCCGACATCCACTGCTCCGTTGCACCCTGTGCGGTCCACCGACACCACCTTCCGGGGCCACAACACGAAAATCTTGGCTGCTCCTGCGCCTGCCCCTTTGGCAGCCGAGGGTGAGGAGCCATGGCCTACACCAGACGCGTCGACTATATCTCGCTTAGTGCCAGATGGAGGAACCTCTCGCCTTGAGCGTCTACATTAGAAATAGGGATGAAAAGGAGGAGCGCACAGGGGTCGATTCCGGATCTCCTAGATGATGGGATGGGCAACGCTGCTAGCCACTTGGCTCGCGTCGGGTTCGTGCTTAAGTAGAAGGGCGCGGCCTACTTGATTCAAAACGAGGCGATTTTCCACTAGTTTTTTCAGGGGTTTTTGCTTTGGTTTTTCACCGGTTTTTCTATATACACTTTATATTTTTTAAGTACAAGTTTAACCTTTTAGAATACATTGCAAACATTTTTTATATACATAGTTAACATTTTTGAAATACAAGTTTAACATTTTATGAATACATGGTCAACATTCTTTCTGCACATATTTAATATTGTTCAAATATTTGTTTAAAAAATTTAAATACTTGTTTAAAAATTATGAAATACTTATTTAACATTTTTTATATATACATTTAACATTTTCCAAATACATGAGCAACTTTTTTCACAAATGTTGTGTTTTTTATACATGGTCAAGATTTTTTCTATACACATTTAACAATTCGTTACATGCATGATTAACATTTTTCTGAACGTTATGTGAAGTATATTTTTTTCATATATATGTTCATAATTTTCGGAAGTGTGAAAAAAATTCAAAAAATAAATGAAAAAAAGTAAAAAAAAAACAAGAAAAGAAAACGAGGCTGTGGCCTCCAGCGCACCTGGGCCAGCCCATCTCGAGCTACCTTGACGCGTGGGTTTTCTACTATTCATTCTTTTTTCATCGGCTTTTATATTTTTTACACAGTTCTTATAGGTTTCCTTTCCTTCTACATGGTTTTCTTCGGATTTTGTTTTCTTTGTTTTTCATCGATTTTCACTAGGGCTTTCCTTTTTCTTCTTTTCTTCAGTGTATTTGGTTCCTTAATCGTTTCCCTTCTACTTTTCCTGTTTCTTTGTGTCCTTTTCATTTTTGCATCGGTTTTCTCTGGTTTTTCACATTTTATTTACTCCTTTTCTTGGGTTTCCTTCGTTTCCACATGGATTTTCACGATTATCTTCGGGTTTCTGTTTTGTTTTGTTTTTGAGGTGTTTCTTTTCTTTCTTTCTTCAGTGTCTTTGATTTTCACCGATTTTCTCTGTTTTTGTGTGCATCTTTCCAATTTCTCTCTCTCTCTCTCTCTTCAATTTCACTATTTTTATATACATTTTTGGTAAATATATCTAATACAAGTCATTTATCAAATAATTTTTTTGAATAGGTCATCAACATTTTTTATACACATTTACCATTTAAAAATGCTTGATTAGCATTTTTAAAATACAAGATAAACATTTTGTCATACATGGTCAACAATTTTTCTCTACACATTTAATATTTTTCAAATGCTTGATTAACATTTTTCCAAATATAAGTTTAACATTTTTGTAATACATGGTCAATATTTTTTCTATATACATTTAACCTTTTCAAATGATAGATTACATATTTCAAATACAAGTTTAATTTTTTAATACATGGTCAACATCTTTTCTATACATATTCTTTATATTTTTCAAATGCTTGATTAGTATTTTTTCAAATACAAGTTTTAACATTTTTTAAATACTTGGTCAACATTTTTTCTATACACATGTAACATTTTTCAAATGACAGATTAATATTTCTCAAATATAAGTATAACGTTTTTTGAATATATGGTCAACATTTTTTCACACATTTTAAACATTTTTATATGTTTATTTTTTTCAAATACAAAATTAACATTGTTTAATACATGGTCAATATTTATTTGTACAGATTTTAACATTTTCAAAAAGCTTGATTAACATATTTAAAATACAAGATTTATTTTTTAGTACATATTCAACATTTTTTCTATACAAATTTAACATTCTCAAATACAAGGTTGATATTTCCTGAATACATGGTCAACATTTTTAGAATACACATTTAACATTTTTTCAAATGCATGATTAAAAAATTCAATTACTTGTTGAACATTTTTTTTCAATTGTTTGATTAAACATTTTTAAAATACATGATCAACTTTTTCACACATATAGTGATTTTGCATACATGAGAAATATTTTCTTTATACATATTTAACTTTTTTGAAATGCTTGGTTAACATTTTTTCCAAGTAATTTATCTTAAGAGTTTTTTATTATGTTTATTTAGAATAATTGGAAGTATAAATGAAAGTTAGGAAAAAAACAAATAAACAAGGTCATGACCTCCTGCATGCCCGGGCCGCCCCATTAAGGGAGGCACCAGACATGAGGACACGCTAGGTCTCGCTATAAGCGATGCATTGCGTCGCCCCAGGGAAACTACTGAATAGCCCAAGCCACCCCTCATTTTGGCGGCTCGCTAGGGAGGGCGAGGCCCACGAATGTTCTATTTGGCCCATAGGGCATTGAGTACCAATAATATTGCACCTACCAAGCCGTTACAAAGAGTTAAGTAGCCTGCCTATTAGTTCTATCGCCTCCCTCCTGAATTTCACCGGGCTGGGCCCATCCTTCCCCATCTCTCCAATCAAATCCTGCCAACTTTTTTTGCCACCCTAAAATGTACGTAACAACACTTGGATGTAGCATTGTTCCGTCGGATACTGTTATCTGTTGAACCCTTCGATTTTTCTTCTTCTAGAAAGCGCCCACACCCTCTCGGAGCTACGTTATGTAATAAGCCGCTCATGTTGCTTCCACCAATTTCAACTCTATGAAGCTTCCACTAGTAGAGAAATGGCTAGCCACAATTTTAGTTGGTGGCGCGCCAATTCCAACCAATGCAACACTATTTTTCCAAATAGTGGTGGCGTTGGCATATATGGTACACCATCACTACACCCTTAGTGCTAGCGTTATAAGTTTTCTTTGCATGACATTGCTTTTATATGTTTTTTTCCTATGGGCTCTACGTTGTTATGGTGTAGCCTGTTAGGCCCATGTTAGCATCGGCCCATATCCTATCACTACCCCCTCCCCAAGTAAAAAAAACCTAGCCATTCCTATCCCTATATTTTTCACACTCTATCTCAACTAGTGCCGTCAACGGCTCAACGTCACCTCCGGACCTCACCGCTCGTCCCTGCCGGACCAGTGCCACCGTTGCCACCTCCGAGTTACCTCAATAGCAGGTGAGATCCCTCCCCTCGTGCTTCCATGGAATCCGTGGATTTGGTTTATTTGTGTAGAATATTAGTAGATTAGAATTTGATTTAGTAGTATGCAATCCGATTTTATACTTAGTGTAGAATGTTTTTAGTGTTGAATATGTTTTAGTGTAGAGTTGGATGATTGTATTTTGTGTTGATTTAGTAGTGTTCAATCTGACTATACTTAGTAGAATTCGATTTAGTAGTGTACAATATGATTTTATACCCAGTATAAATTTCTTGTAGTGTTGAATATGTTTTAGTGTAGAATTAGATGATAGTCTTTTGCATTGATTTAGTAGTGTTCAATTCGATTATACTTAGTAGAATTTGATTTAGTAGTATAAAAGCCGATTTTATTAGTGTAGAATTTTTTTTATTGGTGTAGAATTTGTTTTAGTGCCGAATCTTCAATTGATATGCTTAATGTACAACCCAATTTACATAGCATCGAATCCGATGAATTAACGCGTTTGTGTAGAATCTAGTGATACATATTTGTGATGAATGTTTTTGTGTAGAATTCGTTAATTTTTTTAGTAGTGTAAAAATGGGTATGTATTTTTGTAGAATGGCACCACCACCACCATGCCAACTGTGCAAGTCAAGGTGCGCGAGCAGCCTTGCAACTGGCAATTTGGTTGACATTTATTTGCATGAGTGCTATGTTTATTTAGCGGTAAAAAACCTTCTTCTCTAATATGATATGTCTGTTCTTTTCTCCTTTTGCTATTACCTTTAATGTTGTGTGTGTTTTTGTGCTTTGTTACACAGATGGTGTTGGGGATCATTGCAGAAATTAAAAAATTTCTACGCATCACCAAGATCAATCTATAGAGATACTAGCAACGAGAGAGAGGGGAGTGTATCTTCATACCCTTAAAGATCACGAAACGGAAGCGTTACAAGAACGCGGATGAAGGAGTCGTACTTGCAACGATTCAGACCACGGTTGATTCTGATCTAAGCGTCGAACAACAGCGCCTCCGCGTTCAACACACGTACAACCCAGGGACATCTCCTCCTTCTTGATCCAACAAGGGGAGAGGAGAAGTTGAGGAAGAGCTTCGGCAGCATGACGGCGTGGTGGTGGAGCTTGTGGTTCTCCGGCAGGGCTTCGCCAAGCACTACTACGAAGGAGGAGGTGTTGGGGAGGGAGAGGGCTATGCCAGGGGAAGGATGCGGCAGCCCTCCCACCTCCCCTCTATTTATAGGGGCAAGGGAGAGGGGGGCCACCCCCCTGTAGATGGATCTAGAGGGGGGTGGCTTGCCCCCCAAGCCAAGGGGGCGCCCCCTTTAGGCTTTCCCCTAAACCCTAGGCGCATGGGCCCTAGGGGTGTTTGGCGCCCAACCCACCTAGGGGCTGGTTCCTGTCCATATTCAGCCCATAGGGCCCTCCGGGGCAGGTGGACCCTCCCGGTGGACCCCCGGAACCCCTTCGGTGGTCCCGGTACAATACCGATAAACCCCCGAACACTTCCGGCGACTGAATAAGGACTTCCCATATATAAATCTTTATCTCCATACCATTCCGGAACTCCTCGTGACGTCTGGGATCTCATCCGGGACTCCGAACAACATTTGGTAACCACATATTAATTCCCATAACAACTCTAGCATCACCGAAACTTAAGTGTGTAGACCCTACGGGTTCAGGAATCATGCAGACATGACCGAGACATCTATCTGGCCAATAACCAACAGCGGCATCTGGATACCCATGTTGGCTCCCACATGTTCCATGATGATCTCATCAGATGAACCACGATGTCGAGGATTCAATCAATCCCGTATACAATTCCCTTTGTCAATCGGTATGTTACTTGCCCGAGATTCGATCGTCGGTATCCCAATACCTCGTTCAATCTCGTTACCAGCAAGTCACTTTACTCATTCCGTAATGCATGATACCGTGAATAACTGCTTAGACACATTGATCTCATTATGATGATGCATTACCGAGTGGGCCCAGAGGTACCTCTCCGTCATACGGAGTGACAAATCCCAGTCTCGATTCATGCCAACCCAACAGGCACTTTTGGAGATACCCGTAGTGCACCTTTATAGACACCCAGTTATGTTGTGACGTTTGGCACACCCAAAGCATTCCTACAGTATCCGGGAGTTGCACAATCTCATAGTCTAAGGAAAAGATACTTGATATTAGAAAAGCTTTAGCAGGCGAACTACACGATCTTGTGCTATGCTTAAGATTGGGTCTTGTCCATCACATCATTCTCCTAATGATGTGATCCCGTTATCAATAACATCCAATGTCCATGGTCAGGAAACCGTAACCATCTACTGATTAACGAGCTAGTCAACTAGAGGCTCACTAGGGACATGTTGTGGTCTATGTATTCACACATGTATTACGATTTCCGGATAACACAATTATAGCATGAACAATAAACAATTATCATGAACAAGGAAATATAATAATAACCATTTTATTATTGCCTCTAGTGCATATTTCCAACAGTCTCCCACTTGCACTAGAGTCAATAATCTAGTTACATTGTGATGAATCGAACACCCATAGAGTTCTGGTGTTGATCATGTTTTGCTCGTGGAAGAGGTTTAGTCAACGGATCTGCGACATTCAGGTCCGTATGCACTTTACAAATATCTATGTCTCCATCTTGAACATTTTCACGAATGGAGTTGTAGCGACACTTGATATGCCTGGTCTTCTTGCGAAACATGGGCTCCTTGGCAAGGGCAATAGCTCCAGTGTTGTCGCAGAAGAGAGTCATCGGGCCCGACGCATTGGGAATAACTCCTAGGTCGGTAATGAACTCCTTCATCCAGATTGCTTCATGTGCTGCCTCCGAGGCTGCCATGTACTCTGCTTCACATGTAGATCCCACCACGACACTTTGCTTGCAACTACACCAGCTGACTGCCCCGCCATTCAAAATATACACGTATCCGGTTTGTGACTTGGAGTCATCCAGATCTGTGTCGAAGCTAGCATCGACGTAACCCTTTACGGCGAGCTCTTCGTCACCTCCATAAACGAGAAACATATCCTTAGTACTTTTCAGGTACTTCAGGATATTCTTGACCGCTATCCAGTGTTCCATGTCGGGATTACTTTGGTACCTTCCTACCAAACTTACGGCAAGGTTCACATCAGGTCTGGTACACAACATGGCATACATAATAGACCCTATGGCCGAGGCATAGGGGATGACACTCATCTTTTCTCTATCTTCTGCCGTGGTCGGGCATTGAGCTGTGCTCAATTTCACACCTTGCAATACAAGCAAGAACCCCTTCTTGGACCGATCCATATTAAACTTCTTCAATATCTTGTTAACGTATGTGCTTTGTGAAAGACCAATGAGCGTCTCGATCTATCTCTATAGATCTTGATGCCTAATATGTAAGCAGCTTCTCCAAGGTCCTTCATTGAAAAACACTTACTCAAGTAGGCCTTTATGCTTTCCAAGAATTCTATATCATTTCCCATCAATAGTATGTCATCCACATATAATATGAGAAATGCCACAAAGCTCCCACTCACTTTCTTGTAAACACAGGCTTCTCCATAAGTCTGTGTAAACCCAAACGCTTTGATCATCTCGTCAAAGCGAATGTTCCAACTCCGAGATGCTTGCACCAGCCCATAGATTGAGCGTTGGAGCTTGCATACCTTGTCAGCATTCTTAGGATCGACAAAACCTTCCGGCTACATCATATACAATTCTTCCTTAAGGAAACCATTAAGGAATGTCGTTTTGACGTCCATCTGCCATATCTCATAATCATAGAATGCGGCAATTGCTAACATGATTCGGACGGACTTCAGCTTCGCTACGGGTGAGAAGGTCTCATCGTAGTCAACCCCTTGAACTTGTCGGTAACCCTTAGCGACAAGCCGAGCTTTATAGATGGTCACATTACCATCCACCTATGTCTTCTTCTTAAAGATCCATTTATTTTCTATGGCTCGCCGATCATCGGGCAAGTTTGTCAAAGTCCATACTTCGTTTTCATACATGGATCCTATCTCGGATCTCATGGCTTCAAGCCATTTGTTGGAATCTGGGCCCGCCATCGCTTCTTCATAGTTCGAAGGTTCACCATTGTCTAACAACATGATTTCCAGGACAGGGTTGCCGTACCACTCTGGTGTGGAACGTGTCCTTGTGGACCTACGAAGTTCAGTAGCAACTTGATCCGAAGTTTCATGATCATCATCATTAACTTCCTCTCTAGTCGGTGCAGGCACCACAGAAATATCTTCCTGAGCCGCGCCACTCTCCGGTTCAAGAGGCAGTACCTCATCAAGTTCTACTTTCCTCCCACTTACTTATTTCGAGAGAAACTCTTTCTCCAGAAAGGATCCATTCTTGGCAACAAAGACCTTGCCTTCGGATCTGAGGTAGAAGGTATACACAATAGTTTCCTTAGGGTATCCTATGAAGACGCATTTTTCCGACTTGGGTTCGAGCTTTTCAGGTTGAAGTTTCTTGACATAAGCATCACATCCCCAAACTTTCAGAAACGACAGCTTAGGTTTCTTCCCAAACCATAATTCATATGGTGTCGTCTCAATGGATTTCGAGGGAGCCCTATTTAAAGTGAATGCGGCAGTCTCTAAAGCATAACCCCAAAATGATAGCGGCAGATCGGTAAGAGACGTCATAGATCGCACCATATCCAATAGAGTGCGATTATGACGTTTAGAAACACCATTACGCTGAGGTGTTCTAGGCGGCGTGAGTTGTGAAACAATTCCACATTTCCTTAAGTGCGTGCCAAATTCGTGACCCAAATATTCTCCCCCATGATCTGATCGTAAGAACTTTATTTTCCTGTCATGTTGATTCTCTATCTCATTATGAAATTCCTTGAACTTTTCAAAGGTCTCAGACTTGTGTTTCATTAAGTAGACATATCCATATCTACTCAAGTCATCAGTGAGGGCGAGAACATAACGATAGCCACCGCGATCCTCAACGCTCATTGGACCGCACACATCAGTATGTATGATTTCCAATAAGTTGGTTGCTCTCTCCATTGTTCCGGAGAACGGAGTCTTGGTCAGTTTGCCCATGAGGCATGGTTCGCATGTGTCAAATGATTCATAATCAAGAGACTCCAAAAGTCCATTTGCATGGAGTTTCTTCATGCGTTTGACACCAATGTGACCAAGGCGGCAGTGCCACAAGTATGTGGGACTATCATTATCAACCTTACATCTTTTGGCATTCACACTTTGAATATGTGTAACATCACGTTCGAGATTCAATAAGAATAAACCATTGACCAGCGGGGCATGACCATAAAACATATCTCTCATATAAATAAAACAACCATTATTCTCAGATTTAAATGAGTAGCCATCTCGCATTAAACGAGATCCAGATACAATGTTCATGCTCAAAGCCGGCACTAAATAACAATTATTGAGGTTTAAAACTAATCCCGTAGGTAAATGTAGAGGTAGTGTGCCGACGGCGATCACATCGACCTTGGAACCATTCCCAACGCGCATCGTCACCTCATCCTTCGCCAGTCTCCGCTTATTCCGCAGCTCCTATTTTGAGTTACAAATATGAGCAACCGCACCGGTATCAAATACTCAGGAGCTAATATGAGTGCTGGTAAGGTACACATCAATAACATTTATATCATATATACCGTTGGTATTGCCAGCCTTCTTATCCGCTAAGTACTTGGGGCAGTTCCGCTTCCAGTGACCGTTTCCCTTGCAATAAAAGCACTCAGTCTCAGGCTTGGGTCCATGCTTTGGCTTCTTCCCGGCAACTGGCTTACCGGGCGCGGCAACTCCCTTGCCGTCCTTCTTGAAGTTCTTCTTACCCTTGCCTTTCTTGAAACTAGTGGTTTCATTGACCATCAACACTTGATGTTCCTTTTTGATCTCCACCTCCGCTGATTTCAGCATTGAATATACCTCAGGAATGGTTTTCTCCATCCCCTGCATATTGAATTCATCACAAAGCTCTTGTAGCTAGGTGGGAGCGACTGAAGAATTCTGTCAATGACTGCGTCATCCGGGAGATTAACTCCCAGCTGAGACAAGCGGTTGTGCAACCCAGACATTTTGAGTATGTGCTTGCTGACATAACTATTCTCCTCCATCTTACAACTGTAGAACTTGTCGGAGACTTCATATCTCTCGACCCGGGCATGAGCTTGGAAAACCATTGCTCTTGGAACATCTCATATGCTCCGTGTTGCTCAAAACGCTTTTGGAGCCCTGGTTCTAAGTTGTAAAGCATGCCGCACTGAACCAGGGAGTAATCATCATTACGCGACTGCCAGGCGTTCATAACGTCTTGAGTTGCTGGGAAAATGGGCGCTTCACCTAGCGGTGCTTCAAGGACATATGCTTTCTTGGCAGCTATGAGGATGATCCTCAAGTTACGGACCCAGTCCTTATAGTTGCTACCATCGTCTTTCAGCTTGGTTTTTGATACGTCTCCAACGTATCTATAATTTTTGATTGCTCCATGCTATATTATTTACTGTTTTGGACATTATTGGGCTTTATTATACACTTTTATATTATTTTTGGGACTAACCTACTAACCGGAGGCCCAGCCCAGAATTGCTGTTTTTTTTGCCTATTTTAGGGTTTCGAAGAAAAGGAATATCAAACGGAGTCCAAACGGAATGAAACCTTCGGGAACATGATTTTTGGAACAAACAAGATCCAGGAGACTTGGACCCTACGTCAAGCAACCAACAGGGAAGCCACGAGGTAGGAGGGCACGCCTACCCCCCAGGCGCGCCCTCCACCCTCGTGGGCCCCCTATTGCTCACCGACATACTCCTTCTTCCTATATATACCTACGTACCTCCAAACGATTAAAGACGGAGCCAAAACCCTAATTCCACCACCGTAACTTTCTGTATCCACGAGATCCCATCTTGGGGCCTGTTCCGGAGCTCCGCCGGAGGGGGCATCGATCACGGAGGGCTTCTACATCAACACCATAGCCCTTCCGATGAAGTGTGAGTAGTTTACCTCAGACTTTCGGGTCCATAGTTATTAACTAGATGACTTCTTCTCTCTTTTTGGATCTCAAGACAAAGTTCTCCCCCTCTCTTGTGGAGATCTATTCGATGTAATCTTCTTTTGCGGTGTGTTTGTTGAGACCGATGAATTGTGGGTTTATGATCAAGTTTATCTATGAACAATATTTGAATCTTCTCTGAATTTTTTATGTATGATTGATTATCTTTGCAAGTCTCTTTGAATTATCAGTTTGGTTTGGCCTACTAGATTGATCTTTCTTGCAATGGGAGACGTGCTTAGCTTTGGGTTCAATCTTGCGGTGTCCTTTCCCAGTGATAGTAGGGGCAGTAAGGCACGTATTGTATTGTTGCCATCGAGGATAACAAGATGAGGTTTTTATCATATTGCATGAATTTATCCCTCTACATCATGTCATCTTGCTTAAGGCGTTACTCTGTTCTTATGAACTTAATACTCTAGATGCATGCTGGATAGCAGTCGATGTGTGGAGTAATAGTAGTAGATGCAGGCAGGAGTCGGTCTACTTGTCTTGGAGGTGATGCCTATATACATGATCATACCTAGATATTCTCATAACTATGCTCAATTCTGTCAATTGCTCAACAGTAATTTGTTCACCCACCATAAAACACTTATACTCTTGAGAGAAGCCACTAGTGAAACCTATGGCCCCCGGATCTATCTTCCATCATATTAATCTTGCAACACTTAGTTATTTCCTTTGCTTTTATTTTACTTTGCATCTTTATCATAAAAATACCAAAAACATTATCTTATCATATCTATCAGATCTCACTCTCGTAAGTGACCGTGTAGGGATTGACAACCCCTTATCACGTTGGTTGCGAGGAGTTATTTGTTTTGTGTAGGTGCGAGGGACTCGCACGTAGCCTCCTACTGGATTGATACCTTGGTTCTCAAAAACTGAGGGAAATACTTACGCTACTTTGCTGCATCACCCTTTCCTCTTCAAGGGAAAACCAACGCAGTGCTCAAGAGGTAGCAAGAAGGATTTCTGGCGCTGTTGCCGGGCAGGTCTACGCAAAAGTCAACATACCAAGTACCCATCACAAACCCTTATCTCCCACATTACATTATTTGCCATTTGCCTCTCGTTTTCCTCTCCCCCACTTCACCCTTGCCATTTTATTCGCTCTCACTATCTATCATCCCTCTCTTTCTCTATTTGCCTCTTTTTGCCTTTTGCACTTTCTTCCGCCATGTCTGAATCAAAAAGGGTTGGGGGTTCTCTCCCGAGTTTTAGTACTTTGGACAACCCTTCTATTCTCGCTAAGCTCATTAATAAGGATACTATGGAAAACCTACTGGAGTTATAAATGAGAATCTTAAATTTTTTGATGAAGACGATTCCGGAATTTTTCGTTATTTACTTGATGAATCTTTGAAAGATGCTTGGTATAGACTATTAAGGATCAGGGCCAGCTATGTGCCTCAATACCAAATTGAAATTTACTTAAAAAGCTTTTATTTTGCCCTCCCTTCTTCTTTTAAGCATGTATTAGATTCTATATTTGAAGAAGGCTTTCTTGAAGGGGATGCCGTAGACACTTATGAAAATATGAAAACCATATTTGGGCACCCCATGAATGAGAAAGTTGAATCTACATCTCTTTTGCTCTCTTACCAAAACGAATCTATCAAAGAGATGAAGGCTAGCTTAGACACAAATTTCCGTAACATACTTAATCTTTCTTCTACCATTAATAGCCATGTGCTTTATAAAAATAGAAAGATTAATTCCATATATAGCAAGTTTGCTCCTTTCTTCCCTAAAACCAAAGATGGCAATACCTAGATCTATCCTTGCTTTTTATGCCTAGCTAGGGGCGTTAAACGATAGCGCTTGTTGGGAGGCAACCCAATTTTATTTTTATTCCTTGCTTTTTGCTCCTGTTTAGCAATAAATAATTTATCTAGCCTCTGTTTTGGTTGTCTTTTTGTGTTTAATTAGTGTTTGTGCCAAGTAGAACCGTTGGGAAGACTTGGGGAAAGTCTTGTTAATCTTGCTGTAAAAAACAGAAACTTTAGCGCTCACAAGAACTGCTGCCATTTTTATTTGCAAAGTGCTATTTAGTTAATTATTTTTGAAGATGATTAATAGGTAAATTAATCACTACCAGCAATTTATTTTAGAATTTTTGGAGTTCCAGATCTTGCGCTAGCTACAGATTACTACAGACTGTTCTGTTTTTGACAGATTCTGTTTTTCGTGTGTTGTTTGCTTATTTTGATGAATCTATGGCTAGTAAAATAGTTTATAAACCATAGAGAAGTTGGAATACAGTAGGTTTAACACCAATATAAATAAAGAATGAGTTCATTACAGTACCTTGAAGTGGTCTTTTGTTTTCTTTCGCTAACGGAGCTCACGAGATTTTCAACTTTAAGTTTTTGTGTTGTGAAGTTTTCAAGTTTTGGGTAAGGATTTGATGGATTATGGAACAAGGAGTGGCAAGATCCTAAGCTTGGGGATGCCCATGGCACCCCCAAGATAATCTAAGGACACCAAAGAGCCTAAGCTTGGGGATGCCCTGGAAGGCATCCCCTCTTTCGTCTACTTCCATCGGTAACTTTACTTGGAGCTATATTTTTATTCACCACATGATATGTGTTTTGCTTGGAGCGTCTTGTATGATTTGAGTCTTTGCTTTTTAGTTTACCACAATCATCTTTGCTGTACACACCTTTTGAGAGAGACACACATGATTCGGAAATTATTAGAATACTCTATGTGCTTCACTTATATCTTTTGAGTTATATAGTTTTGCTCTAGTACTTGTCGGATTTCGGGTTCCGGCAGACCCTTGAGGTTCGAACACTGGGGTGCGCACGGAGATTTCGCCTGCTACCTACATGCACCCCTCCGCCTCGCTAAGATCTAAGCTATGGAAAGAACAACACAAGAGACACAGGGTTTATACTGGTTCGGGCCACCGTTGTGGTGTAATACCCAGTGTGTGGTGTGGTGGATTGCCTCTTGGGCTGATGATGATGAGCAGTACAAGGAAGAATAGCCTCGCGAGGGTCTGTTCTTGGCTAAGGGGATGAACTGCTAGGAGGAGTTCAGTCACCCTTCTCTCTCTCTCTTCTCGATTCTCTCTCCAATCCGATTGCGATCCAATCTCATGATTACGATCCCCACTACCCTGTGGATGGCTAGTCCTATTTATAGGCAAAGGCCCTGGGCCTCTTCCCCAAATATTGAGCGGGAAGGGCGCCAACAATTGGCCATTTTAAAGGAGAACATCTGGTACACTTATCCTGACTAAAGTTGGTCCTCGCCTGCCAAAGGCTCTGGTGGTGACGCTGGCTTGGGCTCCACAATGACTTCCTCCCTGCCGTTGGACTGGTCTTGGTCTCGTTGCACCGAAACGGGTGCCTTTGCTTGATGCTCTCGCCTGCGCTTGCTCCCTTTGCACCAAAGAGGAAAGGAGGACACTACGCGGCTGGCGCCCGCCTGGCGCCTTTGGTCGTCATGGCTTGCGTCACGGGCACCTCGTGAGGTACCCCGCCTTGATCTCTCCGCCTCCTCGCGAGCCAGCCTGATGAGGCCGTGCCTGAGGAAGCTCCGTGTCGTCCGCCCCATGAGGCTTGGCCCCTCGCGAGGGTCTTGGGTCTGTGTTGATGAAGATGGGCCGTGCTGGGCCCCCTTTTGAGCCACGCCGCAGGCCGCAGGCAGGCAAGTCTGGGGACCCCCGTTCCCCGAACACCGACAGTAGCCCCCGGGCCCAAGGCGTGCCCGGACTTGGCCGTGCAGGGAGGCGAAAGGGCAAGAGCGAAGTGCCGCGGGCCCTAACAGCCTGCGGCCTTGGGCGCCGCGTGGCAGTTGATTGGACGTGGGCGCCTCAGTTGATAAGGGAGCGGCATCTGCCTAGGCTTTGCTTTTTTTGCTTTCTCCGGTTGCTGCTCAGATCCCCTTTCTTGCGCCTCTCCTTCCATCCTCCAAAATTTCTAGATCTACTCCGACCGCGTGACCTAGGAAGCCATGGCGCCTCGTCAGTCCCCGGCCGGAGCTTGGTACTCGTCTGCCCTGGACTCGCCGAACGTGTCGGAGGCGAGCCTCGCCCGGTTGCGCTGGATGGCGGCGGCGCAGGGCATCGACGGGGCGAAGGTGTTCAAGGCCGGCTCCGCCACCCCTGAGGGCCAAGGGAGCACCTTCTATCCGTTCTTTGTAAGCGCCATTGCTGCTGGCCTGGTGCCTCCCTTCTCCGAGTTCTTCTTCTCTGTCCTCCGCCATTATAAGCTACATGCTCTGCATCTCCACCCCAACTCCGTCCTTCTCCTGGCAATCTTCGCCTATTACTGCGAGGCTCACGTAGGGGTGCAGCCCTTGGTGGCCTTGCTACGCCACTACTTCTACCTCCGGACCTCTCGCGGTCCTGCTTCCGCATGCGCGAGCTTCATCGCGTACGGTGGCGCCATTGCCATTTCGAACCCCGGGAAAAGGATTGAGGGCTTCAGGAGCAAGTGGGTCTTGGCAGATGCTGGGCGCATCCACCCTCGGCTGATCTTGCCCATGGAGCAACCCATGAGCTCCAGTGATTGGGGTCGAGCGGAGCTCGCAGACCCCCGCGCGAAGCTGGTGTTGGAGAAGATGGACGCGGATCTGAGGCCGGCCAACATGGCAGCGGCGAAGCTGACCGGCGCATCGCTGCTGAGGGAATTCCTGGAGCACCAGCTGGCTCCGCTTTGGAAGTACTCACTTCCGATGTGGAGGCCCCATCCGAGCCCTGCGGCCTTGGCCGACGGAGATCTGGCTGCGGTCCTCCAATCTCTGGTCGGGGGCGATGTGGTGAGGTTGGAGGGCGCTCCTACGCCCTTGTTCCTCCGCGACGACTGGGAGCAGGTAGTGGAGTCCATGCCCGTCTTCAACGGGGACGGGCCCATGCCCGTGGAAACTCCCGGGGAATCAGTGGACGTGTCCTCCGACGACTCCAGCAAAGAGAAGGAAGGAGGGGAGCGGGAAAAAGGGCCTGACTCCGAGGCGACTGACAAAGAGTCGAGGGCTCCCCCGGCGCTGGTCCCGCGTTCTCCGCCTCTCTCCGAGCGATGACAACGAGGATAATGACGAGCAGGACGGTGGGAGCTTGCCCCCGATCCCGAAGAAGGACAGGACCGGGCTGATCTCCCGCGGGTCTGCCCCGGCCCTGAGGCGGACCGTAGACGCGCCTTCTGCTTCCAAGCTTCCTGAGGTTGACCCTTCCAGCTGGCTTTCAGGCTTCAAATTTGGCCGGAGGCTGCCTGAGCTCACTGGCAACGACCCGTAAGCACTTGATTCTTGTCTTTATTTCTTGTTCTGCTGCTGAGGCTTGACGTCCACATCTCTTGGACAGGCTGGCGCCCGCAGCAAAGAAGCCGAAGGGAGCTCCTGAGGTTCCATCCGTGGTAGCGCCTCTGCCCGCGAAGGAAGGTGACCATGACGCACGGGCTTCTCCTGCCCGGTCGTCCTCGCGAGGCCTGGCTGAGCCGGCTGGGGCGAACTCAGCCCCCATGGCCCAAGTGACTCCCGAGGTGCCTTTGCCTGCTGCCACCACTACAGCCGTTGGGGCGCAGCAGGCTCTGCCTCAGGATGTTGTGGTCGCGCTGCCACCTTCTCCTCCTACTCCACCGACTGCTGTCTCTCCGACTCCTCCTGCCGTTCTGGATCGTGCTGCTGCTGAGCTGGACCGGCCGCGGCAGGATCTTCTTGGTGCCGACCCTCGCTTGGTGGCCGGGCACTTGGAACTGGCTTTAGGATGGATTCGCTCCGACGCTTCGATTCGGGCGGCGCTGGTCCAGGCCTCGACGGCTTGCGATGAGGAGAGGTAGGCTGACCTTGAGGCGAAGGCTGCTCGTGATGCAGCCCTGGGGGAGGTGGTCGACGTCTGTGGTCGCTGCAAGGCGCTGGAGGACGAGCTGCAAGGCCTGCGGGACCAGCTCGCGAAAGAGGTCCGCCTTCGCCAAGAGCAGGAAGAAGGCGTGAAGGCTCGTGAGGCGGCCGTCGAGGGCCGGGAGGCCAAGCTCAGGAAGCGCCGCGGCCGCCTAGGCGCGCTGGAGCAGGAGTTGGGGGCGAGGAAGGTCGAGCTGGACGACAAGGCCCAGGTTCTTGCCGAGGACCACGTGGCCTTCGCGGAGATGAAGGCGAAGGCTCGCTCCTCGCTGATGAAGCTTTACGACAGCGGCCTGGAGAGCCCGCTCGCTGGCGCCAAGGACGGCCCCGCCAAGCTGCTTCCCTTCCTGGTTTGCGCTCTTGAAGATGTCGCCCTTGGCCTTGGCCCCACGGCTGAGGCCGAGGTGCGTGTCCTGTCTTCTGCAGCGCTGACGCGGGTCCTCACCCACATCTACCTTCGCGATCCCGGCGTCGATCTCGACAGCCTGCTGGAGGCAGTAAGCGGCGAGCGTGCCGCTGCCGCTGCCACTGCCGAGGCCGTGAAGGGTCGTGCCGAGGCTCTGCTGGGGAAGTTCCGGGCCTTCAGCACCAAGCCGAAGCAAGGCGCTGCCAACCCCGCTGCTCCATGAGGCGAACCCACTCCGCGCTGCTCCACCGCCGACAAGTGACTCCGTTGTGGCTCCTGTCCTGCCTTTGATTCCTGCACATGTATCATGCCTCGGGGAGGCGTTTAAAATTGCGTTTGGCCTTGAGATAACAGTGTGGACTGTAATATTTGCTTTTGAATTCCTTGAAATTTACGCTTTTCCTTCCTACTTGCTTATGTTCTACGCCGGCAGATCCCGGCCCCGCGCATACCTCAGCCGCCGTTAGCCCCGACTGGAAACCAGGACGGGACCAAGGAGTTAGGGGCTACGTGACAAGTTAGGCTCCTGAGTCGCGATGCTCAGGAGTCCCCCTTGGCGCACGAACAGCAAGTAGGGAGGTGTGATGTGGGTGGATCTACCGTTCTACGTCTGCAGAGCCCGGCCGCGCGCATACCTCAACCGCCGTTAGCCTTTCGGAACTAAGGAGTGAGGGGCTATGTGACCAGTTAGGCTCCTGAGTCGCGATGCTCAGGAGTCCCCCTTGACGCTCAAACAGCCTTCGTACCTTGGCTCCGCTCGGGGAGAGACGCGTGACGAACCAGGCC
>NC_041386.1:18076280-18089249 GCF_002162155.2 Triticum dicoccoides | reverse complement strand
GGTGGCGTGCGTCTGGGCGTGACCCAGGTGCAGCCCCCGTGCCCAGCCCCCTCGCGCGGCACTCCCGAGGGGAGGCGTTACGATGAGGCTAGACACTGAGCTCTGGGCTCCCTGAGGTTGATGCGGCCCGGGGGCCGCCCTCAGTTGTTTATCACTAGCGCGGAGCATAGCGCTTTCGTATGTGTACGGGCATAGCCGCTCCTCGGCAGTGTCGTCAGCCAGCGCGGAGCATGGTGCTTCCACTGGTACGTGGGAGGGGGCTCCCCTCCGGGAGGAGCCCCCGGGGCGTGTACATCCCCGCCCTGACACGTGGCTGGCACGGTAGGGCCTAGCGAGGTGTATCTGGGCACCCGTGAGCCAGCGCGGGACTCACGGGGCCCTACCTCTAGGCGGGTTGCGCCTGGCACTGGGCCTTATCTTGTGATGTATCCCTTCAAATTTGGTTAGATGCCGGCACTCTACATCCTCGGGTCCCGGCCCTCAAGCTGGTCTCAGCCATCGCTGGTATGCCAGGTCACGATGGCATGGACAAGGCCAGAGGGTGAGGCCTGGAGAGCCAGTAAGAGCCCTGAGTCGTGATGCTCAGGTACCCCCCCTTTAACCTGCAAGTGGTCGGCATGGAGAAAAAGAGGTGCCGTGGACAGACATCAAATAATCAAGCATGGTGGGTCGAACACATAGCCGAAAATAAATGCAAAAGGGATACATGTCGCTGGGTCTGACCCGAGTGACTTGGGGGATGATGCAGCCCGAGGGGCGTCCCCAACAAGGTAAGCTAACAACATGAAATAAAAGGGATACATGCCGCAGGGGCGGAACCACGCGGCCTGGCAATAATGCAGCCCTGGGGGGCGCTCCCAGCTGGAAGTGAAACTTGAAAGATGTCACCTGATGATGTTGAGGACGAAGGAGTGTTGGTGTAGCAGACTCGGTGGGCTGCGGAAGCCAATCCTCATGAGCCCCCAGGCCCAGGGGCCCCGGGAGGCTCCGGAGGCGCTGGTGGCTCCTCGCGGACCATCTCCATCTCCGCCAGGGCTGCGGAACGCCTGGTCTCTTGAGCCTCCATGATGCCCCTCATGAGGCGCTGGTACGTGGCAGCCGCGTTCGGCAAGCCGTAAGGCATGCGAACGTAGTTGTGGGGTGGACCTTCGCAGCGCCCCACTCGCGAGGGCCAGAGGCGCTCCAGAGAGGTGACTCGTTTGAGCCCTGGTATGTCAATGCAGACGCGCAGCCCACCATCCTCGCCTGGATGGGGAGCCACAGCTGGTAGGCGGCGGCCGCCTTTCATGACTCTTGACTCCTGTAGCTCCTGAATGGCCTTGCTGACGAACTCCTGAGGGTCTGGCCCTCCTTGCCTTACTCCTTCTTGAGGGAAACGTGCTTTGAAACACGCCTCCATGTGGTGCCCAAGCAGTCTCGGGCAGGAGGATCGATGGAAGGAGGTTCCCCCTGGGCAGGCGCGGGCCTTGAGGGGCCTGCCTCCTGAGGGGCCGGGCCGAACGATGTCTTCTTCTTCTTGGGGGCGGTCTCGGGAAGCCTCCTGCTTCAGCGATCCGGGTCTTCCAGTGATGCGGCCTGAAAGGCTCGTTCCAGGGAACACACCGCGTCCTTCTCTTCACAGGGCACCGTGATGACTCCGCCACTTCCTGGCATCTTGAGGACGTTGTAGCCGTGGTGAGTTATGGCCATGAACTTGGCCAGCGCTGGGTACCCAAGGATGGCGTTGTACGGCAGGCGAATGTGAGCGACGTCGAAGTCGATGAGCTCGGTGCGGTAGTTGTCCCGTGCCCCGAAGGTGACATGGAGGCGGACCTGCCCAATCGGGACCGTGGAGCTGTCGGTGACTCCGGAGAAAGGCTTGGTTGGCTGAAGCTGGTTGTAGGGCACTTGGAGATTGTTGAATGTTTCCACGGATAGGACGTTGAGCCCTGCCCCGCCATCGATGAGGGTCCTGGTGACCACCACGTTGCTGATGATTGGGGAACAAAGCATCGGGAGGACTCCATGTGTGGCCACACACTTGAGCTAATCTGCTGAGCTGAACATGATGGTGCACGCTGACCACCTGAGAGGGCGCGTGGCTTCCAGCTTGGGGAGGACTGCATTCACTTTGCGGGCGAACTGCTTGAAGATGCGTTGAGAGGCTGGGGCTTGAGCCCCGCCCAGGATGCAGGCGATCGCGCGCGGCTCCTGGAAGCCCCCAACCCCCTCGTCCTGATGGCGGTCCTTGTTTCTCCTTGGTTGCGGCGGCAGCGGAGGGAGGCCTGCGTTGCCTTGCGGGCTATCCTCGCGAGGCTGATCCCTCCAGTCTCCCTCGCGAGGCGGGTCTTGCGAGCGATCCTCGCGAGGTCGATCGCGCCACGCCTGGCGCGGGCAGCGATCTTCCCAGCGTCCTGCGTTCCTTCCTCCTCCTCGATCGTAGCCCCGGTCACCGCCGTCGGGGCGATGGCCGATCCTTCCTTCTTGCACGGCTCGGAGCTCTTGACATTCGTTGGTGTTGTGGGTGTGGGGGTCGTGGTACACACAGTACCGACTGCCCTTGGAAGGTTCGGGCTGATCTCTGCCCCGCTTGGTGTCTGGTTCTGCCGCGAGCACGGCAGCCCCCTTGCGCTTCACATCCTTGGCCTTGGGCTTCCTCTCTTCTGGGTCTGCGGCAGGCAGCTCAAGGAGGGAGAGACGCCCTTCCTCAGCCCTGGCGCACTTGGTTGCCAAGTTGAACAACTCCAAGGAAGTGCACAAGTCTTCATGCATCGCCAGCTCCTCCTTCATCTTGACATCGTGCACACCGTCGGAGAAGGCTGAGATGATGGCCTCCTCGGTCACCTTGGGAATCTTGAGGCGTGCGTTGTTGAAGCGCTGCATGTACTTCTGCAGGGTCTCTCCGGGTTGTTGCTTGATGCGGCGCATGTCGCTCACGGCGGGTGGCCGGTCGCGAGTACCTTGAAAGTTGGCGATGAAGCGGGTGCACATATCGTCCCAGGAGGAGATCGTGCCTGGAGCTAGGTTCAGGAGCCAGGTGCGGGCCCCGTCCTTGAGCGCCATGGGAAACCAGTTCGCCATGACCTTCTTGTCTCCGTTGGCAGCTTCGATGCCCAGCTCATAGAGCTGGAGGAACTCCGCAGGGTCGGCCATGCCGTCGTAACGAGGAGGCAGGTCTGGCTTGAACTTGCCGGGCCACGCGATGCTGCGTAGCTCGGTGGTGAAGGCACGGCAGCCTACTGTGGCCACGGGAGGCCTTGGGTGACGGAGAGCTTGGTCTTGCATGTCCCCACGCGCTGCAGCTGGGAGCAGCGCGGGGTCTTGACGTGCGGGAGTAGGAGCATGGTCGCGACGTGCTGGAGCAGGGAGCGCCCGGGCAGCTTCTTGCGGGCGAGGGACTTCTTGGCAGCTCTGCTCTTGCCGCGCTGGCACCTGACGGAGCGGGTTCCGCCCAGGGGCCACGCGCCTTGGAGCCATGGCGCCTTCTTGAGGAGGAGGCGGCTGGGGCGCCCCCGGAGCTTCATCGCCCGCGCGGGGCGTGGTGCGGTGCAGCGGAATGGATGGTGCAGGAGAGCCCCCTGCGGCGCGGACGAGCTCGGCGACGCGGTCGAGCCACTCTTTGTAGGCGTCGTCGACGGGACGGCAGCGCAGGAGCTCGTTTGCCGCGATGAGCGCAGCTCGAGCCTCCATGGGTGCACAGAGCGCGTGGGACGAAGAACCAGCTGGGGTGAGCGAGGGAGTAGCGGTGCGGCCGTCTTGCTGCACGGACGGGTGCTGAGACGATGCTTGCTGCTTGTCCCCCGCCGGGCCGGTGGCGGCGTTGACAGCAGGTGACGGGAAACGGCGAGGACGCCCGCCGACAGGAGCCGTCTGGGCGACGCGAGAAGCGAGAGCGGCCCGGCGCTCGGCACGGGCCCGACGAGCGTCAGACATGGGCGGATGGTCAGAGGAGAACGGGGTGGTGGAAGACGAATTCCGACGCACCCCTACCTAGTGCGCCAAATGTCGGATTTCGGGTTCCGGCAGACCCTTGAGGTTCGAACACTGGGGTGCGCGCGGAGATTTCGCCTGCTACCTACCTGCACCCCTCTGCCTCGCTAAGATCTAAGCTATGGAAAGAATAACACAAGAGACACAAGGTTTATACTGGTTCGGGCCACCATTGTGGTGTAATACCCTACTCCAGTGTGTGGTGTGGTGGATTGCCTCTTGGGCTGATGATGATGAGCAGTACAAGGAAGAACAGCCTCGCGAGGGTCTGTTCTTGGCTGAGGGGATGAACTGCTAGGAGGAGTTCAGTCACCCTTCTCTCTCTCTCTCTTCTCGATTCTCTCTCCGATCCGATTGCGATCCGATCTCTTGATTATGATCCCCACTACCCTGTGGGTGGCTAGTCCTATTTATAGGCAAAGGCCCTAGGCCTCTTCCCCAAATATTGAGCGGGAAGGGCGCCAACAATTGGCCATTTTGAAGGGGAACATCTGGTACACTTATCCTGACTAAAGTTGGTCCTCGCCTGCCAAAGGCTCTGGTGGTGACGCTGGCTTGGGCTCCACAATGACTTCCTCCCTGCCGTTGGACTGGTCTTGGTCTCGTTGCACCGAAACGGGTGCCTTTGCTTGATGCTCTCGCCTGGGCTTGCTCCCTTTGCACCAAAGAGGAAAGGAGGACACTGCGCGGCTGGCGCCCGCCTGGCGCCTTTGGTCGTCATGGCTTGCGTCACAGGCACCTCGTGAGGTACCCCGCCTTGATCTCTCTGCCTCCTTGCGAGCCAGCCTGATGAGGCCGTGCCTGAGGAAGCTCCGTGTCGTCCGCCCCGCGAGGCTTGGCCCCTCGCGAGGGTCTTGGGTCTGTGTTGATGAAGATGGGCCGCGCTGGGCCCCCTTTTGAGCCACGCTGCAGGCCACAAGCAGGCAAGTCTGGGGAACCCCGTTCCTAGAACACCGACAGTACTTCACGTATATCTTTTAGAGCATGGTGGTGGATTTGTTTTATAGAAAATATTGATCTCTCATGCTTCACTTAGATTTTTTTAGAGTATTAAATAGCATGGTAATTTGCTTAAATAATCCTAATATGCTAGGTATTGATGATTAGTAAAAACTTTCTTTTGATTGTTTTGAATACTAAGAGAAGTTTGATGCTTGATGATTGTTTTGAGATATGGAGGTAGTGATATTAAAGTTGTGCTAGTTGAGTAGTTGTGAAATTGAGAAATACTTGTGTTGAAGTTTGCAAGTCCCGTAGCATGCACGTATGGTAAATGTTATGTAACAAATTTGAAACATGAGGTGTTCTTTGATTGTCCTCCTTATGAGTGGCGGTCGGGGACGAGCGATGGTCTTTTCCTACCAATCTATCCCCCTAGGAGCATGCACGTAGTGCTTGGTTTTTGATGACTTATAGATTTTTGCAATAAGTATGTGAGTTCTTTATGACTAATGTTGATTCCATGGATTATACGCACTCTCACCTTTCCATCATTGCTAGCCTCTTCGGTACCGTGTATTGCCCTTTCTCACATTGAGAGTTGGTGCAAACTTCGCCGGTGCATCCAAACCCCGTGATATGATACGCTCTGTCACACATAAACCTCCTTATATCTTCCTCAAAACAGCCACCATACCTACCTATTATGGCATTTCCATAGCCATTCCGAGATATATTTCCATGCAACTTTCCACCATCCCGTTTATCATGACACGTTCATCATTGTCATATTGTTTAGCATGATCATGTAGTTGACATAGTATTTGTGGCAAATCCACCATTCATAATTCTTTCATACATGTCACTCTTGGTTCATTGCATCTCCCGGTACACCGCCGGAGGCATTCATATAGATTCATACCTTGTTCTAGTATCGAGTTGTAATCATTGAGTTGTAAATAAATAGAAGTGTGATGATCATCATTTAATAGAGCATTGTCCCAATAAAAAAAGAGAAAGGCCAAAAAAAGAAGGCCCAAAAAAAAGAGAAATGAAAAGGGACAATGCTACTATCTTTTTTTCCACACTTGTGCTTCAAAGTAGCACCATGGTCTTCATGATAGAGAGTCTCTTGTTTTGTCACTTTCATATACTAGTGGGAATTTTTCATTATAGAACTTGGCTTGTATATTCCAACAATGGGCCTCCTCAAGTGCCCTAGGTCTTCGTGAGCAAGCAAGTTGGATGCACACCCACTAGTTTCTTTTGTTGAGCTTTCATACATTTATAGCTCTAGTGCATCCGTTGCATGGCAATCCCTACTCCTTGCATTAACATCAATCGATGGGCATCTCCGTAGCCCATTGATTAGCCTCGTTGATGTGAGACTATCTCCTTTTTTGTCTTCTCCACATAACCCCCATCATTACACTCTATTCCACCCATAGTGCTATATCCATGGCTCACGCTCATGTATTGCGTGAAGGTTTATAAAGTTTGAGATTACTAATGTATGAAACAATTGTTAGTCTTGTCATCGCGGTTGTGCATGATGATAGCATTCTTGTGTGATGAAAATGGAGCATGACTAAACTATATGATTTTGTAGGGATGAACTTTCTTTGGCCATGCTATTTTGAGAAGACATAATTGCTTAGTTAGTATGCTTGAAGTATTATTTTTATGTCAATATTAAACTTTTGTCTTGAATCTTTCTGATCTGAATATTCATACCACAATTAAGAAGAATTACATTGAAATTTGCCTAGTAGCATTCCACATCAAAAATTTTGTTTTTATCATTTACCTACTCGAGGACGAGTAGGAATTAAGCTTGGGGATGCTTGATACGTCTCCAACATATCTATAATTTTTGATTGCTCCATGCTATATTATCTACTATTTTGGACATTATTGGGCTTTATTGTACACTTATATTATTTTTGGGACTAACCTACTAACCGGAGGCCCAGCCCAGAATTGCTGATTTTTTTGCCTATTTTAGGGTTTCGAAGAAAACGAATATCAAACGGAGTCCAAACGGAATGAAACCTTCGGGAACGTGATTTTTGGAACGAACAAGATCTAGGAGACTTGGACCCTACGTCAAGCAACCAATAGGGAAGCCACGAGGTAGGGGGGTGCGCCTACCCCCCAGGCGCGCCCTCGACCCTCGTGGGCCCCCTGTTGCTCCACCGACGTACTCCTTCCTCCTATATATACCTACGTACCTCCAAACAATCAGAGACGGAGCCAAAACCCTAATTCCACCGCCGCAACTTTCTGTATCCACGAGATCCCATCTTGGGGCCTGTTCCGGAGCTCCACCGGAGGGGGCATCGATCACGGAGGGCTTCTACATCAATACCATAGCCCTTCCGATGAAGTGTGAGTAGTTTACCTCAGACCTTCGGGTCCATAGTTATTAGCTAGATGGCTTCTTCTCTCTTTTTGGATGTCAATACAAAGTTCTCCCCCTCTCTTGTGGAGATCTATTCGATGTAATCTTCTTTTGCGGTGTGTTTGTTGAGACCGATGAATTGTGGGTTTATGATCAAGTTTATCTATGAACAATATTTGAATCTTCGCTGAATTCTTTTATGTATGATTGGTTATCTTTGCAAGTCTCTTCGAATTATCAGTTTGGTTTGGCCTACTAGATTGATCTTTCTTGCAATGGGAGAAGTGCTTAGCTTTGGGTTCAATCTTGCGGTGTCCTTTCCCAGTGACAGTAGGGGTAGCAAGGCACATATTGTATTGTTTCCATCGAGGATAACAAGATAGGTTTTTTATCATATTGCATGAATTTATCCCTCTACATCATGTCATCTTGCTTAAGGCGTTACTCTGTTCTTATGAACTTAATACTCTAGATGCATGCTGGATAGCGGTCGATCTGTGGAGTAATAGTAGTAGATGCAGCCAGGAGTCGGTCTACTTGTCTTGGACGTGATGCCTATATACATGATCATACCTAGATATTCTCATAACTATGCTCAATTCTGTCAATTGCTCAACAGTAATTTGTTCACCCACCGTAAAACACTTATGCTCTTGAGAGAAGCCACCAGTGAAACCTATGGCCCCCGGGTCTATCTTCCATCATATTAATCTTCCAACACTTAGTTATTTCCTTTGCTTTTATTTTACTTTGCATCTTTATCATAAAAACACCAAAAACATTATCTTATCATATCTATCAGATCTCACTCTCGTAAGTGACCGTGTAGGGATTGACAACCCCTTATCGCATTGGTTGCGAGGATTTATTTGTTTTGTGTAGGTGCGAGGGACTCACACGTAGCCTCCTACTGGATTGATACCTTGGTTCTCAAAAACTAAGGGAAATACTTACGCTACTTTGCCGCATCACCCTTTCCTCTTCAAGGGAAAACCAACGCAGTGCTCAAGAGGTAGCAGTTTTCTCTAGGAACGTGTTGAAGTTGAGGGCAATGTTAGCATGGGCCATTTGATCTACAAGACATATTGCAAATATTTTAGACTATGTTCATGATAATTAAGTTCATCTAATCAAATTATTTCATGAACTCCCACTCAGACAGACATCCCTCTAGTCATCTAAGTGATACATGATCCGCATCGACTAGGCCGTGTCCGATCATCACGTGAGACAGACTAGTCATCAACGGTGAACATCTCGATGTTGATTGTATCTCCTATACGACTCATGTTCGACCTTTCGGTCTCTCGTGTTCCAAGGCCATGTTTGTACATGCTAGGCTCGTCAAGTCAACCTAAGTGTTTTGCATGTATAAATCTGGCTTACACCCGTTGTATTCGAACGTTAGAATATATCACACCCGATCATCATGTGGTGCTTCGAAACAACGAACCTTCGCAACGGTGCACAGTTAGGGGGAACAATTTCTTGAAATTTTAGCGAGGGATCATCTTATTTAAGCTACCGTCGTTCTAAGCAAATAAGATGTATAAACATGATAAACATCACATGCAATCAAATAGTGACATGATATGGCCAATATCATTTTGCTCCTTTTGATCTCCATCTTCGGGGCGCCATGATCGTCATCGTCACCGGCATGACACCATGATCTCCATCATCGTGTCTTCATGAAGTTGTCTCACCAACTGTTACTTCTACTACTATGGCTAATGCTTAGCAATAAAGTAAAGTATTTACATGGTGTTTTCATTGACACACAGGTCATACAATAAATTAAGACAACTCCTATGGCTCCTTCCGGTTGTCATACTCATCGACATGCAAGTCGTTATTCCTATTACAAGAACACGATCAATCTCATACATCACATATATCATTCATCACATCCTTTTGGCCATATCACATCACACGACATATGCTGCAAGAACAAGTTAGACATCCTCTAATTGTTGTTGCAAGTTTTTTACGTGTCTGCTATAGGTTTCTAGCAAGAATGTTTCTTACCTACGCCAAAACCACAACGTGATATGCCAATTTCTATTTACCCTTCATAAGGACCCTTTTCATCGAATCCGATCCGACTAAAGTGGGAGAGACATACACCCGGTAGCCACCTTATGCAACTAGTGCATGTCAGTCGGTGGAACCAGTCTCATGTAAGCGTACGTGTAAGGTCGGTCCGGGCCGCTTCATTCCACGATGCGGCCGAATCAAGATATTTCTAGTAACGTCAAGTAAATTGACAAAATTGACGCCCACAACATCTTGTGTTCTACTCGTGCATAGAAACTACGCATAGACCTAGCTCATGATGCCACTGTTGGGCATCGTTCAGAAATTAATTTTTTTTACGCATCACCAAGATCAATCTATGGAGAGACTAGCAACGAGAGAGGGGAGTGTATCTTCATACCCTTTAAGATTGCGAAATGGAAGCGTTACAAGAACGCGGATGAAGGAGTCGTACTTGCAGCGGTTTAGATCATGGTTGATTCCGATCTAAGCGCCGAACAACGGCGCCTCCGCGTTCAACACACATACAGCCCGGGGACGTCTCCTCCTTCCTGATCCAGCAAGGGGAGAGGAGAAGTTGAGGAAGAGCTCCGGTAGCACGACGGCGTGGTGGTGGAGCTTGCAGTTCTCCGGCAGGGCTTCGCCAAGCACTACTACGAAGGAGGAGGTGTTGGGGAGGGAGAGGGCTGTGCCAGGGGAAGGGTGCGGCAGCCCTCCCACCTCCCCTCTATTTATAGGGGCAAGAGAGAGGGGGGCCGACCCCTCCATATGGATCTAGAGGGGGGGCTTGCCCCCCAAGCCAAGGGGGCGCCCCCTTTAGGGTTTCCCCTAAACCCTAGGCGCATGGGCCCTAGGGGGGTTTGGTGCCCAGCCCACCTAGGGGCTGGTTCCCCTCCATATTCAGCCCATAGGGCCCTTCGGGGTAGGTGGACCCTCCCAGTGGACCCCCGGAACCCCTTCGGTGGTCCCGATACAATACCGATAAACCCTCGAACACTTCCGGTGACCGAATAAGGACTTCCCATATATAAATCTTTATCTCCGGACCATTCCGGAACTCCTCGTAACGTCCAGGATCTCATCCATGACTCTGAACAACATTCGGTAACCACATACTAATTCCCATAACAACTCTAGCGTCACCGAACCTTAAGTGTGTAGACCCTACGGGTTCGGGAATCATGCATACATGACCGAGACATCTATTCGGCCAATAACCAACAGCGGGATCTGGATACCCATGTTGGCTCCCACATGTTCCATGATGATCTCATCGGATGAACCACGATGTCGAGGATTCAATCAATCCCGTATACAATTCCCTTTGTCAATCGGTACGTTACTTGCCAGAGATTCGATCGTCGGTATCCCAATACCTCGTTCAATCTCGTTACCAGCAAGTCACTTTACTCGTTCGGTAATGCATGATCCCGTGACTAACTGCTTAGGCACATTGAGCTCATTATGATGATGAATTACCGAGTGGGCCCAGAGGTACCTCTCCGTCATACGGAGTGACAAATCCCAGTCTCGATTTGTGCCAACCCAACAGACACTTTTGGAGATACTCGTAGTGCACCTTTATAGCCACCCAGTTATGTTGTGACATTTGGCACACCCAAAGCATTCCTACAGTATCCAGGAGTTGAACAATCTCATGGTCTAAGGAAAAGATACTTGACATTAGAAAAGCTTTAGCAGATGAACTACATGATCTTGTGTTATGCTTAGGATTGGGTCTTGTCTATCACGTCATTCTCCTAATGATGTGATCCCGTTATCAATAACATCCAATGTCCATGGTCAGGAAACCGTAACCATCTATTGATCAACGAGCTAGCCAACTAAAGGCTTACTAGGGACATGTTGTGGTCTATGTATTCACACATGTATTATGATTTCCGGATAACACAATTATAGCATGAACAATAGAAAATTATCATGAACAAGGAAATATAATAATAACCATTTTATTATTGAATCTAGGGAATATTTCCAACAGACGGCCCCATGCAAGGTGAGGTACGATTTTAATGAGCTTACCGAGGACACCATGATCTTCGAGGCTCTTAGGGCCCCTACACCATGCAACTTGAGAAAGGACCAAGAAGGATCCAGCTAGAGAGATGGATGAGATCGTTTTCTTGCCCATAACCGTCTCACTAGGGGTGAATTGATCATATTCTCCTTAAGAGGAAGAAGACCCAGGGTTTATGTTATCTATCTCAACACGGATTATGATGATGAGGACCCATTTGATGATGTATGTAGTCTTTTCACAAAGAATTAGGCTTAGCGAGGATGAGACTGGCAACCTCTTCGACAACATTCTGCCATGTGATGACTACATCGGGGTGCCATTCGTGACCCGACTGATAAGGACCAATGTTACCGTCCACCATCTCATGGTATGTTACTTAAAGGTCTTCATCTTAGTATAGAAATTTGTTTAGTGTAGAATTTTCTGATGTCGTTTAGAATCTGATTGATATGCATGCTTTGTGTAGAATTTGTTTAGTGTAGAATCCGATGATATGCTTAGTGTAGAATCTGATTGATATGCATGCTTAGTGCTCTTTGATATGCTTAGTTTAGAAGCCGATGATATGCAAATTGAAGTGTATGTTTTTTTGATAATTGCACATGACATGTGTCGGTGGGAACGACACCTATGGGATCACTGGGATCCCTTCTACGGTCGGCGGGCGCGGGGTCATGAGAAGAGCAGGTTTAGGAGCTAGCACACGAATCGTTTACCCAGATTCGGGCCGCGAGGATGCGAAAACCCTAGTCCTGCTCCGGTGGGTGTATTGAGTGTTCTTGAGCTTTCTGAACTAGCTACGGTGGCTGTGCCATTCCAAAAAGCCAAATCCCTCTCCTGGTCGCCTCGGGCCTCCTTTTATAGGAAAAAGGGGTTGCCACGGTGGCACACAGGAGGTGGAAAGGCCTACAGTGCGCGAGCTTATCGCACGACATTACGGTACAAAGTGCATTAAATGCGCTATGCAGGTGTCCATTAGCTTTATCGATCGGGGACGGGAACGAGGCCCGTCCCGTCCGTCGCCGCTCCGCCTCGCTTCGACATGCGCCCAGGTTAGCGATGCATGCAATGCCATGTAGGCAGGCAAGCAGCTGAGGTGGCGTGGTGGTAGGGCCTTCATGAAGATCTGCATGCCGCCACGCAGGTGCTTGCTGATTTGGCCTAGAAGCTGCATGTTGCCACGCATGTGCCTGCCCAGCTGGTTGGGCTGGCAGCTGCATGCGAACAACGACGGAGTCTTGGCTAGTGCGGGCCTGGCAGTGGCCCTACCAGCGTCTTCGGCAAGGGCCTTGCTGGGGGCCCGACAAGGGTCTTGCTGTGGCGTTGCTATCATCCCCGGCAAGAGTCTTGCCGGGGGTCTTGTGGATTTCCTCGGCTAGGATCCAGCCGAGGGTCGCCGTCTTCTAGTCCTCATGTGCACTCATATGTTTATGATCTTGACAAAGATCTGCATGCCACCACGGAGGTGCCTCCTGAGCCCTGGTCCCAACATATTTGTTGACGGTGTTTGGAACCTTTGGGCTCAAGGGTGGCCCACTTTGCTGGCGTTGGGCAAGTTGCCCCGGCAAGGCTCTTGCCAGGG
>NC_041386.1:17976377-18076118 GCF_002162155.2 Triticum dicoccoides | reverse complement strand
CCGAGGGAGTCCACCTCGCCCTCATACCCTCCTGTGCTTCTGGTCTTGGCGTCGCCTTGGTTGTCTTGCACTTCGGCTTCTCTCCGGCTTCCCTCCTCTACCCTGCTAGGTGTGGCCGCGGCGCGTGGCTCTGACTGCCCATGCACAAGTAAAGGTGTAAAAAGGAGTGCCCCTACTTTTGTACACCGACAGGATCCCACGGGCCTGGGCCACACATAAGCGCGACACGTTGTTGGGCCAGGCCCAAAATGGTGCACGGGCAGTCGGGGCGGGATTTTACCGTAGTAATTTTTCGTCCGCTGCGCTTCCCCATGACCCGTGTTGAACACGTGACGTGGAGGGTCGTGCGTGATGTGGGGGTCATGCGTGGGGCGGTTCCCGCACGCATGCGTCACATCGTTGTTAATGGGAGAGGAGGCGGCTCGCGCCTTCCCCATAAAAGGAGGGAGGCATAGAGGCATGACCCATTTACTTGGGTGGACTTGGGTCGTGGTCTTCAAGGCGCCTGCGCCCCACGATCAGGGGTGGGGAGCGGCCGCTTCGCTCGTCCCTTTAATGCTGCTCGCTCTCCATGTGTCCCTCATGCAGGTGGCAGGAGGTGGAGGCAGGAAACCGGGCCGTCGCTGATTGGGGCAGCGGGCCGGTCCTGATTCCCTGCGTCCCCGATGACCGGATTGGTCGAGTAGGGCGGCCGAGCCCTGACTCCGCCCCTTTATAAGAAGGGGAGGGGGCGGCATTCCACATTCTTCCATCATCCATCTCCTTCCACCTCCACTTCTTTCTTCCATCCGCCATGGCGAGAGGAAACGCTGGCCCTTCGATGGTGGCGGCGAGGGTTGCTGCTCGTCAGCGCGTTCGTCCTCCCCAAGAGCTCGTGGCGGCGGAACCGGCCACGAGAGGAAGGGGGAGGGGCGAGGCCGAGGTCGTCGTGGCGCTCGAGGGAGAGGAGGACGGGGCGGCGCATTGGCCTCGCCTCCGCCAGCGACGCCTCCCTCGACGGAGCGCCACATCGGGGACCAGCCCCGTGAGTTCTTCATCAGGCTGCACCGGCCACCGCGTTGCCGCCTCCGTCTCCCTACTGCATTTTCTCGGGAGATGGAGCTCGATCCACCCCAGACCCTCTGGTTGCACATGAAGGGCCGCAGGAACGGTGGCATGCGGGTCGACGTCGACTTCCCCGCTCCTCACGTCATGTATCTCCGCCACGGATGGAATACGTTCACACGCAACCACAACTTGATGGCAGGGCTTGTCCTCTACTTCAAGTTAATGGAGGGCAGCCTGCTTTCCGTCAAGGTCTTTGGAGATCTCGGAACTCGCTTGATGTGCTGCATGGAGAGCTCCTCCGACGATGAAGATTCCTCCTTAAGCGGGAGTGACGAGGAGGACAACAACAGCGACGACGAGGGAGTCGAGCGGCAGGATGCCGACTCCGACTTTGACTGACCGCGCCGCCCCTCCCTCGGCTACGTGCCTTGCCGAGGGCCATCCTCGCCAAGCTCTCCATCGGGGTGCTCCCCGTCGTCTCCTTGGGCGGCTGGCGTAGGAGGGTCGGAGAAGGCGAAGAAGGCGGGTGGCGGCCGTCAAACCGGAGTACGCGGGCACCGACGCCTTCGTCGCGTATTGCCGGCCCGCTGCCTTGTCTTCTAGCTCCTTTCCTGGCACCAAGATGTTCTCTTGGTGCCTTCTGCTCCTCGTACCTTTCCTAGGCGCTCTTTTCACCCTCCTGCTGCCTTGTTCCACCTTCTGTGAAGAGGGACAAGAAAGGGATTACGGGCACCTTATCTCTTTTTAGTTTGTAAGCATGCGGGCACTGGTTAATTCTAAGACTTGTAATCCCCTTGCTCATGTTTTTAATTCCGTATGAACTGTACCTGTATGGGATGTTTTTAATGAAAAAGGGTGCTTGCCGGGTTCTTTGTGCGTGAGCGAGGCCCATGCCATGGATGAATCCTTGTTATTTTTAAGATAAACATTGTCGCCCGGCAACAGGCTTTGCCGTCTCCCCACTTCAGTCGACCATTCTCGCACTCTTGGCGGAGGCAGGGGCGAAGTAGAGTTAGGCTCCTCGTTCAACTCCTCGCCACCGCGACTAGTACCAAATTCCGACCCAGGAGGTAGCTCTTGGGTACAGGAAAGGGGGAACACGGTGGTTTTAAGAACATAAACGAGGTTTCACATGTCCCAGTTCTATACGGAAACACATAATGATACGTCTCGTCGTATCTTCTTTTCCAAACACTTTTGCCCTTGTTTTGGACTCTAACTTGTATGATTTGAATGGAACTAACCCGGACTGATGCTGTTTTTAGCAGAATTGCCATGGTGTTGTTTTATGTGCAGAAAACAAATATTCTCGGAATGACCTGAAACTCCACGGAACATCTTAGAAAAAACAATAAAAAATCCTCGCCAAAGATGAAGACCAGGGGGCCCACACCCTTCTCACGAGGGTGGGGGGCACGCCCCCCTACCTCGTGGGCCCCCTGGAAACCCTCCGACGCCAACTTCAACTCTATATTTTCTTTCAGAGAGAAAAAAATAAGAGAGAGGAAATCATCGCTTTTTACGATACGGAGCCGCCGCCAAGCCCTAAAACCTCTCGGGAGGGCTGATCTGGAGTCCGTTCGGGGCTCCGGAGAGGGGGATTCATCGCCGTCGTCATCATCAACCATCCTCCATCACCAATTTCATGATGCTCACCGCCGTGCGTGAGTAATTCCATCATAGGCTTGCTGGACGGTGATGGGTTGGATGAGATTTATCATGTAATCGAGTTAGTTTTGTTAGGGTTTGATCCCTAGTATCCACTAAGTTCTGAGATTGATGTTGCTATGACTTTGCTATGCTTAATGCTTGTCACTAGGGCCTGAGTGCCATGATTTCAGATCTGAACCTATTATGTTTTCATGAATATATGTGAGTTCTTGTTCCTATCTTGCAAGTCTATAGTCACCTACTATGTGTTATGATCCGGCAACCCCGAAGTGACAATAATCGGGACCACTCCCGGTGATGACCATAGTTTGAGGAGTTCATGTATTCACTATGTGCTAATGCTTTGTTCCGGTTCTCTATTAAAAGGAGGCCTTAATATCCCTTAGTTTCCAATAGGACCCCGCTGCCACGGGAGGGTAGGACAAAAGATGTCATGCAAGTTCTTTTCCATAAGCACGTATGACTATATACGGAATACATGCCTACATTACATTGATGAATTGGAGCTAGTTCTGTGTCACCCTATGTTATGACTGTTACATGATGAACCGCATCTGGCATAATTATCCATCACTGATCCGGTGCCTACAAGTTTTCCATATATTGGTTCTCGCTTATTTACTTTCCCGCTGCTACTGTTACAATCACTACAAAATACCAAAAACACTACTTTTGTTGTCTTTACTTTTGTTGCCGCTACCACCACCATCATATTACTTTGCTACTAAACACTTTGTTGCAGATACTAAGTTTCCAGGTGTGGTTGAATTGACAACTCAGCTGCTAATACTTGAGAATATTCTTTGGCTCCCCTTGTGTCGAATCAATAAATTTGGGTTGAATACTCTACCCTCGAAAGCTGTTGCGATCCCCTATACTTGTGGGTTATCAAGACTAATTTCTGGCGTCGTTGCCGGGGAGCATAGCTCTATTCTTTGAGTCACTTGGGATTTATATCTGCTTATCGCTATGAAGAACTTGAGAGATCCAAAAACCAAGATCTATCCCTCAACTACGAGGGGAGGTAAGGAACTGCCATCTAGCTCTGCACTTGATTCACCTTCTGTTATGAGTAAGTTAGCGACACCTACACCTGCTTCTGCTATTCGTTCTGATATGTCGCATGTTATTGATGATGCCACTTCTGCTATGCATGATACTTATGATGAAACTGCTTCTATGCCTGATACTACTGTGCCCCTTAGTGAATTTCTTGATGAACAAATTGCTAGGGCTAGAGAAAAAGAAATTATTGAATCTGAATACGATGATGATAGTGATGATGAAAATATGCCTGTTATCCCTGAGGGTTATCTTTTTGATATGGAATCTTCTGCCGCTATTTTAGCTTGCAGGGATAGATATGAGCTTAAGAGGTTATTAGTTAAATGGAACAAAGAATCACTTAGAGATAAAATGAAACCTGACCCTGCTTTTGCTACTTCACCTATTTGTGTTCCTGATAAGGATTATGAATTCTCTATTGATCCTGATATAATTACTTTGGTTGAATCTGATCCATTTTATGACTATGAATCTGAAACTGTTGTGGCACATCTTACTAAGTCAAATGATATAGCTGCCCTATTTACTAATGATGAGAGATCGCATTACCTCTATATACTCAAAATATTTCCGTTCTCATTAAAGGGTGATGCTAAGATATGGTTTAATTCTCTTGATCCTGGTTGTGTGCGTAGTCCCCAGGATATGATTTATTACTTCTCTGCTAAATATTTCCCTGCTCATAAGAAACAAGCTGCTTTGAGGGAAATATACAACTTCGTGCAAATTGAAGAAGAGAGTCTCCCACAAGCTTGGGGGAGGCTTCTCAAGCTACTTAATGCTTTGCCTGATCATCCTCTTAAGAAACCTGAAATACTTGATATCTTTTATAATGGACTAACCGATGCTTCCAGAGATTACCTGGATAGTTGTGCTGGTTCTCTTTTCAGGGAAAGAACATCGGATGAAGCTGAAATTCTATTGAATTATATGTTGACAAATGAAAATAATTGGGCACCTCCTGAGCCAGCTCCTGAGCCAACTCCTGCTCCAATTACTGAGCCTATTCCTAAACCAACTCTGAAGAAGAGAGGTGTTTTATTTCTCAGCCCCGAAGATATGCAAGAGGCAAAGAAATCTATGAAAGAAAAAGGTATTAAAGCTGAAGACGTTAAGAATTTACCTCCTATTGAAGAAATACATGGTCTTAATTCACCGCCTGTTGAAGAAACTTATGAGCTTAATTCTTTATTTATTGAAGAACCTCCTGATCCCGATATCCCGACACAGGTAGTAAAGGTAAATTCTCTCTATAGATATGATAAAGCTGAAGTCCCTCCTACTAAAATTCCTAGTCAGTGCTTGGATGAGTTTGATAACTTTATGTTTAAGCAAGACGACTTCAATGTTTATTTTGGTAGACAATTAAAAGAAAATGCTTATATGATTAGACGCTTGGGTGATTATATGGCTAATATTAAAGGTGAACTTAAACTTGTTAGCAAACATGCTTCTATGGTTACCACTCAAGTAGAACAAGTACTTAAGGCTCAAAAAGAAGTGCTTGATGAAATGAATAGTAAGAAAAATGATTATGCTGTTAGAGTGGCTACTAGAACTGGTAGAATGACTCAGGAACCTTTGTATCCTGAAGGCCACCCTAAGAGAATCGAGCAAGATTCTCAAAGAAATAATATCGATGTTCCTAGTTCTTCTAAAAAGAAGAAAAAGAAAAATGATAGAACTGTACAAACTTCTAGTGAACCTATTGCTGAACCACCTGATAATCCAAATGATATTTCTATGTCTGATGCTGAAACACAATCTGGTAATGAACATGAATCTAGTGATAATATTAATAATGATGTTCATGATGATGCTCAACCTAGTAATGACAATGATGTAGAAATTGAACCTGCTGTTGATCTTGATAACCCACAATCAAAGAATCAACGTTATGAAAAAAGAGACTTTGTTGCTAGGAAACATGGTAAAGAAAGGGAACCTTGGGTTCAGAAACCCATGCCTTTTCCTCCAAAACCATCCAAGAAAAAGGATGATGAGGATTTTGAGCGCTTTGCTGAAATGATTAGGCCTATCTTTTTGCGTATGCGATTAACTGATGTGCTCAAAACAAATCCTTATGCTAAATATATGAAGGATATCATTACTAATAAAAGAAAGATACAGGAAGCTGAAATTTCCACCATGCTTGCTAATTATACTTTTAAGGGTGGTATACCAAAGAAACTTGGAGACCCCGGAGTACCTACTATGCCTTGCTCCATTAAAAGAAATTATATTAAAACTGCTTTATGTGATCTTGGAGCCGGTGTTAGTGTTATGCCTCTCTCTTTATATCGTAGACTTGACTTGAATAAGTTGACACCTACCGAAATATCTTTGCAAATGGCTGATAAATCAACTGCTATACCTGTCGGTATTTGTGAGGATGTGCCTGTTGTGGTTGCAAACGTTACTATTTTAACGGACTTTGTTATACTTGATATTCCCGAGGATGATAGTATGTCTATTATTCTTGGAAGACCTTTTGTTAATACTGCAGGGGCTGTTATTGATTGCAACAAAGGCAATGTCACCTTTCATGTTAATGGTAATGAGCATACGGTACACTTTCTGAGGAAACAACCTCAAGTTCATAGTATCAACTCTATTGGAAAAATTCCATCGATTATATTTGGAGGTTTTGAATTTCCTCTTCCTACTGTCAAGAAGAAATATGATATTCTTATTATTGGGGATATGCATATCCTCGTTGAGGTAACTTAGTGTTATTTGAAATTTCTCCGGTTTCATGACTATCGGAATGAGTTTGTTAACAAGACTTGATCAACCTTGTTAGTGGATTCTTTTTGATGAGCATGAGATGGATGAAACTAGAAGCACAAACTTCTGTACCCCACTTTTACTTTCTGTTATTTATATTAAATAAAGTAAAAATAGTATTTTCTGTCTGTTTCCTGACTTATCCGTGCAATATAAAAATATCCCGAAAATAAAAGTCCTCAGTATGCCATGCCAATTTAATATGATTTTTCGGGAATATTTGAGGATTTACTGTGCAAAAATTACCGTGGGAGGAGCTGCCACCTGGCCACGAGGGTGGTGGGCGCGCCCCCTGCCTCGTGGGCCCACGGTGGCCCTCCTCCACTTATCCCAGCACCCATCTTCTTCCTCTGTCTCACACAAACCCGAAAAACCAACTCAAGCACGCGTTCCAGCCACTTTTGCTGTGATTTTCGATCTTCTTGCTCAAAGCACCTCTCGCAAAACTGCTTGGGGAGATTGTTCCTTGGTATGTGACTCCTCCATTGGTCCAATTAGTTTTTGTTCTAGTGCTTTATTCTTTGCAAATTTGTGCTGCATAGGTGACCATGTTCTTGAGCTTGCATGTCAAATTTATATGGTTCCAAGTAGTGCTAATGCTTGATATAGGCTCTAGGCACTTGTAGGAGTAGTTGCTATCAATATTATTGAGTTTGGTTTACTTTTATTTTGAAGTTATTAAAAATTTCAGAATTTTTCAGAGAAAAACAATATGCTTAGGAAGATGTTCCAAGGTGGTTCCTCTAAGAAGCAAGGACCCAGGATTGCTATGCGCGATGCTGACGAGGATCCACCAAGAGACGCTCCAGTACGGCCTTGCTAATGGCCGTCGGAAAATTTTATGGACCGTGCTGGAATTAAAGAAGAATTCAAAGCATATTTGCGCAATGCCGGTCTTGAGGATTTTGAGGCTAACAAATGCCCCCAGTATCATGATCTCACAAGTTCATTTGTGAGGAGGTTTGAGTATTCATCTTCGCGTAATTCTCCTTCAGTCATGTTTGATCTTTATGACAAATCTTATACCATGGACTTAGAGGATTTTACTTCTGCTTGCAAACTTCCATCATGGGGTAGTGTTAGGGATCCCCCTAAATCTGAATTTAGAAACTTTCTTGCTAGTATAACTGTGGAGGGATCTAGAGATATAACGCAGGCTACCGTAGGGAGCATTCACTTTCCTGCTATACATTATTTTTCTCTCTTCTTCGGTAGATGCATAAATGCTAAGGATGAAGCATGTCACATGTGTGTCCCTGATCTTAGTATTCTTAGGAGCGCCGTGTTAGGAGACCAATCTTATCATATGGGAGCCATTGTAGCTCGTAGGTTGCATCATAATAGACATAATGGAGATTTCTTTGGAGGAATTTACGCAACCCGCTTAGCTCATTTTCTTGAGATAGACATTCGTGAGGGTGATATGGAGTTGCCTCCTGCATATTTAGATTATGACTCTATGGCTTCGCACCAGTTTGTCGAGAGGCCTGAATCACCTCTCTTATATCGTTTAATTTTTGATAAATGACGTGTTTTCTGTATTACTCTCCCTGCTCCTGCCTTCTTTGATTCACAGAGAAAAGGAAGATATGTTATTACCAGAGAGGAGGCAAAAGAGTATGAGAGGAGAGCGGAGGCAGCTTGACTCCACGCTGCAGCTCAACAGGCGATAACCGCTGCACATCAGTATGATCCCAACTATTCTTCCTCATCACAGTACGACCCCAACAATTATTATTATGGATATCCGCCAGGCCAGTCGTGGCCATAAACCAACTTAGGACAAAATCCTAAGCTTGGGGGAGTATGTATTTCTCACCGACATTACATTTATGTTCGCACACACTCATTGCTAGATGTCGGTGCTCATACTTTTTCACTGTAATATCCATGCTAGTTTATTTTGTTTTTCCTGCTTTCTTCTTGTGTGTTTGTTAAACCTTAAGAAAAACCAAAAAAATTAGTAGTAGTTTATTTTTCTGCTGTAGTAGTAATAATTAAAAAGAAAACCCAAAAATATTTCCCGTTCTTCTTTTGCTTGTTGGGAGCTTTCCCGTGTAAATAGTTTTATTTCTTTTCTTTTCTTTGGGGGTCAGTAGGAGAAGACCATAATTAAATTGTTGAAGTGGCTATTATATGCATTATTGTTGATTTAACCCAGAGCCCATATTGCCTTGTCTTCTCCTGTTTATTGAATGCTCGCAGATTCCAGCTTAGTCCAATGCACGTACACTCTTATTATTATTCACACCGTTCGGTCATGCATGTGAAATACAATTATGATGATATATGATGGACTGACTGAGATGAGAAAAGCTGGTATGAACTCGACCTCTTTTGTTTTTGTAAATATGATGAGTCCCTCGTTCTTGATTCAGCTTATTATGAATAAACATGTTTGCAATGACAATTAGAGATCATAGTTGCTTGTGCCATGCTTGATTAGCTATGAGTTATAATGATTTACCTTGTGTGTCAACATGCTATTGAGATGATTATGATGTGGTATGATGGGGTTGTATCCTCCTTTGAATGATTTAAGTGACTTGACTTGGCAGATGTTCACGCATGTAGTTGAAACAAATCAACATAGCCTTCACAATATTTATGTTCATGGTGGATTATATCCTACTCATGCTTGCATCCAATGTTTATTAATTTTAATGCACGTACATGGTTGTTGTCGCTCTCTAGTTGGTCGCTTCCCAGTCTTTTGCTAGCCTTCACTTGTACTAAGCGGGAATACTGCTTGTGCATCCAATCCCTTAAACCCCAAAGTTATTCCAGATGAGTCCACTATACCTTCCTATATGCGGTATCTACCTGCCGTTCCAAGTAAAATTGTATGTGCCAAACTCTAAACCTTCAAATAAACATTCTGTTTTGTATGCTCGAATAGCTCATGTATCAACCAAGGCTGTCCTTATCTTCCGTGTTAGGCGGGTTATTCTCAAGAGGAGTGGACTCCGCTCCTCACTCAAGAGAAAATGGCTGGTCACCGGGATGCCCACTCCCATGCTTTATGCAAACTAAATCAAAATTAATTGCAAACAAAACTCCCCCTAGGACCTGATGTATGTTGGAGGCACTCGTTGTTTCGAGCAAGCCATGGATTGATGCCTATTGGTGGAGGGGGAGTATAAACTTTACCATTCTGTTTGGGAACCACCTATAATGTGTTTAACATGGAAGATATCGCCATCTCTTAGTTGTTACGTTGACAATGAAAGTATACCGCTCAAAATACAATCTATCTCTATTTCAAAACCGAGCTCTGGCACCTCTACAAATCCCTGCTTCCCTCTGCGATGGCATATCCATTTACTTTTATGTTGAGTCATCACCCTCTTATTAAAAAGCACTAGATGGAGAGCACATCTTTCATTTGCATTCATCACTGTTAATTTATATTGGGTATGACTATGATTGGATCTCTTTTACCATGAACTACAATGTCTAGTCAGTCCTTGATCTTTAATGGTGCTCTGCATTTATGTTTTGCGGTCTCAGAAAGGGCTAGCAAGATACCATCTTGTTATATCATATTATGATTGGTTTGAGAAAGTGTTGTCATCTGAGATTTATTATTATGGCTTGCTAGTTGATTATGCTATTCATATGAGTAATTATGAGACTTGAGAATTATTGCAAATGTGGTTAGTTATGATCTATGCTGAAAACTTGAATACTGGCTTGACATAGTTACAACAACAAGAGCAAACAGAGTTTGTAAAAGTTTTTTCTTTCTTTTTTTCAGTTTGTCAACTGAATTTCTTGAGGACAAGCAAGGGTTTAAGCTTGGGGGAGTTGATACGTCTCCGTCGTATCTACTTTTCCAAACACTTTTGCCCTTGTTTTGGACTCTAACTTGTATGATTTGAATGGAACTAACCCGGACTGACGCTGTTTTCAGCAGAATTGCCATGGTGTTGTTTTATGTGCAGAAAACAAATATTCTTGGAATGACCTGAAACTCCACGGAATATCTTAGAAAAAACAATAAAAATCCTCGCCAAAGATGAAGACCAGGGGGCCCACACCCTTCTCACGAGGGTGGGGGGAGCGCCCCCCTACCTCGTGGCCCCCCTGGAAACCCTCCGACGCCAACTCCAACTCTATATATTTGCTTTCAGAGAGAAAAAAAATAAGAGAGAAGAAATCATCGCGTTTTACGATACGGAGCCACCGCCAAGCCCTAAAACTTCTCGGGAGGGCTGATCTGGAGTCCGTTCGGGGCTCCGGAGAGGGGGATTCGTCGCCGTCGTCATCATCAATCATCCTCCATCACCAATTTCATGATGCTCACTGCCGTGCCTGAGTAATTCCATCGTAGGCTTGCTGGACGGTGATGGGTTGGATGAGATTTATCATGTAATCGAGTTAGTTTTGTTAGGAGCTAGTTCTTTTCCATAAGCACGTATGACTATATACGGAATACATGCCTACATTACATTGATGAATTGGAGCTAGTTCTATGTCACCCTATGTTATGACTATTACATGATGAACCACATCCGACATAATTATCCATCACTGATCCGGTGCCTACGAGTTTTCCATATACTGGTTCTCGCTTATTTACTTTCCCGCTGCTACTGTTACAATCACTACAAAATACCAAAAATATTACTTTTGCTGTCTTTACTTTTGTTGCCGCTACCACCACTATCATATTACTTTGCTACTAAGCACTTTCTTGCAGATACTAAGTTTCCAGGTGTGGTTGAATTGACAACTCAGCCGCTAATACTTGAGAATATTCTTTGGCTCCCCTTGTGTCGAATCAATAAATTTGGGTTGAATACTCTACCCTCGAAAGCTGTTGCGATCCCCTATACTTGTGGGTTATCACATAACAGGGGGATGAAAGACTTATTTGAATCCGCAGCCCCTGGAAACCTTGGCTTGCCGTGGTTGGATCCTTGTATCTTCAGCCCCTGGCAGTCTTGGCTCGCCGGGGCCGGAGCGCCGGTTTGTTCTCTTTTTCCTAAGCGGCTTAGCAGAAGTGTCTGCATGCCCTGCGAACCAAAGAGAACAGAAAGATGCACACTCGACCTCTGGGCTATGGGTTAGTCGCTGCTAAGCACTATCAACCCTAACCGAGGGAGAGACTTAACCTAGCATGCATGCTATAACTTAGGGCGCCAGTGCTTCGTTTATTTATGCTCAGGGTTTGAGCCTGGCTTTGTACAGAGGGTTACATGCCTTGCCGGCAAGGCTTGTACAGAAGGTGGTTTGCCGGGAGGCCCTGCAACCGCGCCTTATGGGTAAAACTTGCGAAGATGTTTGATGTTCCAGGAATTGCTCACTGGGACAGCATCTTCGCTCTCCAAGCGGACTACGCTGGGCTGGTGACTCGTATTACCCGATAAGGGCCTTCCCACTTTGGCGTCAACTTGTTGGAATTCTTGGCCGACTAAACGCGCCAAAGAACAAGGCCGCCTTCCTCAAAGCTTCGGGCATGAACCTTGCGGCTATGGTAGCGGCGCAAGGCTTGCTGGTAGTGTGCTGCTCTCACAGCTGCCCGAAGAAGATCTTCCTCAAGGAGCGTTGCGTCATCTTGCCGCAACTGCTCTTGCTCAAACTCGTCATAAGCGAGCACTCGAGGTGACCCGTGTATGAGTTCCGTGGGGAGAACTGGTTCTGCCCTGTATACCAGGGCAAAGGGTGTCCGGCTGGTGGCTCGATTTGGCGTCGTTCTGATCGACCAAAGAACCACCCGCAACTCATCAATCCAGCGCCTTCCGCTTTTGTGCAGCTTGTCAAAAGTCTTTGTTCTCAGGCCTCGTAGTACTTCAGCATTTGCCCTCTCCGCCTGGCCGTTGCTCCGTGGGTGTGCCACGGAAGTGAAACAGACCTTGCTGCCGAGGTCTTGGGTGTACTGCATGAAGGTGTGGCTTGTGAACTGCATTCCGTTGTTGGTGATGACTCTGTTTGGCACACCAAAATGGCAGACTAGTCCCTTGAAGAACTTGACGGCTGATTGTGCTGTCACCTTCCTCATTGCCTCCACCTCCGACCACTTTGTGAACTTGTCGATTGCAACGTACAAGTACTCGAAGCCCCCGACAGCGCGAGGGAAAGGGCCCAGTATGTCGAAACCCCAGACCGAAAACGGCCAGGAGAGAGGGATTGTTTGAAGGGCTTGAGCTGGTTGATGAAGCTTCTTCGAATGGAACTGGCACGCTTCACACCTAGTTACTAGTGCCGTCGCATCCTGGAGGGCGGTGGGCCAGAAGAAGCCTTGCCGAAATGCCTTGCCAGCAAGGGCCCTCGACCCTATGTGGGAGCCACATATGCCTCCATGCATCTCTGCCAACAGCTCTAGTCCTTCCTCCTGGGGGATGCACTTCAATTTCACACCGTTCGGTCTTTTTTTGCACAGGGCGTCATCGACGAACTGGTACAAGGCAGACCAACGGGCTACTTTTTCCGCTTCTTCCCGCTCCTCAGGAAGTTCCCCTGTCTGGGGGAAACAGACAGTATGTTGTGCCCATGCCGGAGCCCGGGGCTCGACGGCAAGGACCAAAGGCTTCTCTTCCGCCACGGGGGCAGCCGTCTCTACGGCCAGGGCTTGGCGCCCTGCCGAAGCTAGCTGCCCCTTAGCAGGCTCAGAATCCGCGGGAACACCCTTGCTGGCGGCCCCTGGGGGCTCGGCGGGAAAGTACTTGCCGAGGCCCGATTTCCTCCGCTTGTTCTACTCCGTTGATGGTTCGACGGATGGTTGAGTTAACCGAAGCAAAAAGGTACCTGGTTCCACAGGTAGCTTAAATGCAGCGCGCTTGGACAGGTAGTCAGCAATGCCATTCTCTGCTCGGGGAACGTGCTCCGCTTGTATACCGTCGAAGCGCTCCTCCAGCTTCCTCACCTCATCTACGTAGGCCTCCATCAACGGACTCTGGTAATCCTTGTTGACCTGTCTGACGACAAGCTGCGAATCACCCCAGACGATGAGCTTCTTCACCCCGAGGTCTGTCGCGATCCTGAGACTGGCAAGCAGCCTCTCATACTCAGCAGTGTTGTTTGTGGACATCTCCTTGGGAAAGTGCATCTGGATCACATACTAGAGGTGCTCTCCGGTGGGTGCGACAAGCATCACACCGGCACCGGCGCCTTGTAGCGAGAAAGCCCCGTCAAAGTACATGATCTAGTCGCGACTTGCTTCCTTGCCGGGAAAGCGGTCTCCTGGATTTCTTCGTCAGGCGTTGAGGTCCATTCTGCAATGAACTCCGCCAAGACTCTGCTCTGGATTATCGAAGTACTTTCAAACTTCAACCCAAAGCTTGACAATTCCAAGGCCCATTCCACGATCCTTCCGGTTGCATCTAGGTTGTGTAGTATCCGTTGCAACGGGAGGCGGGTGATGACAATGATCTCGTGGGCTTGGAAGTAATGACATAGCTTCCTCTAGGCCATAAGGAGGCCGAAGAGCAATTTCTGCACACCGGAGTACCTTGACCTGCCCCCTGCAAGAGGGAGCTGACAAAGTAAACCGGGTGCTGCATCATCTTCTTCTTCTGCACCACTTCACTTGGCTGCGCGGGCCGTGTCCCGATGGCGTCAGACTCTGCCGGGGGCCTCGCCTTGCCGGCACCAGGCCCTGCCGTGGGAATCTCTGACTTGCCATCCGCCGGTCCTGCCGTTACCACTGCCTCTTCATCGATCTCCCTCTGCGCCACTAGTGCGGCGCAGACCACTTGATTCGTTGCCGCCAGATACAGCAGCAACAGCTCTTGTGGTTTAGGCGCAACCAGTATTGGTGTAGAGGAAAGGTATTTCTTCAGATCCTGCAACACCGCCTCAGCCTCTGGGGTCCACTCCATTGGGCCTGCCTTCTTCAAGATTTTGAAAAAGGGAAGGGCATGCTCAGCGGACTTGGAGATGAACCTGCTCATGGCGGCCACGCAGCCAGTGAGCTGGCGCACATCCTTGATCCGCTTGGGTGCCTCAATCTGCTCAATAGCCTTGATCTTGTCTGGGTTTGCCTCGATCCCATGCTGCGACACAAAGAACCCGAGAAGTTTTCCTGACGGAACGCCAAAGACACAGTTCTCAGGGTTCAGCTTGAGGTTGATCTTGCGTAGGTTGGCAAACGTCTCTTCTAGGTCTTGTACAAGGGCCGCCTTGTCCTTGGTTTTGACCACTATGTCATCCATATAAGCTTCCATATTTCTATGTAGCTGGGGCTCAAAACCAATCTGGACCCCTTGCGAATGTCGAGCCAGCACTCTTCAACCCAAAAGGCATCTGTAAAAAGCAATACGTACCACATGGGGTGATAAATGCTGTCTTCTCTTCATCTTCTCTTGTCATGAAGATCTGGTGGTAGCCCGAGTAGGCGTCGAGGAATGACAACAGATCACACCCGGCCGTGGAGTCAACAATCTGGTCGATGCGCGACAATGGGAAGGGGTCCTTAGGACAAGCCTTATTGACATCTGTGTAGTCAATACACAGCCTCCACTTCCCATTTGCCTTGCGCACCACCACCGAATTGGCCAACCACATAGGATGGAGCACTCCTCTCACCAAACATGTCGCTTCCAATTTCTTGATCTCCTCTATGATGAACTCCTGTCGTTCCAAAGCTTTCTTCCTGACCTTCTGCTTGACGGGTCGCGCATGGGGACAGACAGCAAGGTGGTGCTCAATCACTTCCCTAGGAACGCCGGGGATGTCGGATGCTTGCCATGCAAACACATCGACATTCACCCGCAGGAAAGCGACGAGCGCGATTTCCTATTTGTTGTCGAGGGTGGAGCTTATGGTGAAAGCCCCTCTCGTGCAATCCTCCTTGACGGACACCCTCCTGGTCTCTGGTAGTGCAGCTCTGGATTTCTTGCTCTTGCCGGTAGAGCTCTCGGGCACGTCCTCGATGGTAGCACAACACTCCGAAGAGGTGCGCTTGCCGAAGTGGGTGCAAGAGGTCTTGCCGGTCTTCTTCTTCCCTCCCAGGGCCTCAACAGCAGGAGCAAGTGCCTTGGCGGCAGCTGCCGCAACTGCTTCTCGATAGAGTTGGTCAACGCAGATCAGCGCATCCTTCTTGTCAGAGGGGACGGTGATGATGGTCATCGGCCCAGGCATCTTTAGCGTGTTGTAGGCGTAGTGCGCCGCCGCCATGAACTTGGCTAGTGTCGGGCGGCCGAGGATCCCGTTGTAGGGCAAGGGGATCTCGGCCACATCAAAGACAATCCTCCCCGTCCTGTAGTTCAACTCACCTCCAAACGTCACGTGCAATGTGACCTTCCCCTTCGGTTGGCTCCTTCCTGGACTGACCCCTTGAAACGTACCCGTTTCCTCGAGGTATCCATCAGGAATTTGCAGCCTTTTGACCACGACGGGCGAGATCAAGTTCAGGCCGGCCCCGCCGTCAACCAACATCTTGTTCACCTTGAGGTTGCGTATCGTTGGCGAGACCAACAACAACAAACAACCGACCGCAGTTGTGTGGTCAGGGTGGTCCTTGGCGTCAAAGATGAGGGGCATGCTGGACTACTTCAGTGGCTTCTGAGCGTTGAACAATGGCTCTGCTGTTGTAATCTCACGCACCCACTGCTTGAGCTGGCGGTGAGAAGTGTGCAACGAGGCGCCACCATTGACGCACATGGCCTCCATAGCGTTCTGAAACTCTTTCTCGCCGGACTCGTCGTCCTCGTCATGATCATCGTCTTCCTGTTTCTTGTCGTGGCCCCGAGCGGGCCTCTCTTGTTGGTTATCCTTGCCGCGGTGACCTCCTTGGCCGCCATGCTTCTTGCCGGATCCTTCGACACCATCCCAACCCTTCTCCTTGTTCCGCCTCTCATATTTGGCTTTTTGCTTTTCAGCAAGCAGCTCAACTTGTCGGCAGTTCTGGAGGTCATGGCCCTTGGTGCTGTGGATCTTGCAGTACTGCTTGTCGGATCCACCTGGCTTGTTGGCAGCCGCCATGGCCCGGCAAGCGGTGCACTCGGCAATCTCCTTGCCGGGGTTGTCTACCTTGGCCTTCTTGGCGGCGCTGGTGTCACCGGATCCCTCGACGGCAAGCACGGTCTTGTCCTTGCATCTCCTATTGCGACGCTGGCCCTTCTTCGTTGGGGCGGCGGTGTCTTTGTCGGTAGAGTCGGTTTCCGCATCGGCGTCTTCGTCGGGGTACTTCCTTCCCTCTTCAGCCCGGGCGCATCTATCGGCTAGAACGTAAAGTTTGGCCATGTCCTTGACCTTGTTCATTGCCAGCTCTTCACGCATCTCGCGGTTATGCACATTTTGATGGAATGCGCTGATCACGGCGGCAGGATGAACATCTGGGATGTTGTATTGCACTTGGCTGAACCTCTGTATTTACTTGCGCAGGTTTTCACCTTCCTTCTAGGGAATGATATGCAAATCACTCGCGTGGCCATGATCTTGGTGGCCTCCAGTGAAGGCACCAATGAACTCGTGGCACAAATCTGACCAAGAAGAAATGGAATTCGCTGGCAAGTGCATCAACCAGGACATGTCATTGGGTTTCAGGGCCAACGGGAAGTAATTGGCAAGCACCTTGTCGTCACGAGCTCCAGCGGCTTGCATCGCGATGGTGTAGATGCTGAGGAACTCTGACGGGTAGGTCTTGCCGTTGTACTTCTCGTCGACGTCGGGCTTGAACGTGCGGTGGGACGGCCACTGGAACTGCCGCAGCCCACGGGTAAAGGCTGGGCAACCCACCTCGTAAGGTAGGCCGCCCGAGCCTCCCAGTGCTGGGTGGTCCATAGAGGGCCCCGCCCGCCTGTCTGACTGGTGGCGCGTATTGCACCGGCGCTTGATGGTGGTTCGAGCGTCTTCATGGGCTCGTTCCCAAGAACCTGGTGTTGGTCGTGGTGGGTCTGTGGGTCGGATGAAGCTATGGAAATGTCACCACAAGCGTCATCACGACGAACCGACATCCGCGGTGGCTGGCGTGGAGGAGGTGAGTGCACCATGGACGCGGCGCCTCCGACCCCTCCACCACCGGCATGCAGTGGCTCGATGGAGCGCCAGCCTGAGGGCCCCACCGGCCGTGGCCCGTCTTTGTTGACGACGCCGACGAGGCTGTGGATAGTAGCTCTCCACTCGTCAAGCTTCTTCATGGTGGGAGGGAAGTCGAGGAGCAGCTGCGCGCGCGCCAAGGCTTCTGCTGGCGTGGGTGGCGGCGAAAGCTGTGTGGACCATGGTGATGACCCACAAGTATAGGAGATCTATCGTAGTCCTTTCAATAAGTAAGAGTGTCGAACCCAACGAGGAGCAGAAGGAAATGATAAGCGGTTTTTAGCAAGGTATTCTCTGCAAGTACTGAAATAAGTGGTAACAGATAGATTTGTGACAAGATAAATTGTAACAAGCAACAAGTAACAAAAGTAAATAAAGTGCAACAAGGTGGCCCAATCCTTTTTGTAGCAAAGGACAAGCCGGAACAAACTCTTATAATAGGAAAAGCGCTCCCGAGGACACATGGGAATATCGTCAAGCTAGTTTTCATCACGTTCATATGATTCGTGTTTGGTACTTTCATAATTTGATATGTGGGTGGACCGGTGCTTGGGTGCGGTTCTTACTTGAACAAGCATCCCACTTATGATTAACCTCTATTGCAAGCATCCGCAACTACAACAAAAGTATTAAGGTAAACCTAACCATAGCATGAAACATATGGATCCAAATCAGCCCCTTATGAAGCAACGCATAAACTAGGGTTTAAGCTTCTGTCACTCTAGCAAACCATCATCTACTTATTACTTCCCAATGCCTTCCTCTAGGCCCAAATAATGGTGAAGTGTTATGTAGTCGACGTTCACATAACACCACTAGAGGCTAGACAACATACATCTTATCAAAATATCAAATGAATACCAAATTCACATGACTACTAATAGCAAGACTTCTCCCTTGTCCTCAGGAACAAATGTAATTACTCACAAAGCATATTCATGTTCATAATCAGAGGGGTAATAATATGCATATAGGATCTGAACATATGATCTTCCACCAAATAAACCAACTAGCATCAACTACAAGGAGTAATCAACACTACTAGCAACCTACTAGCACCAATCTTGGGCTTTGAGACAAGAATTGGATACAAGAGATGAAGTAGGGTTTGGAGATGAGATGGTGTTGGTGAAGATGTTGATGGAGATTGCCCTCTCCCGATGAGAGGAGCATTGGTGATGACGATGGTGATGATTTCCCCCTCCCGGAGGGAAGTATCCCCGGCAGAACAGCTCTTCCGGAGCTCTAGATTGGTTCCTCCAAGGTTCCGCCTCGTGGCGGCGGAGTTTCTCCCGAAAGGTTGCTTTTTATTTTTTTCTCATCGAAAGACTTCATATAGGAGCAGATGGACGTCGGAGACCCACCAGGGGGCCCACGAGGTAGGGGGCGCGCCCTAGGAGGGGGGGGGGCGCCCCCACCCACGTGAGCAGGGTGTGGGCCCCCTGGCCTTCATCTTTGGCGAGGATTTTTCTTTATTTATTTTAAGTTGTTCTGTGGAGTTTCAAGACTTTTAGAGTTGCGCAGAATAGGTCTCTAATATTAGCTCATTTTCCAGCCCAGAATTCCAGCTGCCGACATTCTCCCTCTTCATGTAAACCTTGTAAAATAAGAGAGAATAGCCATAAGTATTGTGACATAAAGTGAAATAACAGCCCATAATGCAATAAATATCGATATAAAAGCATGATGCAAAATGGACGTATCAACTCCCCCAAGCTTAGACCTCGCTTGTCCTCAAGCGAAAAGCCGATAACAATAAATATGTCCTCATGTTTAGAGGTAGAGGCGTCGATAAAAATAAAATACGGACATGAAGGCATCATGATTGTTCTCATAACAACAACATATATAGATTTTGTCATATGATTACTTATGTTCAAGTGATGATCTATTCACAATGCAAGAGTATAAATCATAAACCTTATTGGGCTCCAACAAACTATAATCTTAGTCATTGAAGCAATTGCAATTTATCATAACATTGGAAAGAGTCTATGTCAGAGCTTAAAAGCAAGTCCACATACTCAACTATCATTTAGTCCTTCATAATTGCTAACACTCATGCAATACTTGTGGTTATGGAGTTTTAATCGGACAAAGAGAAAGATAGGGGCTTATAGTTTTGCCCCACAACCTTTTACCTCAAAGGTAATGTCAACAATAATGGTTCATGCTCCCCTACATCCAATTAGATATATATATATCATGTTCTTTCCAACATGCTAAGCTTGCCAAAGGATAAAATGAAAAAGAAAAGGTGAAGATCACCATGACTCTTGCATAAGGTAGAAGATAATAATAAAAGATAGGCCCTTTGCAGAAGGAAGCAAAGGTTGCCATGCGCTTTTATGGTTGGATGCACAAAATCTCAATGCGAAAGAACGTCACTTTATATTTCCCCTTGTGATATGAACCTTTATTATGCAGTCTGTCGCTTTTATTACTTCCACATCACAAGATCGTATAAAGCTTATTTCTCCCACACCAATCAATCATACATATTTAGAGCAATTTTTATTGGTTTGCACCGATGAAAACTTACTTGAAGGATCTTACTCAATCCATAGGTAGATATGGTGGACTCTCATGGAAAAACTGGTTTAAGGGTATTTGGAAGCACAAGTAGTATTTCTACTTGGTGCTGAGAATTTGGCTAGCATGAGGGGGAAAGGCAAGCTCAACAAGTTAGAGGATCCAAGACAACATACTTTATCTTAGATATAAGAAAGACATAACTCATTATGTTGTCTTCCTTGTCCAACATCAACTCTTTAGCATGTCATATTTTAATGAGTGCTCCCAATCATAAAAGATGTCAATGATAATATATCTATATGTGAAACCTCTCTTTCCTTATTACTTCCTATTAATTGCAACGATGACCAATGCTATGTCTACCAACTCCCAACAACTTTTAATCATCATACTCTTTCTATGTGAAGTCATTACTCTCAATAAGATCAATATGAACTCTTTGTTTCTTTTTATTCCTTTTCTCTTTTCTTTTATTCACCCAAGATCATGGCAAAATAATCAAGCCCTTGACTCAACACTAATCTTTATTATATATAACTCACGGACTCGATTACATAGAGAGATCAAAAAGCAAAACTCAAAACTAGATCATGCCATAAACTTTATTCTACTAGATCAAGATACTACTAATAGGACCGAACTAAGAAAAATGGTAAAGGTAGGGGTTGTGATTGTGATACGATACCGAGGCACCTCCCCCAAGCTTGGCAGTTACCAAGGGAGTGCCCATACCCATGTGATTATGTCTCCTTGGTTGGTGAAGAAGGTGGAGGTGTTGTTGATAATGCAGGCTTGTCGTCCATCTTCCAAGGCATAGGCTCACCATCATAGAAAGATGATCGAGTCTCCGGGATCCTGAAATCTGCAGCCAAACTCATCCTTTTGAATCTATATTCATACTCACAGTTTTGGTTTTGCAGGTCATAGATTTGGGCTTGGAGGTGCTCGATCTTCTCATGAAGCTTGAAGATGGCCTCCCCGATGTTGTCAGCATCCAACTTGTGGTTCCTAGCGAACTCCGCGATCATCATGTGGTTGGAGTTGAGTCCACGTTCCACCATCCCTTGGCACTTGAAAACTTGTTGCTCCACTGCTTCGAGCCTCGTCTCCACGCTCCCGGTCCCCTTTGGTCCCTCTTCATCGCGGATGTGCAGCAACCCATCACGCAACTCAATGGTTTGAGGGTGTCGCAGCACCTCCGCAAGGTAAGGGTTAATGACCTTCTCGAAGAACTTGTCCTTGGAAGCACTTGGGGCCGTCATGATAACCTAGTTCTGTCAGAAAAACAGCTTGAAAAAAGAACAGAGGAGATTTCCGTGATACGGGACTCAAAACCTTCGGGAGGTTATATAATGAATTTTTACCGACCAAAATACATATCGTGCAAGAAAATGGAGTCCGGAAGGCACACGAGGTGCTCATGAGGTAGGGGGGCGCGCCTGGAGGGGTAGGACGCGCCCACCACCCTCGTGGGGCCCTCGTGTCCTTCCCAGACTGCTACTTATTTTTCTATTTTTCTAAATATTCCAAAACGGAGAAATATTGCCTTAAAAATTGTTTTGGAGTCGGTTTACTTACCGTACCACATACTGATACATCTCCAATGTATCTATAATTTTTGATTGCTCCATGCTATATTATCTACTGTTTTAGGCAAGATTGGGCTTTATTATCCACTTTTATATTACTTTTGGGACTAACCTATTAACCGGAGGCCCAGCCCAGATTTGCTGTTTTATGCCTATTTCAGTGTTTTGAAGAAAAGGAATATCAGACGGAGTCGAAACGGAACGAAATCAACTGGAGAAGTTATTTTTGGAAGGAAACACACCTGATGGACTTGGACCCCACGTCAAGGAAGGAACGAGGTGCTCATGAGGGTGGGGGCGCGCTCCCCCTAGGGAGCGCCCCTTATCTCGTGGGGCCCTCGTGGCTCCCCTGACGTACCTCCTGCACCCATATATACCTATGTGACCTAAAACTTCCAAAACGCACAATAGATCGGCAGTTCCGCCGCCAGAAGCCTTCGTAGCCACCAAAAACCAATCTAGACCCGTTCCGGCACCCCGCTGGAGGGGGCAATCCTTCTCCGGTGGCCATCTTCATCATCCCGGTGCTCTCCATGACGAGGAGGGAGTAGTTCTCCCTCGGGGTTGAGGGTATGTACCAGTAGCTATGTGTTTGATCTCTCTCTCTCTCTCTCTCTCTCTCTCTCTCTCGTGTTCTTGAGATGATACGATCTTGATGTATCGCGAGCTTTGCTATTATAGTTGGATCCTATGTTTCTCCTCCCCCTCTTCTCTCTTGTAATGAATTGAGTTTCCCCTTTGAAGTTATCTTATCAGATTGAGTCTTTAAAGATTTGAGAACACTTGATGTATGTCTTGCCGTGGATATCTGTGGTGACAATGGGATACCGCGTGCCACTTGATGTATGTTAAGGTAACCAACCTGCGGGTTCATGAACCTATGCATAGGGGTTGGCACACATTTTCGTTGTGATTCTCCGGTAGATCTTTGGGGCACTCTTTGAGGTCCTTTGTGTTGGTTGAATAGATGAATCTGAGATTGTGTGATGCATATCGTATAATCATACCACGGATACTTGAGGTGACATTGGAGTATCTAGGTGACATTAGGGTTTTGGTTGATTTGTATCTTAAGGGTGTTATTCTAGTACAAACTCTAGGGCTGTTTGTGACACTTATAGGAATAGCCCAACGGATTGATTGGAAAGAATAACTTTGAGGTGGTTTCATACTCTACCATAATATCTCCGTTCGTTCTCCGCTATTAGTGACTTTGGAGTGACTCTTTGTTGCATGTTGAGGGATAGTTATGTGATCCAATTATGTTAGTATTGTTGAGAGGACTTGCACTAGTGAAAGTATGAACCCTAGGCCTTGTTTCAACGCATTCCAATACCGTTTATGCTCACTTTTATCACTTGCTACCTTGCTGTTTTTATTATTTCAGATTACAAATACCTTTATCTACTATCCATATTGCACTTGTATCACCATCTCTTCGCCGAACTAGTGCGCCTATACAATTTACCATTGTATTGGGTGTGTTGTGGAAACAAGAGACTCTTTGTTATTTGGTTGCAGGGTTGCTTGAGAGAGACCATGTTCATCCTACGCCTCCTACGGATTGATAAACCTTAGGTCATCCACTTGAGGGAAATTTGCTACTGTCCTACAAACCTCTGCACTTGGAGGCCCAACAACGTCTACAAGAAGAAGGTTGTGTAGTAGACATCAAGCTCTTTTCTGGCGCCGTTGCCGGGGAGGTTAGTGCTTGAAGGTATATATTTAGATCTTGCAATCGAGTCTTTTAGTTTCTTGTTTTATCACTAGTTTAGTTTATAAAAGAAAACTATAAAAATAGAATTGAGTTTGTCTCATACGCTTCACCTTTTTAATATCTTTCGTGAGTATGATGGAAAGGATAATTGTGCTCAAGTGCTAGAAGAAGAAATCTATAAAATGTTTGGCACTAAATATTTGAATGAGGAGCATGATTGCAATGTTGTTAGTATGAATTCCTTGAATATCCATGATGCTAATGATATGCAAAGCCACAAGCTTGGGGAAGCTATGTTTGATGAAGATGATATTTTTTGTCCCCCAAGCTTTGATGAGCAAATTTATTATGATGAAAGCATGCCTCCTATCTATGATGATTATTGTGATGACACGTATGCTTTAAAGAATAATAATAACAATGAACCTTGTCATCTTGATCTATATTTTCCATCACATGATAGTTATTTTGTTGAGTTTGCTCCCACTATTATTCATGAGAAGAATTTTGCTTGTGTGGAGAGTAGTAAAATTTCTATGCTTGTAGATCATGAAAAAAAATGCTTTAAGTGCTGGTTATGTTGTTGAATTCATTCATGATGCTACTGAAAATTATTATGAGGGAGGAACATATGCTTGTAGGAGTTGCAATAATATCAAGTTTCCTCTCTATGTGCTTAAAGTTTTGAAGTTATGCTTGTTTTGCCCTCCTATGCTAGTTGATTATTGTTCCCACAAGTTGTTTGCTCACAAAATCCCTATGCATAGTAAGTGGGTCAGGCTTAAATGTGCTAGTTATATTCTCCATGATGCTCTCTTTATGTTACAATTCTTATCCTTTATGTGAGCATCGTTGAAATCATCATGCCTAGCTAGGGGCGTTAAACGATAACGCTTGTTGGGAGGCAACCCAATTTTATTTTTGTTCCTTGCTTCTTGTTCCTGTTTAGTAATAAATAATTCATCTAGACTCTGTTTAGATGTGGTTTTATGCTTTTAATTAGTGTTTGTGCCAAGTAGAACCTTTGGGAAGACTTGGGGAAAGTCTTGTTGATCATGCTGTAAAAAACAGAAACTTTAGCGCTCACGAGAATTGCTGCCATTTTTATTTGGAGAGTGCTATTTAGTTAATTCTTTTTGAAGATGATTAATAGATAAATTCCTTAGGTCCAGAAATTTATTTTAGAATTTTATGAGTTATAGAAGTATACGTTTTATCCAGATTACTACAGACTGTTCTGTTTTTGACAGATTCTGTTTTTCATGTGTTGTGTACTTATTTTGATGAATCTATGGCTAGTAAAATAGTTTATAAACCATAGATAAGTTGGAATACAGTAGGTTTAACACCAATATAAATAAATAATGAGTTAATTTCATTACCTTGAAGTGGTGATTTATTTTCTTATACTAACGGAGCTCACGAGTTTTCTACTTTAAGTTTTGTGTTGTGAAGTTTTCAAGTTTTGGGTAAAGATTTGATGGATTATGGAATAAGGAGTGGCAAGAGCCTAAGATTGGGGATGCCCAAGGAACCCCAAGGTAATATTCAAGGACAACCAAGAGCCTAAGCTTGGGGATGCCCCGGAAGGCATCCCCTCTTTCGTCTTCGTTCATCGGTAACTTTACTTGGAGCTATATTTTTATCCGCCACATGATATGTGTTTTGCTTGGAGCATCAATTTATTTTGTTAGAATTTGCTTGATGTTATTTATAACAATGTTTTGCATCTTTTATTTCAATAAAATTGGCATTGGTAGCCTTTATTATGCCTATGTTACAAGTATACATGTTGCTGTTTGAAAACAGAAAGTTTACCGCTGTTGCAATAATTCCCTAAAAAAGTCAGAATGTGATAATGTTGAAACCTTTTGCATATTAAGATCTGATAAATTTACTACAGTGTGAATTTTCTTTCATAATTTGTGGAGCTAGGGAAGTATGGATGTTGCTGCATTCTTTACAGACTATTCTGTTTAGGAAGATTGCTGTTATGTTTGCATTGTTTGCATATGTTTGCTTCTTTAATGATTCTATTGGAGGATAGGACTATTAAATATGCATAGGCATTTAGTATGCAATGTTGAATAATAATTTTAGTGATTTGCTACAGTGGAGTATGATAAGGTTTTCTCAATGGTTTATACTAACTTATCTCACGAGTCCTTGTTGAGTTTTGTGTGGATGAAGCTTTTGAGATTTAGGGAGAACGTGATATGAGAGGAATTAAGGAGACACAAAAGCTCAAGTTTGGGGATGCCCAAGGCACCCCAAGATAATATTTCAAGAAGTCTCAAGCATCTAAGCTTGGGGATGCCCCGGTTGGCATCCCACCTTTCTTCTTCAAGAACTATCGGTTAGTATCGGTTGATCCTAAGTTTTTGCTTCTTCACATGATGTTTGCTATTATTAGATGTCATTTTATTTTGCTTTGCTTGCTGTTTGAATAGAATACCAAGATCTGAAATTATTAAATGTTAGAGATTCTTCACATAGTTGCATAATCATTCGACTACTCATTGATCTTCACTTATATCTTTCAGAGTAGTTTGTCGTTTGCTCTATTGCTTCACTTATATGTTTTAGAGCATGGTGGTAGTTTTATTTTCCAGAAATAGATGAACTCTCATGCTTCACTTAGATTATTTTGAGAGTCTTAAATAGCATGCTAATTTGCTTAAAATCCTAATATGCTAGGTATTCAAGAATAATAAAATTCTCTTATGAGTGTGTTGAATACTAAGAGAAGTTTGATACTTGATGATTGTTTTGAGATATGAGGATGGTGATATTAGAGTCATGCTAGTTGAGTTCTTATGAATTTGAGAAATACTTGTGTTGAAGTTTGTGATTCCCGTAGCATGCACGTATGGTGAACCGTTATGTGATGAAGTCGGAGCATGATTTATTTATTGCTTGTCTTCCTTATGAGTGGCGGTCGGGGATGAGCGATGGTCTTTTCCTACCAATCTATCCCCCTAGGATCATGCACGTAATACTTTGCTTTGAGAACTTGTAGATTTTTGCAATAAGTATATGAGTTTTTTATGACTAATGTTGAGTCCATGGATCATACACACTCTCACCCTTCCACCATTGCTAGCCTCTCTAATACCGCACACCTTTCGCCAGTATCATACACCCACCATATACCTTCCTCAAAACAGCCACCATACCTACATATCATGGCATTGCCATAGCCATTCCGAGATATATTGCCATGCAACTTTCCACCGTTCCGTTGACATCGTATTTGATACACACTCCATCATTGTCATATTGCTTAGCATGATCATGTAGTTGACATCGTATTTGTGGCAAAGCCACCGTTCATAATTCTTTCATATATGTCACTCTTGATTCATTGCACATCCCGGTACACCACCAGAGGCATTCATATAGAGTCATACTTTGTTCTTGTCGGATTTCGGGTTCCGGCAGACCCTTGAGGTTCGAACACTGGGGTGCGCGCGGAGATTTCGCCTTCTACCTACCTGCACCCCTCCGCCTCGCTAAGATCTAAGCTATGGAAAGAACAGCACAAGAGACACATGGTTTATACTGGTTCGGGCCACCGTTGTGGTGTAATACCCTACTCTAGTGTGTGGTGTGGTGGATTGCCTCTTGGGCTGATGATGATGAGCAATACAAGGAAGAACAGCCTCGCGAGGGTCTGTTCTTGGCTGGGGGGATGAACTGCTAGGAGGAGTTCAGTCACCCTTCTCTCTCTCTCTCTGATTTCAATCCCAGCTTGTTTCTGGGTTGGACAATTCTCGATCCTCTCTGATTTCGATCCCCTCTACCCTGTGGGTGGCTAGTCCTATTTATAGGCAAAGGCCCTGGGCCTCTTCCCAAATATTGAGCGGGAAGGGCGCCAACAATTGGCCATTTTGAAGGGGAACATCTAGTACACTTATCCTGACTAAAGTTGGTCCTCGCCTGCCAAAGGCTCTAGTGGTGACACTGGCTTGGTCTCCACAATGACTTCCTCCCTGCCGTTGGACTGGTCTTGGTCTCGTTGCACTAAAACGGGTGCCTTTGCTTGATACTCCCGCCTGCGCTTGCTCCCTTTGCACCAAAGAGGAAAGGAGGACACTGCGCGGCTGGCGCCTGCCTGGCGCCGTTGGTCGTCATGGCTTGCGTCACGGGCACCTCGTGAGGTACCCCGCCTTGATCTCTCCGCCTCCTCGCGAGCCAGCCTGATGAGGACGTGCCCGAGGAAGCTCCGTGCCGTCCGCCCCACGAGGCTTGGCCCCTCGCGAGGGTCTTGGGTCTGTGTTGATGAAGATGGGCCGTGCTGGGCCCCCCTTTGAGCCACGCCACAGGCCGCAGGCAGGCAAGTCTGGGGACCCCCGTTCCCAGAACACCGACAGTAGCCCCCGGGCCCAAGGCGCGCCCAGACTTGGCCGTGCAAGGAGGCGAAAGGGCAAGAGCGAAGCGCCGCGGGCCCTAATAGCCTGCGGCCTTGGGCGCCGCGTGGCGGCTGATTGGACGTGGGCGTCTCCACTTCCCCATGGCGCCTCGGCAACTGCACGGGTTGGACAAGTCCTTGCATGCAAAGCGGGTCATGATTACCTGCGATCGTGGAGGTCGGTGGTTGGCCTTCGCCGGCCATAAGTACGGAACGGCGCACGCCCTTCCAGTCCATCCCTTCTTGCTTCTCCTTCTTCCCGGTCCTTGCTCCGTCTTGCTGCGATGGCTCTGATCCGCCGGTTCTCGTCGGTAGAGAAGGGAAAGGCTCCCCAAGAGGAACCAGACCCGCTCCCGCCGAAGAAACGGCTCACCCTCCGCGGCCGGGACGAGGGGGCCCATCAGGTGGTGTCGAGGCCCCGGTGCGAGCGGGCACCGCCGGGGTTCCCGCTTCCCTTGTATGCCCACATCGAGGGCTCTGAAGGAGTCGATGCCGATCGCCACGGGCGGCGCCGCCGTCGGCGCCGACGGGTCACGAAGGTGTGGGTCGTCCCCCCTGGGGTCCACACCGAGGGCTCCTCCCGAGAGTTCGTGCTCCACGCCGCCATGCCTCCTCAGTCTTGGATTCGCCTTCCTCCCTTCTTTGCCTCCATCATCCCGCAGGGAGAACTCCTGGAGCTTCGGCTGCAGCACGCCGGCTGCAGCACCCTCACGACCGAGGCAGAGGTCGCGGTCGTTGCCCCGGGCGAGGTCTTCATGACTCGAGGCTGGAGCAAAATCGCCCGGGTTTGCAGGACAAGAGGCACCCTCGCAATCCACTTGGAGTACGACGGTGCTTCGGTGATGTTCTTCAAGGTCTTCGATGCGAACGGGCGCCGGCTGGAGTGCTGCCTCGGGAGAGGCGGTCGAGACCCTGCTACGGTGAGGACTGGGCCCGCCGACCGCTCCCTTGGCGGCTCCTCAGGCGGCGGAGGCGTCGGAGGTTCCAGCGACTCCGGCGAGCTCTTCGCGACTCCGGAGACGAGCGACGACAGCTACGAGCCCCTGAGCCGGCACCGCTCCTGGAGCAGGGCGGGCTCGTCAGGCCGTCGCCGACTCTGATCTGGATGGGGTTGGCGCTGGTGCTTGACGGCCCACTATTGATGATGGCGTCTTTTGCAGGGGCGCGTGTAGTTAGCGTCCTTTTAGGATCTGTTCCCTGCGAGGAATCAAAGACGCGTCCCGTGGGGGCTTGTAAGGTGCCTGTGATCCTGTTTCGTTAATATAACCCTTGTCGTAGAATTGTGCGAGTTGCTCATTCTTTCTTAGCTCAGTTCTCCCTTTCGAACCTCACGAGGGCTTGGTGCTCTGCGCCGACAGGTCCCAGTCCCAAGGCGGCTTCAGCCGTCGCTGGTATGCCAGGTCGCGATGCCGTGGTCAAGGCCAGGAGGTGAGCAACCCGGGGTCCAGTAAGAGCCCCTGAGTCGCGATGCTCAGGAGGTCCCCTTTGGCGCTCAAGCAGCCGTTGTTCGGTGAGAAAGGAGAGCGGCGTCGCTAACACGGGATTGCATTAGGTGCGGGGATGGTGCCACGGTAGTTGGTGCTTCTGGGTGGTGACTTATCTCGAGAATCAGGGGCCGCTCTCTGGTGTGTCGCCGGGTCCGTGCATCGGTGGCGTGAGGTTACTCGGTGAGGTCCTCGCGTGTCCCTCCCCTCTCGCCTTTGCTCCCCTTTCTGCTCTACGTCCTCGGGTCCCGGCCCTCGAGCGAGTCTCAGCCGTCGCTGGTATGCCAGGTCGCGATGCCGTGGACAAGGCCAGAGGGTGAGGGCTGGAGAGCCAGTAGGAGCCCTGAGTCGCGATGCTCAGGCACCCCCCTTTAACGTGCAAGCGGTTCGCGCGGATGAGAGTGAAGGAGACACCGCAAGGGCCTCGCCTGACGCAGCTCCTTTAGGAGATCCTGTAGACCTATCACAGAAAGAACGAGGGGTTTCCATGACAATTGACAGTCAGCCGTTGGTTGCTTCCGAGGGGCTTTGAGGCACTGAAGGCTTGACGAGGTGGCGCCATGCGGGGCTGCCGCGGCCAGAGCTCAGCCACTCAGGTTTGTCGGCGTTGCAGGGATGGACCCATGCGCAAGCGTCGTGCCGTTTGGGAGCAGCTCCGTCAGTTGGCGTCAGTTGAGCGGGCAACTAGGTCAAACACATTAGCCGCGAAGGAGTGGATTCATTCAAATAGATGCTGGGAAGGCGGACATCACTGGGTCTGGCCCGAGCGACTTGGGGATGATGCGGCCCGTGGGGCGCCCCCAACAAGGTAAGCTAACAACATGAAATAAAAGGGATACATGCCGCAGGGACGGGCCCACGCGGCCTGGGAATAATGCAGCCCTGGGGGGCGCTCCCAGCTGGAAATGAAACTTGAAAGATGTCACCTGATGATGTTGAGGACGAAGGAGTGTTGGTGTAGCAGACTCGGTGGGCTGCAGAAGCTGATCCTCATGAGCCCCCAGGCCCAGGGGCCTCGGGAGGCTCCGGAGGCGCTAGTGGCTCCTCGCGGACCATCTCCATCTCCGCCAGGGCTGCGGAACGCCTGGCCTCTTGAGCCTCCATGATGCCCCTCATGAGGCGCTGGTACGTGGCAGCCACGTTCGGCAAGACGTAAGGCATGCAAACGTAGCTGTGGGGTGGACCTTCACAGCGCCCCACTCGCGAGGGCCAGAGGTGCTCCAGAGAGGCGACTCGATTGAGCCCTGGTATGTCGATGCAGACGCGCAGCCCACCATCCTTGCCTGGATGGGGAGCCACAGCTGGTAGGCGGCGGCCGCCTCTCATGACTCTTGACTCCTATAGCTCCTGAATGGCCTCGCTGACGAACTCCTGAGGGTCTGGCTCTCCTTGCCTTACTCCTTCTTGAGGGAAGCGTGCTTCGAAACACGCCTCCATGTGGTGCCCAAGCGCCTCTCTCGTGACCTTAGCCAGGTCGGTGGCCCTCCAGGGGAGAGCCCCCGAGCCCTGCCTGAGGAGGGCGCCGGGCGTGCTTTCCTATGCGATGGAAGGAGGTTCTACCTGGGCAGGCGCGGGCCCTGAGGGGCCTGCCTCCTGAGGGGCCGGGCCGGACGATGTCTTCTTCTTCTTGGGGGCGGTCTCGGGAAGCCTCCTGCTTCGGCGATCCGGGTCTTCCAGTGATGCGGCCTGAAAGGCTCGTTCCAGGGAACACACCGCATCCTTCTCTTCACAGGACACCGTGATGACTCCGCCACTTCCTGGCATCTTGAGGACGTTGTAGCCGTGGTGAGTTACGTCCATGAACTTGGCCAGCGCTGGGTACCCAAGGATGGCGTTGTACGGCAGGCGAATGTGAGCGACGTCGAAGTCGATGAGCTTGGTGCGGTAGTTGTCGCGTGCCCTGAAGGTGACAGGGAGGTGGATCCGCCCAATCGGGACCGTGGAGCCGTCGGTGACTCCGGAGAAAGGCTTGGTTGGCTGAAGCTGGTTGTAGGGCACTTGGAGATTGTTGAATGTTTCCACGGATAGGACGTTGAGCCCTGCCCCGCCATCGATGAGGGTCCTGGTGACCACCATGTTGCTGATGATTCGGGAACAAAGCATCGGGAGGACTCTGGCTGTAGCTGCACACTTGAGCTGATCTGCTGAGCTGAACGTGATGGCGCACGCCGACCACCTGAGAGGGCGCATGGCTTCGAGCTTGGGGAGGACTGCATTCACTTCGCGGGCGAACTGCTTGAAGATGCGTTGAGAGGCTGGGGCTTGAGCCCCGCCCAGGATGCAGGCGACCGCGTGCGGCTCCTGGAAGCCCCCAGCCCCCTTGTCCTGATGGCGGTCCTCGTTTCTCCTTGGCTGCGGCGGCAGCGAAGGGAGGCCTGCGTTACCTTGCGGGCGATCCTCGCAAGGCTGATCCCTCCAGTCTCCCTCGCGAGGCGGGTCTTGCCAGCGATCCTCGCGAGGTTGATCGCGCCATCCTTGGCATGGGCCGTAGTCTTCCCAGCGTCCTGCGTTCCTTCCTCCTCCTCGACCGTAGCCCCGGTCACCGCGGTCGGGGCGACGGCCGATCCTTCCTTCTCGCACGGCTCGGAGCTCTTGACATTCATTGGTGTTGTGGGTGTGGAGGTCGTGGTACACACAGTACCGACTGCCCTTGGAAGGTTCGGGCTGATCTCTGCCCCGCTTGGTGTCTGGTTCTGCCGCGAGCACGACATCCCCCTTGCGCTTCACATCCTTGGCCTTGAGCTTCTTCTCTTCTGGGTCTGCGGCAGGCAGCTCGAGGAGGGAGAGACGCCCTTCCTCAGCCCTGGCGCACTTGGTTGCCAAGTTGAATAGCTTCAAGGAAGTGCACATGTCTTCATGCATCGCCAGCTCCTCCTTCATCTTGACATCGCGCACGCCGTCGGAGAAGGCTGAGATGATGGCCTCCTCGGTCACCTTGGGAATCTTGAGGCGTGCGTTGTTGAAGCGCTGGATGTACTTCTGCAGGGTCTCTCCGGGTTGTTGCTTGATGCGGCGCATGTCGCTCACGGCGGGTGGCCAATCACGAGTACCTTGGAAGTTGGCTATGAAGCGGGTGCGCATCTCGTCCCAGGAGGAGATCGTGCCTGGAGCCAGGTTCAGGAGCCAGGTGCGGGCCCCATCCTTGAGCGCCATGGGAAACCAGTTTGCCATGACCTTCTCGTCTCTGTTGGCAGCTTCGATGCCTGGCTCATAGAGCTGGAGGAACTCCGTAGGGTCGGCCGTGCCGTCGTAACGAGGAGGCAGGTCTGGCTTGAACTTGCCGGGCCACGCGACGCTGCGTAGCTCGATGGTGAAGGCACGGCAGCCTGCTGTGGCCACGGGAGGCCATGGGTGACGGAGAGCTTGGTCTTGCATGTCCCCACGCGCTGCAGCTGGGAGCAGCGCGGGGTCTTGATGCGCGGGAGCAGGAGTATGGTCGCGACGTACTGGAGCAGGGAGCGCCCGGGCAGCTTCTTGCGGGTGAGGGACTTCTTGGCAGCTCTGCTCTTGCCGCGCTGGCACCTGACGGAGCGGGTTCCGCCCAGGGGCCACGCGCCTTGGAGCCATGGTGCCTTCTTGAGGAGGAGGCGGCCGGGGCGCTGCCGGAGCTTCATCGCCCGCGCGGGGGCGGGGTGCAGTGTAGCGGAACGGATGGCGCAGGAGAGCCCCCTGCGGCGCGGATGAGCTCGGCGACGCGGTCGAGCCATTCTTCGGGACGGTAGCGCAGGAACTCGTTTGCCGCGATGAGCGCAGCTCGAGCCTCCATGGGTGCGCGGAGCACGCGGGATGAAGAACCAACTGGGGTGAGCGAGGGAGTGGCGGTGCGGCTGTCTTGCCGCACGGACGGATGCTGAGACGATGCTTGCTGCTCGTCCCCCGCCGGGCCGGTGGCGGCGTTGACGGCAGATGACGGGGAACGGCGAGGACGCCCGCCGACAGGAGCCGTCTGGGCGACGCGGGAAGCGAGAGCAGCCCGGCGCTCGGCGCGGGCCCGACGAGCGTCAGACATGGACGTGATGGTCGGAGGAGAATGGGGTGGTGGAAGACGAATTCCGGCGCACCCCTACCTGGCGCGCCAAATGTCGGATTTCGAGTTCCGACAGACCCTTGAGGTTCGAACACTGGGGTGCGCGTGGAGATTTCGCCTTCTACCTACCTGCACCCCTGCGCCTCGCTAAGATCTAAGCTATGGAAAGAATAGCACAAGAGACACAGTGTTTATACTGGTTCGGGCCACCGTTGTGGTGTAATACCCTACTCCAGTGTGTGGTGTGGTGGATTGCCTCTTGGGCTGATGATGATGAGCAATACATGGAAGAACAGCCTCGCGAGGATCTGTTCTTGGCTGGGGGGATGAACTGCTAGGAGGAGTTCAGTCACCCTTGTCTCTTTGATTTCGATCCCAGCTTGTTTCCGGGTTGGCCGATTCTCGATCCTCTCTGATTTCGATCCCCTCTACCCTGTGGGTGGCTAGTCCTATTTATAGGCAAATGCCCTGGGCCTCTTCCCAAATATTGAGCGGGAAGGGCGCCAACAATTGGCCATTTTGAAGGGGAACATCTAGTACACTTATCCTAACTAAAGTTGGTCCTCGCCTGCCAAAGGCTCTGGTGGTGACGCTGGCTTGGGCTCCACAATGACTTCCTCCCTGCCGTTGGACTGGTCTTGGTCTCGTTGCACCGAAACGGGTGCCTTTGCTTGATGCTCCCGCCTGCGCTTGCTCCCTTTGCACCAAAGAGGAAAGAAGGACACTGCGCGGCTGGCGCCCGCCTGGCGCCTTTGGTCGTCATGGCTTGCGTCACGGGCACCTCGTGAGGTACCCCGCCTTGATCTCTCCGCCTCCTCGCGAGCCAGCCTGATGAGGCCGTGCCTGAGGAAGCTCCGTGCCGTCCGCCCCGCGAGGCTTGGCCCCTCGCGAGGGTCTTGGGTCGGTGTTGATGAAGATGGGCCGTGCTGGGCCCCCCTTTGAGCCACGCCGCAGGCCGCAGGGAGGCAAGTCTGGGGACCCCCGTTCCCAGAACGCCGACAGTTCTAGTATCGAGTTGTATCATCGAGTTGTAAATAATAGAAGTGTGATGATCATCATTCAATAGAGCATTGTCCCAAAAATAAGGAGAAAGGCCAAATTAATAAAAAAAGAAAGGCCATAAAAAAGAAGAAAGGCAAAAAAGGCCAAATAAAAAAAAGAAAATAAATAAAAAGGGGCAATGCTACTATCCTTTTTTCCACACTTGTGCTTCAAAGTAGCACCATGTTCTTCATATAGAGAGTCTCATATGTTGTCACTTTCATATACTAGTGGGAATTTTACATTATAGAACTTGGCTTGTATATTCCAATGATGGGCCTTCTCAAGTGCCCTAGGTCTTCGTGAGAAAGCAAGTTGGATGCACACCCACTAGTTTCTTTTGTTGAGCTTTCATACATTTATAGCTCTAGTGCATCCGTTGCATGGCAATCCCTACTCACTCACATTGATATCTATTGATGGGCATCTCCATAGCCCGTTGATACACCTAGTTGATGTGAGACCATCTTCTCCTTTTTGTCTTCTCCACAACCACCATTCTATTCCACCCATAGTGCTATATCCATGGCTCACGCTCATGTATTGCGTGAAGATAGTTTTGAAAAAGTTAGAGTATGAAACAATTGCTTGGCTTGTCATCGGGGTTGTGCATGATTTAAATACTTTATGTGGTGAAGATGGAGCATAGCCAGACTATATGATTTTGTAGGGATAACTTTCTTTGGCCATGTTATTTTGAGAAGACATGATTGCTTAGTTAGTATGCTTGAAGTATTACTATTTTTATGTCAATATGAACTTTTGTCTTGAATCTTTCTGATCTGAATATTCATATCACAAGTAAGAAGAATTACATTGAAATTATGCCAACTAGCATTCCACATCAAAAAATATATTTTTATCATTTACCTACTCGAGGACGAGCAGGAATTAAGCTTGGGGATGCTTGATACGTCTCCAACGTATCTATAATTTTTGATTGCTCCATGCTATATTATCCACTGTTTTAGGCAATATTGGGCTTTATTATCCACTTTTATATTACTTTTGGGACTAACCTATTAACCGGAGGCCCAGCCCAGATTTGCTGTTTTATGCCTATTTCAGTGTTTTGAAGAAAAGGAATATCAGACGGAGTCGAAATGGAATGAAATCAACTGGAGAAGTTATTTTTGGAAGGAAACACACCTGATGGACTTGGACCCCACGTCAAGAAAGGAACGAGGTGCTCACGAGGGTGGGGGGTGCGCCCCCCCTAGGGCGCGCCCCCTATCTCGTGGGGCCCTAAGTGGCTCCCCTGACGTACCTCCTGCACCCATATATACCTACGTGACCTAAAACTTCCAGAACGCACAATAGATCGGCAGTTCCGCCGCCAGAAGCCTCCGTAGCCACCAAAAACCAATCTAGACCCATTCCGGAACCCTGCCGGAGGGGGCAATCCTTCTCCGGTGGCCATCTTCATCATCCCGGTGCCCTCCATGACAAGGAGGGAGTAGTTCTCCCTCGGGGCTGAGGGTATGTACCAGTAGCTATGTGTTTGATCTCTCTCTCTCTCTCTCTCTCTCTCTCTCTCTCTCTCTCTCGTGTTCTTGAGATGATACGATCTTGATGTATCGCGAGCTTTGCTATTATAATTGGATCCTATGTTTCTCCTCCCCCTCTTATCTCTTGTAATGAATTGAGTTTCCCCTTTGAAGTTATCTTATCGGATTGAGTCCTTAAAGATTTGAGAACACTTGATGTATGTCTTGCCGTGGATATCTATGGTGACAATGGGATACCGCGTGCCACTAGATGTATGTTAAGGTGACCAACTTGCGGGTTCATAAACCTATGCATAGGGATTGGCACACATTTTTGTCGTGATTCTCCAGTAGATCTTTGGGGCACTCTTTGAGGTCCTTTTTGTTGGTTGAATAGATGAATCTGAGATTGTGTGATGCATATCGTATAATCATACCCACGGATACTTGAGGTGACATTGGAGTATCTAGGTGACATTAGGGTTTTGGTTGATTTGTATCTTAAGGTGTTATTCTAGTATGAACTCTAGGGCTGTTTGTGACACTTATAGGAATAGCCCAACGGATTGTTTGGAAAGAATAACTTTGAGGTGGTTTCGTACCCTACCATAATCTCTTCGCTCGTTCTCTGCTATTAGTGACTTTGGAGTGACTCTTTGTTGCATGTTGAGGGATAGTTATGTGATCCAATTATGTTAGTATTGTTGAGAGGACTTGCACTAGTGAAAGTATGAACCCTAGGCCTTGTTTCAACGCATTCCAATACCGTTTATGCTCACTTTTATCACTTGCTACCTTGCTGTTTTTATTATTTCAGATTACAAATACCTTTATCTACTATCCATATTGCACTTGTATCACCATCTCTTCGCCTAACTAGTGCACCTATACAATTTACCGTTGTATTGCATGTGTTGGGGACACAAGAGACTCTTTGTTATTTGGTTGCAGGGTTGCTTGAGACAGACCATCTTCATCCTACACCTCCTACAGATTGATAAACCTTGGGTCATCCACTTGAGGGAAATTTGCTACTGTCCTACAAACCTCTGCACTTGGAGGCCCAACAAAGTCTACAAGAAGAAGGTTGTGTAGTAGACATCACATACCTATTCCTTTTCGTAGTCTGAAATGTTCCGGAAAGTGTCCCTTATGTATCCCTCCGGGGTTACGGTTCAATAATATTAGTTTCAACATTTATGGGATTACCTGAGATATAATGTTTGATTCTTTGACCGTTTACCACCTTCGGATTTGTGCCTTCGAAGTTGTTGATCTTTATGGCACCAAAACGATAGACCTCTTCGATAACATAGGGGCCTTCCCATTTAGATAGAAGTTTGCCTGCAAAAAATCTTAAATGAGAGTTGTATAGCAATACATAATCACCTACATTAAACTCGCGCTTTTGTATCCTTTTGTCATGCCATCTTTTAACTTTTTCTTTAAACAACTTGGCATTTTCATAAGCTTGGGTTCTCCATTCATCAAGTGAGCTAATATCAAATAACCTCTTGTCACCGGCAAGTTTAAAATCATAGTTGAGCCCTTTAATAGCCCAATATGCCTTATGTTCTAGTTCGAGAGGTAAGTGACATGCTTTTCCATAAACCATTTTATACGGAGACATACCCATAGGATTTTTATATGCAGTTCTATAGGCCCATAATGCATCATCAAGTTTCTTGGACCAATTCTTTCTAGACGTATTAACAGCCTTTTGCAAAATTAATTTGAGCTCTCTATTGCTCAACTCTACTTGACCACTAGACTGAGAGTGATAAGGACATGCAATTCTATGATTAACATCATATTTAGCAAGCATTTTACGGAAAGCACCATGAATAAAGTGTGAACCACCATCAGTCATTAAATATCTAGGGACTCCAAACCTCGGGAAAATAACTTCCTTAAGCATTTTAATACAAGTGTTATGATCAACACTACTAGTTGGAATAGCTTCTACCCACTTCGTAACGTAATCAAAAGCAACTAAAATATGAGTATATCCATTAGAGGCAGGAAAAGGTCCCATATAATCAAAGCCCCAAACATCAAATGATTCAATAACAAGTAAATAATTCATGGGCATTTCTTGACGTCTACTAATATTACCAATTCTTTGACATTCATCACAAGACAAGACAAACTTACGGGCATCCTTGAAGAGAGTAGGCCAATAAAAACCAGATTGCAATACCTTATGTGCAGTTCTATCTCCAGCGTGGTGTCCTCCATAAGCCTCGGAGTGACACTTGCGTAGGATCTGTTCCTGTTCATGCTTAGGTACACAACGTCTAATAACACCATCTACTCCTTCTTTATAAAGATGTGGGTCATTCCAAAAGTAATGTCTTAAATCATAGAATTTTTTTCTTTTGCTGGTATGTGAAGCTAGGTGGTATAAACTTAGCAACAATATAATTAGCATACCATGGAGTACTACGAGAAGTACTTATAACATTTAATTGTTCATCAGGAAAGCTATCATTAATAGGTAGTGGGTCATCAAGAACATTCTCTAACCTAGACAAGTTGTCTGCAATGGGGTTCTCAGCTCCCTTTCTATCAATAATATGCAAATCAAATTATTGTAGCAGGAGAACCCATCTGATGAGTCTAGGTTTAGCATCTTTCTTTTCCATAAGATATTTAATAGCAGCATGATCAGTGTGAATAGTTACTTTAGAATCAACAATATAAGGTCTGAACTTATCACAAGCGAATACAACTGCTAAGAGTTCTTTTTCAGTAGTAGCATAATTTCTTTGAGCATTGTCTAGAGTCTTACTAGCACAGTGAATAACATTTAATTTCTTATCAACTCTTTGCCCTAGGACATCACCTACAACATAATCACTAGCATCACACATAATTTCAAAGGGTAGGTTCCAATCAGGTGGCTGAACAACAGGTGCAGAGACTAATGCTTTCTTAAGTATTTCAAATGCTTCTACACAATCATCATCAAAGACAAATGGTATATCTTTTTGTAATAAATTAGTCAGAGGCCGAGAAATTTTTGAGAAGTCCTTAATGAACCTCCTATAAAATCCAGCGTGACCAAGGAAACTTCTTATACCTTTGATGTCCTTGGGACATGGCATCTTTTCAATAGCATCAACCTTGGCTTTATCAACTTCAATACCTCTTTCAGAAAATTTGTGCCCCAAGACAATACCTTCATTAACCATAAAGTGGCACTTTTCCCAATTCAAGACAAGATTAGTTTCTTCACATCTCTGCAAAACTCGATCAAGATTGCTCAAGCAATCATCAAAAGAGGAACCATAGACAGAAAGTCATCCATGAAAACCTCACAAATCTTTTCACAAAAGTCAGAGAATATAGCCATCATGCATCTTTGAAAGGTAGCAGGTGCATTACATAAACCAAAAGGCATACATCTATAAGCAAAAGTACCAAAAGGGCATGTAAAAGTAGTCTTTGATTGATCTCTAGCCGACACACGTATTTGAGAGAAACTAGAATAACCATCTAGAAAGCAGTAATGTGTATGTTTGCATAATCTTTCTAGCATTTGATCAATAAAAGGTAAGGGGTAATGATCTTTCTTAGTAGCCTTATTTAATTTGCGGAAATCAATTACCATCCTATAACCTGTGATAATTCTTTATGGAATCAATTCATCTCTATCATTAGGAACAACAGTAATACCTCCCTTCTTAGGGACACAATGGACAGGACTTACCCACTAACTATCAGCAACGTGATAGATTATACCTGCCTCCAGAAGCTTGAGTATTTCTTTTCTTACCACTTCTTTCATTTTAGGATTCAGACGTCGTTGAGGATCACGAACTGGTTTGGCGTCCGCCTCCAAATTTATTTTATGTTGACATAGAGTGGGACTAATGCCCTTAAGATCATCAAGAGTATATCCAATAGCAGCACGGTGCTTCTTTAGAGTTTTCAACAATCTTTCTTTTTCATGCTCTAAAAGGTTAGCACTAATAATAACAAGATATATCTTATTTTCATCAAGATAAGCATATTTAAGATTATCAGGCAACGGTTTAAGCTCAAACACGGGATCACCCTTGGGTGGAGGAGGATCCCCTAAAATTTCAACAGGCAAATTGTGTTACAGAATAGGTTCCTGTTTAAAGAATACTTCATCTATTTCCCTTCTTTCATTCATGAACATATCATTTTCATGGTCTAGCAAATAGTGTTCTAAAGGATCACTAGGAGGTACGGCAATAGAAGCAAGACCAATAATTTCATCCTTACTAGGTAATTCTTCCTCACGGTGTTGTTTACTAAATTTAGAGCAATTAAACTCATGAACCATATCATCCAAGCCAATAGTAACAACATTCTTTTTGCAATCTATCCAAGCATTAACAGTGTTCAAGAAGGGTCTACCAAATATAATGGGACAAAAGCTATCTTGCGGAGAAGTAAGAACAAGAAAATCAGCAGGATATTTAGTTTTCCCACACAAGAATTCAACATCTCTAACAATTCCCATCGCTGAAATAGTATCTCTATTGGCAAGTTTAATTGTGACATCAATATATTCTAACTCAGCAGGTGCAATTTAATGCTTGATTTCTTTATACAAGTCATAAGGTATAATACTAGCACTAGCACCCATATCACATAAGCCATGATAACAATGATCTCCTATTTTAACAGAAATAACAGGCACGCCAACCACAGGTCTATGTTTATCTTTATCACAAGGCTTAGCAATTCTAGCAGTTTCACCATCGAACTGAATAACGTTCCCATCAATATTATCAGACAAGAGTCTTTAACAATAGCAATATTTGGTTCTACTTTAACTTGCTCAGGAGGTGTATAAGTTCTAATATTGCTTTTATGAACAACAGTTGAAGCTTTAGCATGATCCTTTACTCTAACAGGGAAAGGTGGTTTCTCAACATAAGAAGTAGGAACAATAGGATCATTATAAGTGATAGTCCTTTCTTAAACTTTAATAGGTGCAGCTACTTTTACTTCTATGGGAGGATGATATTTAAACCACTTCTCCTTAGGGAGATCAACATAAGTAGCAAAAGATTCACAGAAAGAAGCTACTATCTCAGAGTCAAGTCCATATTTAGTGATAAACTTACGGAAACTATCGATGTCCATAAAAGATTTAACACAATCAAACTTAGGTGTCATACCTGACTCCTTACCTTCGTCGAGGTCCCAATCTTCAGAGTTGCGTTTAATTCTATCCAATAAATTCCATTTAAATTCAATAGTCTTCATCATAAAAGAGCCAACACAAGAAGTATCAAGCATGGTGCGGTTGTTTTCAGAAAGTCAAGCATAAAAACTTTGCATAATTATTTCTCTCGAGAGCTGATGATTGGGGCATGAATATAACATTGATTTAAGCCTCCCCCAAGCTTGAGCGATGCTTCCTCCTTCGCGAGGCCAGAAATTATATATATATAATTGCGATCACGATGAACAAGATGCATAGGGTAATACTTTTGATGAAATTCGAACTTCAATCTTTTATAGTTCCATGATCTCATATCATCACATAGCCTATACCATATCAATGCACCTCCCTTAAAAGATAAAGGGAAGACCTTCTTCTTAGCAACATCATCGGGTATACCTGCAAGCTTAAATAATCCACAAACTTCATCCACATTTATTAAGTGCTCATCAAGATGCTTTGTTCCATCTCCTGTAAAAAGGTTAGCTAGCAGTTTTTCCATCATACCCGAAGGGAATTCAAAAGGAGTTTCATTTTCAGTAGGTTCAGTAGGTTGAGGAGAAACTCTTTGCTCTACTGGACGGGTTGAAGATACCCCGAACAAGCCCCTCAGAGAATTACTTTCCATAGTAACAAGTGACAGTAAATTTCAGCACACTATATAAATTTTTCCTTACCAAATTCCACCTACCAAAGGCGCTACACTCCCCGGAAACGGTGCCAGAAAAGAGTCTTGATGACCCACAAGTATAGGGGATCTATCATAGTCCTTTCGATAAGTAAGAGTGTCGAACCCAACAAGGAGCAGAAGGAAATGATAAGCGGTTTTCAGCAAGGTATTCTCTGCAAGTACTAAAAAAAGTGGTAACAGATAGATTTGTGACAAGATAAATTGTAAAGAGCAACAAGTAAGAAAAGTAAATAAAGTGCAGCAAGGTGGCCCAATCCTTTTTGTAGCAAAGGACAAGACGGAACAAACTCTTATAATAGGAAAAGTGCTCCCGAGGACACATGGGAATATCGTCAAGCTAGTTTTCATCACGTTCATATGATTCACGTTCGGTACTTTGATAATTTGATATGTGGGTGGACCGGTGCTTGGGTGCTATTCTTACTTGAACAAGCATCCCACTTAAGATTAACCTCTATTGCAAGCATCCGCAACTACAACAAAAGTATTAAGGTAAACCTAACCATAGCATGAAACATATGGATCCAAATCAGCCCCTTACGAAGCAACGCATAAACTAGGGTTTAAGCTTCTGTCACTCTAGCAACCCATCATCTACTTATTACTTCCCAATGCCTTCCTCTAGGCCCAAATAATGGTGAAGTGTTATGTAGTCGACGTTCACATAACACCACTAGAGGCTAGACAACATACATCTTATCAAAAATATCAAACGAATACCAAATTCACATGACTACTAATAGCAAGACTTCTCCCTTGTCCTCAGGAACAAACGTAATTACTCACAAAGCATATTCATGTTCATAATCAGAGGGGTAATAATATGCATATAGGATCTGAACATATGATCTTCCACCAAATAAACCAACTAGCATCAACTACAAGGAGTAATCAACACTACTAGCAACCTACTAGCACCAATCCCGGGCTTTGAGACAAGAATTGGATACAAGAGATGAACTAGGGTTTGGAGATGAGATGGTGCTGGTGAAGATGTTGATGGAGATTGCCCTCTCCCTATGAGAGGAGCGTTGGTGATGACGATGGTGATGATTTCCCCCTCCCGGAGGGAAGTATCCCCGGCAGAACAGCTCTGCCAGAGCTCTAGATTGGTTCCGCCTCGTGGCGGCGGAGTTTCGTCCTGAAAGGTTGCTTTTTATTTTTTTCTCATCGAAAGACTTCATATAGGAGAAGATGGACGTCGGAGACCCACCAAGGGGCCCACGAGGTAGGGGGGCACGCCCTAGGAGGGGGGCGCGCCCCCCACCCTAGTGAGCAGGGTGTGGGCCCCCTAGCCTTCATCTTTGGCGAGGATTTTTCTTTATTTATTTTAAGATGTTCCGTGGAGTTTCATGACTTTTAGACTTGCGCAGAATAGGTCTCTAATATTTGCTCCTTTTCCATCCCAGAATTCCAGCTGCCGGCATTCTCCCTCTTCATGTAAACCTTGTAAAATAAGAGAGAATAGCCATAAGTATTGTGACATAAAGTGAAATAACAGCCCATAATGCAATAAATATCGATATAAAAGCATGATGCAAAATGGACGTATCACGTGGCGCGCTTCGATTTTTAACCACGTTAGAAGGAGCTCCGTCACGGCCCAGCGGCTGTGCACCATCTTCGCCAACACTTCAGCGGGCATGCTGGCCTCCTTCGTCATGCAGATGACGCAAAAGACTCGTCCCATGGCGGTGTCCAGGGTCACCGGCATGGCGACGCTGCTCGTCGCGCACAACCTGGGAAGAGCGCGCTATGGGCGCCGGAGTGGGCGTCTTGGAGGTCGCCGCGTTACCCGCAGGTGGTACCGTGACGCCCCCGAAGGGTCCCGCGCTGCCTGCGGGGGACCATCTCCGTCTCTGGATTTCGTGGCGTGTGGCCTGTCACCGTGCGCACGAACAACACCGCTCGCCAGGCTCTGACTGCCAGAGCGATGTTGGTGCTCGCGGGTCACGCCTCGGGTTCTGTCCACGATCGGCCCGCTGCTCGCCGGCACTGGTTCGGGCCGTCCAACTCCTGACGAACCGACCGCCATGGCCTTCTTATTATTGGAACCCATGGCGACGAAGAACCGCTAGGCTAACTGATACGTCTCCAACGTATCTATAATTCTTGATTGCTCCATGCTATATTATTTACTGTTTTGAATGTTTATGGGCTTTATTATACACTTTTATATCATTTTTGGGACTAACCTATTAACCCAGAGCCCAGTGCCAGTTTCTGTTTTTACCCTGTTTTAGGGTTTCGAAGAAAAGGAAAACCAAATGAAGTCCAATTGACTTGAAACTTCACGGAACTCATTTTTGGAAGGAAAGAAGCCCAGAAGACTTGGAGTGCATGTCGGGGGATCTGCGAGGAGGTCACGAGGCAAGGGGCGCGCCCACCCCCCTGGGCGCGCCCTCCACCCTCGTGAGCCCCTCGTGCCCCCCTGACGTACTTCTTCCGCCTATATATCTCCATATACCCTAAAAACATCCGCGAGCACAATAGATCGGGAGTTCCGCCGCCAGAAGCCTCCGTAGCCACCGAAAACCAATCTAGACCCGTTCCGGCACCCTGCCGGAGGGGGCAATCCTTCTCCGGTGGCCATCTTCATCATCCCGGTGCTCTCCATGACGAGGAGGGAGTAGTTCTCCCTCGGGGCTGAGGGTATGTACTAGTATCTATGTGTTTGATCTCTCTCTCGTGTTCTTGAGGTGATACGATCTTGATGTATCGCGAGCTTTGCTATTATAGTTGGATCCTATGATGTTTTCTCCCCCTCTACTCTCTTGTAATGGATTGAGTTTCCCCTTTGAAGTAATCTTATCGGATTGAGTCTTTAAAGATTTGAGAACACATGATGTATGTCTTGCCGTGGATATCCGTGGTGACAATGGGATATCACGTGATTCACTTGATGTATGTTTTGGTGATCAACTTGCGGGTTCTGCCCATGAACCTATGCATAGGGGTTGGCACACGTTTTCGTCGTGATTCTACGGTAGAACTTTGGGGCACTCTTTGAGGTCCTTTGTGTTGGTTGAATAGATGAATCTGAGATTGTGTGATGCATATCGTATAATCATACCCACGGATACTTGAGGTGACATTGGAGTATCTAGGTGACATTAGGGTTTTGGTTGATTTGTGTCTTAAGGTGTTATTCTAGTACGAACTCTAGGGCTGTTTGTGACACTTATAGGAATAGCCCAACGGATTGATTGGAAAGAATAACTTTGAGGTGGTTTCGTACCCTACCATAATCTCTTCGTTCGTTCTCCGCTATTAGTGACTTTGGAGTGACTCTTTGTTGCATGTTGAGGGATAGTTATGTGATCCAATTATGTTAGTATTGTTGAGAGGACTTGCACTAGTAAAAGTATGAACCCTAGGCCTTATTTAGACACATTGCAATACCGTTTACACTCACTTTTATCATTAGTTACCTTGCTGTTTTTATAATTTCAGATTACAAATACCTTTATCTACCATCCATATTGCACTTGTATCACCATCTCTTCGCCGAACTAGTGCACCTATACAATTTACCATTGTATTGGGTGTGTTGGGGACACAAGAGACTCTTTGTTATTTGGTTGCAGGGTTGCTTGAGAGAGACCATGTTCATCCCACGCCTCCTACCGATTGATAAACCTTAGGTCATCCACTTGAGGGAAATTTGCTACTGTCCTACAAACCTCTGCACTTGGAGGCCCAACAACGTCTACAAGAAGAAGGTTGTGTAGTAGACATCAAGCTCTTTTCTGGCGCCGTTGCCGGGGAGGTTAGTGCTGACACGTATGCTTTAAAGAATAATGATAACCATGAAACTTGTCATCTTGATCTTAATTTTCAATCACATGATGGTTATTTTGTTGAGTTTTCTCCCACTATTATTCATGAGAAGAAATTTGCTTATGTGGAGAGTAATAAAAATTCTATGCTTGTAGATCATGAAAAGAATGCTTTAGGTGCTGGTTATATTGTTAAATTCATTCATGATGCTACTGAAAATTATTATGAGGGAGGAATATATGCTTGTAGGAATTGCAATAATACCAAGTTTCCTCTCTATGTGCTTAAAATCTTGAAGTTTTGCTTGCTTTACCTTCCTATGCTAATTGATTATTGTTTCCATAAGTTGGTTTCTCATAAAATACCTATGCATAGGAAGTGGGTTAGAATTAAATGTGATAGTCATATTCTTCATGATGCTCTCTTTATGTTTCAATTCTAATCTTTTATGTGAGCATCATTGAAATCATCATGCCTAGCTAGGGGCGTTAAACGATAGCGCTTGTTGGGAGGCAACCCAAATTTATTTTTGTTCCTTGCTTTTTGCTCATGTTTAGTAATAAATAATTCATCTAACCTCTGTTTAGATGTGGATTTATGTCTTTAATTAGTGTTTGTGCCAAGTAGAACCTTTGGGAAGACTTGGGGAAAGTCTTGTTGATCATGCTGTAAAAAACAGAAACTTTAGCGCTCACGAGAATTGCTGCCATTTTTATTTGCAGAGTGATATTTAGTTAATTCTTTTTGCAGATGATTAATAGATAAAGTCCTCAGGTCCAGAAATTTATTTGAGAATTTTATGAGTTCTTGAAGTATAAGTTTGATCCAGATTACTACAGACTGTTCTGTTTTTGACAGATTCTGTTTTCTATGTGTTGTTTGCTTATTTTGTTGAATCTATGAGTAGTATCAGAGGGTATGAACCATAGATAAGTTGGAATACAGTAGGTTTAACACCAATATACATTAATAATGAGTTCATTACAGTACCTTGAAGTGGTGATTTATTTTCTTATACAAACGGAGCTTACGAGTTTTCTGTTAAGTTTTGTGTTGTGAAGTTTTCAAGTTTTGGGTAAGGATTCGATGGACTATGGAATAAGGAGTGGCAAGAGACTAAGCTTGGGGATGCCCCGGAAGGCATCCCCTCTTTCGTCTTCGTTCATCGGTAAGTTTACTTGGAGCTATATTTTTATTCGCCACATGATATGTGTTTTGCTTGGAGCATCAATTTATTTTGTTAGTATTTGCTTGCTTTTATTTAGAACAATTTTTTGCATCTTTTATTTCAATAAAAGTGGCATTGATAGCCTTTACTATGCCTATTTTAGAAGTCCACCTGTTGCTGTTTGAAAACAGAAAGTTTACCACTGTTGCAATAATTCCCTAGAAAAGTCAGAATGTGATAAAATGTTGAAACCTTTTTCATATTAAGCTCTGATAAATTTACTACAGTGGGTATTTTCTTTCGTAATTTTTGGAGCTAGGGAAGTATGGATGTTGCTGCATTCTTTACAGACTATCCTGTTTAGGCAGATTGCTGATATGTTTGCATTGTTTGCATATGTTTGCTTATTTAATGACTCTATTTGAGCATAGGACTATTAAATATGCGGAGACAGTTAGTATGAAATGTTGAATAATAATTTTAGGGATTTGTTACAGTAGAGTATGACAAGGTTTTGGCAATGGTTTATACTAACTTATCTCACGAGTCCTTGTTGAGTTTTGTGTGGATGAAGCTTTTGAGATTTAGGGAGACCTTGATATGAGAGGAATTAAGGAGACACAAAAGCTCAAGCTTGGGGATGCCCAAGGCACCCCAAGATAATATTTCAAGAAGTCTCAAGCATCTAAGCTTGGGGATGCCCCGGTTGGCATCCCACCTTTCTTCTTCAACAATTATCGGTTAGTTTCGGTTGATCCTAAGTTTTTGCTTCTTCACATGATGTTTGCCATTCTTAGAATGTCATTTTATTTTGCTTTGCTTTCTGTTTGAATAAAATACGAAGATATGAAATTCTTAAATGTTAGAGAGTCTTCACATAGTTGCATAATTATTCAACTACTCATTGATCTCCACTTATATCTTTTGGAGTAGTTTGTCATTTGCTCTAGTGCTTCACTTATATCTTTTAGAGCAAGGTGGTAGTTTTATTTTGAAGAAATAGATGAACTCTCATGCTTCACTTAGATTATTTTGAGAGTCTTAAATAGCATGGTAATTTGCTTAAAATCCTAATATGCTAGGTATACAAGATTAGTAAAAACTTTCATATAGAGTATTGAATACTAAGAGAAGTTTGATGCTTGATGATTGTTTTGAGATATGGAGGTAATAATATCAGTTGTGAATTTGAGGAATGCTTGTGTTGAAGTTTGCAAGTCCCGTAGCATGCACGTATGGTAAACTTTGTGTAACAAATTTGAAACATGAGGTGTTATTTGATTGTCTTCCTTATGAGTGGCGGTCGGGGACGAGCGATGGTCTTTTCCTACCAATCTATCCCCCTAGAAGCATGCGCGTAGTGCCGAGGTTTTTGATGACTTGTAGATTTTTGCAATAAGTATGTGAGTTCTTTATGACTAATGTTGAGTCCATGGATTATACGCACTCTCACCCTTCCATCCTTGCTAGCCTCTTCGGTACCGTGCATTGCCCTTTCTCACATTGAGAGTTGGTGCAAACTTCGCCGGTGCATCCAAACCCCGTGATATGATACGCTCTTTAACACATAAAACTCCTTATATCTTCCTCAAAACAGCCACCATGCCTACCTATTATGGCATTTCCATAGCCATTCCGAGATATATTGCCATGCAACTTTCCACCATTCCGTTTATTATTACACGCATCATCATTGTCATATTGCTTTGCATGGTCATGTAGTTGACATTGTATTTGTGGCAAAGCCACCATCCATAATTTTTCATACATGTCACACTTGATTCATCGCAATCCCAGTACTCCGCCGGAGGCATTCATATAGAGTCATCTTTGTTCTAGTATCGAGTTGTAATCATTGAGTTGTAAGTAAATAGAAGTGTGATGATCATCATTATTAGAGCATTGTCCCAAGTGAGGAATAAAAAAAGAGAGAAAGGCCATAAAAAAAGAGAAGGCCCAAAAAAAGGCCATAAAAAAAGAGAAGGCCCAAAAAAATGAGAGAAAAATAGAGAAGGGACAATGTTACTATCCTTTTACCACACTTGTGCTTCAAAGTAGCACCATGATCTTCATAGTAGAGAGTCTCTGATGTTATCACTTTCATATACTAGTGGGAATTTTTCATTATAGAACTTGGCTTGTATATTCCAACAATGGGCCTCCTCAAGTGCCCTAGGTCTTCATGAGCAAGCAAGTTGGATGCACACCCACTTAGTTTATTTTGTTGAGCTTTCATACATTTATAGCTCTAGTGCATCCGTTGCATGGCAATCCCTACTCCTTGCATTAACATCAATCAATGGGCATCTCCATATCCCATTGATTAGCCTCGTTGATGTGAGACTTTCTCCTTTTTGTTTTCTCCACATAACCCCCTCATTATATTCTATTCCACCCATAGTGCTATATCCATGGCTCACGCTCATGTATTGCGTGAAAGTTTATGAGTTTGAGATTACTAAAGTATGAAACAATTGCTTGGCTTGTCATCGGGGTTGTGCATGATGAGAGCATTCTTGTGTGACGAAAATGAAACATGACTAAACTATATGATTTTGTAGGGATGAACTTTCTTTGGCCATGTTATTTTGAGAAGACATAATTGCTTAGTTAGTATGCTTGAAGTATTATCATTTTTATGCCAATATGAACTTTTGTCTTGAATATTTCGGATCTGAATATTCACACCACAATTAAGAAGAATCACATTGAAATTATGCCAAGTAGCACTCCGCATCAAAAATTCTGTTTTTATCATTTACCTACTCGAGGACGAGCATGAGTTAAGCTTGGGGATGCTGATACGTCTCCATCGTATCTATAATTTTTGATTGCTCCATGCTATATTATTTATTGTTTTGAATGTTTATGGGCTTTATTATACACTTTTATATCATTTTTGGGACTAACTATTAACCCAGAGCCCAGTGCCAGTTTCTTTTTTTACCCCGTTTTAGGGTTTCGAAGAAAAGGAAAACCAAACGGAGTCCAATTGACCTGAAACTTCACGGAACTCATTTTTGGAAGGAAATAAGCCCAGAGGACTTGGAGTGCACGTTGTGGGATCTGCGAGGAGGTCATGAGGAAGGGGGGTGCGCCCACCCCCTAGGCGCTCCCTCCACCCTCGTGAGCCCCTCGTGGCCCCCCTGACATACTTCTTCCGCATATATATCTCCATATACCCTAAAAACATCCGTGAGCACAATAGATCGAGAGTTTCGCCGCCAAAAGCCTCCGTACCCACCGAAAACCAATCTAGACACGTTCCGGCACCCTGCCGGAGGGGGCAATCCTTCTCCAGCGGCCATCTTCATCATCCCGGTGCTCTCCATGATGAGGAGGGAGTAGTTCTCACTCGAGGCTGAGGGTATGAACCAGTAGCTATGTGTTTGATCTCTCTCTCTCTCTCTCTCGTGTTCTTGAGGTGATACGATCTTGATGTATCGCGAGCTTTGCTATTATAGTTGGATCCTATGATGTTTTCTCCCCCCTCTACTCTCTTGTAATGGATTGAGTTTCCCCTTTGAAGTAATCTTATCGGATTGAGTCTTTAAATATTTGAGAACACTTGATGTATGTCTTGCCGTGGATATCTGTGGTGACAATGGGATATCACGTGATTCACTTGATGTATGTTTTGGTGATCAACTTGCGGGTTCCGCCTATGAACCTATGCATAGGGGTTGGCACACGTTTTCATCGTGATTCTCCGGTAGAACTTTGGGGCACTCTTTGAGGTCCTTTGTGTTGGTTGAATAGATGAATCTGAGATTGTGTGATGCATATCGTATAATCATACCCACAGATACTTGAGGTGACATTGGAGTATCTAGGTGACATTAGGGTTTTGGTTGATTTGTGTCTTAAGGTGTTATTCTAGTACGAACTCTAGGGCTTTTTGTGACACTTATAGGAATAGCCCAACGGATTGATTGGAAATAATAACTTTGAGGTGGTTTCGTACCCTACCATAATCTCTTCGTTCGTTCTCCGCTATGAGTGACTTTGGAGTGACTCTTTGTTGCATATTGAGGGATAGTTATGTGATCCAATTATGTTAGTATTGTTGAGAGGACTTGCACTAGTGAAAGTATGAACCCTAGGCCTTATTTCCACACATTGCAATACCATTTACGCTCACTTTTATCATTAGTTACCTTGCTGTTTTTATAATTTCAGATTACAAATACCTTTATCTACCATCCATATTGCACTTGTATCACCATCTCTTCGCCGAACTAGTGCACCTATACAATTTACCATTGTATAGGGTGTGTTGGGGACACAAGAGACTCTTTGTTATTTGGTTGCAGGGTTGCTTGAGAGAGACCATCTTCATCCTATGCCTCCTACGGATTGATAAACCTTAGGTCATCCACTTGAGGGAAATTTTCTACTATCCTACAAAACTCTGCACTTGGAGGCCCAACAACGTCTACAAGAAGAAGGTTGTGTAGTAGACATCACTAACTGCTAGACCAGATTCTCACAACTGCGCCCCCTGCCTGGCGCGCCAAAGATGTCGGTTGGAACGACACCTATGGCATCACTGGGATCCCTTCTATGGTCGGCGGGCGCGGGGTCGTGAGAAGAGCAGGTTTAGGAGCTAGCACACGGATCGTTTACCCAGGTTCGGGCCGCGAGGATGCGTAAAACCCTAGTACTGCTTTGGTGGGTGTATTGAGTGATCTTGAGCTTTCTGAACTAGCTACGGTGGCTGTGCCGTTCCAAAAAGCCGAATCCCTCTCCTGGTCACCTCGGGCCTCCTTTTATAGGAAAAAGGGGTTGCCACAGTGGCACACAGGAGGTGGAAAGGCCTACAATGCACGAGCTTATCGCACGGCATTATAGGACAAAGTGCATTAAATGCGCTCCGCAGGTGTCCATTAGCTTCATCGGGGACGGGGCCCGTCCCGTCCGTCGCTGCTCCGCCTCGCTTCGACACGCGCACAGGCTAGCGATGCATGCAGCGTCATGTAGGCAGGCAAGCAGCTGAGGTGGCGCGGTGGTAGGGCCTTCATGAAGATCTGCATGCCGCCAAGCAGGTGCTTGTTGATTTGGCCTGGAAGCTGCATGTTGCCACACAGGTGCCTGTCCAGCTGGTTGGGCTGGCAGCTGCATGCGAACGGCGGCGGAGTCTTGGCTGGTGCGGGCTTGGCAGTGGCCCTGCTGGCGTCTTCGGCAAGGGTGCTACCTCTTGAGCACTACGTTGGTTTTCCCTTGAAGAGGAAAGGGTGATACAGCAAAGTAGCATAAGTATTTCCCTCGGTTTTTGAGAACCAAGGTATCAATCCAGTAGGAGGCTACGTGCGAGTCCCTCGTACCTACACAAAACAAATAAATCCTCGCCAACCAACACGATAAGGGGTTGTCAATCCCTACACGGTCACCTACAAGAGTGAGATCTGATAGATATGATAAGATAATATTTTTGGTATTTTTATGATAAAGATGCAAAGTAAAATAAAAGCAAAGTAAAAAGCAAAGGAAATAACTAAGTGTTGGAAGATTAATATGATGAAGATAGAACCGGGGGCCATAGGTTTCACCAATGTCTTCTCTCAAGAGCATACGTATTTTACGGTGGGTGAACAAATTACTGTTGAGCAATTGACAGAATTGAGCATAGTTATGAGAATATCTAGGTATGATCATGTATATAGGCATCACGTCCAAGACAAGCAAACCGACTCCTACCTGCATCTACTACTATTTGTCGGAGTAATGGGCCACGGGTAGGCTAACCCGAGGCCCAGAACCTTTCAAAACATCGGGGCTAGCTGCGCCCCTCAAGGCGCCAAGATGAAGTGTCGCCTTCTGGAGGTCGGCTGGAGGAATAGTCGGCTGCCCGTAGACGGTCGAGTCCCGGAGGCGACGTCAAGACAAGCTGAGGGAGTCCTGGATTAGGGGGTCTCCGGACAGCCGTACTATATCCTTTGGCTGGATTGTTGGACTATGAAGATACAAGATTGAAGACTTCGTCCCGTGTCCGGATGGGACTTTCCTTGGCGTAGAAGGCAAGCTTGGCAATATGGATATGTAGATATCCTCCCTTGTAACCGACTCTGTGTAACCCTAGCCCCCTCCGGTGTCTATATAAACCGAAGGGTTTAGTCCGTAGGACAACATACAATCATACCTTAGGCTAGCTTCTAGGGTTTAGCCTCTACGATCTCGTGGTAGATAAACTCTTGTAATACTCATATCATCAAGATCAATCAAGCAGGACGTAGGGTATTACCTCCATCAAGAGCACCCAAACCTGGGTAAACATCGTGTCCCCTGCCTCCTGTTACCATCCGCCTTAGACGCACAGTTCGGGACCCCCTACCTGAGATCCGCCGGTTTTGACACCGACATTGGTGCTTTCATTGAGAGTTCCACTGTGTCATCACCATAAGGCTCGATGGCCCCTTCGATCATCAGTAACGATGCAGTCCAGGGTGAGGTTTTCCTCCCCAGACAGATCTTCGTATTTGGCGGCTTCCCACCACGGGCCAATTCGCTTGGCCATCTTGAGCAGATCGAGAGCTACGCCCCTGGCCATCAGGCCAGGTTCGGAAACTTAAACTACACTGCCGACATCCGCGGAGACTTGATCTTCGACGGATTCGAGCCCAGGTCAGGCGCGCCGCACAATCACGATGGGCATGATGTAACTCTTCCATCGGACAGTGTTCGGGAGATCGCATCTGCAAATACTCCAGCCTTCAATCCGGAACAAATTGCGCCATCCGAGGACGAAGGGATAGACCCCGCCATGGAGGCCGCACTCTGAGTGGCGATGGAGCCGGATACTGACTTCACCCCTTACGAGAGCCATGTCGCCGAACCACTGGATTCGTCTCAGGCCACGGACTACGAGCCGCCTGCATCCGTGCCTATTGAATCCGACTGGGCACAGATCATGGAGTTCACCTCCGCGGATATCTTTCAGCACTCGCCTTTCGGCGATTTGCTAAATTCATTAAGGTCTCTCTCCTTGTCAGGAGAACCTTGGCCGAACTATGTCCGACTAGAATGGGATGCAGACGACGAAGAAATTCGCTGCCTACCCACCACCCACTTAGTAGCCACTGTCGACGATTTAACCGACATGCTCAATTTCGACTCCGAAGACATCGATGGTATGGACAACGATGCAGGAGACGAACAGGAACCACCGCCCATAGGGCGCTGGACCGCCACCTCATCATATGATATATACATGGTGGACACCCCCAAAGAAGGCAATGGCGACGAGACAGCAGAGGATGACCCCTCCAAGAAGCAACCCAAGCGCCGACATCAGCGGCGCCGCTCTAAGTCCCGCCACAGCAAAAGTAGTGATACCGGCACAAGAGACAATAACACTCCGGATAGTGCCGAAGATAACCACAATCCCCTCCAGCATGATGTAGAGCGGGAGGGTGAACAAGCTAGCCCTCCAGAGCAGGCAGCAGATCGAGAATCGGAGGAGGACAATTACATGCCTCTCTCCGAAGATGAGGTGAGCCTCGGCGACGAAGAATTTATCATGCCTGAGGATCCCGTCGAGCAAGAGCGCCTCAAGCGCCGGCTTATGGCCACAACAAATAGCCTGAAGAAAAAGCAACAACAGCTTCAAGCTGATCAAGACTTGCTAGCAGACAGATGGACTGAAGTCCTTGCGACCGAGGAATACGAACTCGAGAGCCCCTCCAAGAGTTACCCAAAGCGTAGGTTGCTACCTCACCTCAAGGAGGAAACATTGAAACCTCCATCACCAGTGTACAATGCGGCTGACCGGCCACCGCATGGCCGAGCCAGAGAGGCGTTTCAGCCTAAAGTTCAGCTTGCACCCCGCCACCACTCAATAAAAAATACCAAGGCCCGGGGCAACACACGGGACATGCGAGATGTATTGGACAGAAGGGAAAAACATGCAAGGTTAATATATAGGTCACGGGGGCGCGCGCCAACGCGGGACGATGACCGTCGCGCCGGATACACTAAAAGTAAATCCTGCCGGGCCGAATACAGCAGGCAAGACTCATATGAACTGCGTCGTGATATAGCCCGACACAGAGGCGCCGCACACCCCCTATGCTTCACTGATGAAGTTATGGATCACGAATTCCTGGAGGGTTTTAAACCCGCAAATATTGAATCCTATGATGGTACAACAGATCCCGCTGTATGGATTGAGGATTTCCCCCTTCACATCCACATGGCTCGCTGTGATGATCTACATGCCATCAAGTACCTCCCACTAAAACTCAAAGGACCAGCTCAACATTGGCTGAATAGCTTGCCAGCAGACTCCATCGGCAGTTGGGAGGATTTGGAAGACGCATTCCTTGACAACTTCCAGGGCACTTATGTGCGACCACCGGATGCTGATGACTTGAGCCATATAACTCAGCAGCCAGGGGAATCGGCCAGGCAATTCTGGACACGGTTCCTAACTAAGAAAAACCAGATTGTCGACTGTCCGGATGCAGAGGCCTTAGCGGCATTCAAGCATAACATCCGTGACGAGTGGCTTGCCTGGCACCCCGGCCAGGAGAAGCCAAAGTCTATGGCAGCCCTCACAACACTCATGACCCGCTTTTGCGCGGGCGAGGATAGCTGGCTGGCTCGCAGCAGCAACACATCAAGGAATCCGGGCACTCCGGATACCAAAGATGCCAATGGCAGACCACGTCATAACAGACAAAAGTGCCGCAACAACAGCGATAACACCGGTGATACGGTAGTCAATGCCGGATTCAGAGGCTCTAGATCCGGTCAGCGGGAAACGCCATTCAAAAGAAGTACTCCAGGCCCATCCAGTTTGGATCGCATACTGGATCGCTCGTGTCAAATCCATGGAACCCCCGATAAGCCAGCCAATCACACCAACAAAGAATGCTGGGTGTTCAAGCAGGCCGGCAAGTTAAATGTCGAAAACAAGGACAAGGGGCTGCACAGTGATGACGAGGAGGAGCCCCGGCCGCCGAACACGGGAGGACAGAAGAGGTTCCCCCCCACAAGTGAAGACGGTGAACATGATATACACAACCCACATTACCAAGAGGAAACGGAAGCGTGCATTAAGGGACGTCTATGCAATGGAGCCCGTCGCCCCAAAGTTCAACCTATGGTCCGCTTGTCCGATCACATTTGATCACAGGGACCACCCCACAAGTATCCGTCATGGTGGATCCGCCGCACTGGTCCTAGACCCCATCATCGACAGATTTCACCTCACTCGAGTCCTCATGGACGACGGCAACAGCCTGAACCTGCTCTATCAGGATACAGTGCGCAAAATGGGTATAGATCCCTCGAGGATCAAACCCACCAAAACCACCTTTAAGGGCGCCATCCCAGGTGTAGAGGCCCATTACATGGGCTCAATCACACTAGAAGTGGTCTTCGGATCTCCGGACAACTTCCGAAGCGAGGAGTTAATCTTCGATATCGTCTTGTTCCACAACGACTATCACACACTGCTCGGGCGAACCGCATTTGCAAAATTCAATGCGGTATCGCATTACGCATACCTCAAGCTCAAGATGCCAGGACCTAGGGGGGTCATAACAGTCAATGGAAACACAGGACGCTCGCTCCGCACGGAAGAGCACACTGCGGCCCTCACAGCAGAAGCACAAAGCAGCCTTTTAAGGCAAACCACCAATTCGGTGATACAGCCCCCGGACACCGTCAAGCGAGTATAGAGTAAACTACAACAGGATCGCCTGACACGTTCAGAGCTCGCCTAGCAATTCGGCCCCCGTCCCAGTCCCAGTAAAACAACGAAATCCATGCCGCGCGTACATAATTACGCACTGAAAATACCATGGGCATAGGCGGGGGCACGATCAGGGCATGTCCCGCAATGCGGCTTAACCGCCCTAGGGGTTGTATACCTTTATCATTTTTTCTCTTTCAGGACCTAACTCTCTGAAAGCCCTTTCCGGCAGTACGATTGCCGGACACATTACGGGAAGGAACAACCAAGGAGGCAAGAAGCTAAGATGTACACGGGAACCCCCATGTGGTCTCTAATAATAATCGATATACTCGCTTTCTACTATCCATACTCAGCTTGCCCTTGGATAGGACATGTCAAATAGTCCTATTTTCTGCTTATTGCACTACTTGTATCAGTATGCTTCGACGTATTATTTAAATAACAATGCATAGCATTAGTCTATTATTGCATTATTCATCCCCTTTTTTCTTATATGTTCATTTACGACAACTTGCACCCGTACATTCTGGTACAGGCAGTACGCCAGGGGCTTTCGTTTACCCCATAATACGGTGTGAGAAGTCCGAACACTTTCGACAGTGCGGCACCCCGAACTTATAGCATTATATGCATCAGCTCCGAATCATGTCTTGGGTCAATAGTTGGGTTTGCCCGGCTCCCATGCTTTGGTACCTTACGTTCCGCAATATCGGCTAAGGTAGCGCTGGGAGAACTACTGCTATTGTGTCCCGGTTCTTACGGACGAGCACCTCAGTAGAGAAAGCCGAAAACTGACTGTCATGATAAGACGAGAGCTGGTCGCTGTTCGAGAGGTCTCAAGTCCTTAAAGACTTTTTCTGCTTCGGGCGAGGAGTCGGCCTTGCTCGACTTAGGCGTGTATAGCGCCCCAAATTCGGCCTTCCGAATACTAGGGGCTTCGACAAAATTTAAAATTGTAGACTTCTATGGCTAATTGAGAGTGATAAAGCCTTATAGTCCGATTGCCTGGTTCGTTGTGCTGAACACCTCCCTCGAAGGACCCAAAATGGGGATAAAGAGTCCTCAGGTTTATCCCGAACACCCCAGTACTAATTACATGGGGGCAGAAGTCGACGACTGGCCAACTCTCAGATTTGATAAACGGCCGCACAGAAGGTAATATTTTAAATTTAAAAAGCGTTGCATAGCGTAAATGAACTTGTTTCACATTACAGGATCACATGAGCATGTTCATTCAAAAATTACATCTCTGGCACATTCATCCGCCACAAGGCGGGAACCCTTCAGGACATTGTCTACATTTCGGGGCAGCGATGCTCCTTGCCCTCCGGCGACCCCTCCTTCACCAGCTTCACGGCGTCCAGCTTCGCCCAGTGCACCTTCACCCGGGCAAAAGCCCTGCGCGCACCCTTGATGCAGACGGACCGCTTTATGACTTCAAGCCAAGGGCAGGCATCCACAAGCCGCCTCAGTAGACCGAAGTAGTTGCCGGGCAGGGGCTCGCCAGGCCACATCCAGACTATAAGACCCTTGATGGCCTGTTCGGCCGCCTTGTGGAGCTCAACCAATTGCTTCAGCTGGTCGCTCAAGGGCATTGGGTGTTCGGTCCTAGTATACTGAGGCCAGAACAACTTTTCCGTCGAGCTCCCCTCCTCAGCTCGGTAAAACTCCGCGGCATCCAGTACACTGCGGGGAAGATCTGCGAACGCTCCTGGAGAGCTCTGAACTCGGGTAAGTAAAAGGAAAGTTTCCTTCACATGCTTGCTTTGCATAATGAATGCCTTACCCGCTGCTATCTTCTTCACCGCATCAATCTCCTGGAGGGCCTTGTGGGCTTCAGCCTTGGCGCTCTGGGTGCTTTCGAGCGCCTTCGCAAGCTCGGACTCTCGCGTCTTAGAGTCAAGCTCCAAGGACTCGTGTTTTTTGGCGAGAGCCTCGAGCTCTTGCTGCACCTTGCCTACCCGGGCTTCTTGCTTTTCCCGCTCAATGCGCTCCTTGGCCGCTTTGTCTTCGACCTCGGACAACGCCTTCTTCAGGGTCGCCACTTCGGTCGTGGCCCCTGGCAAATTCATGATGATCCTATTACTTTACACCCGAACATCTTTTTAAATATATAGACAAGGTATTGCTTACCTTTGCTCTCCTCGAGCTGCCTCTTGGTAAGGCCGAGCTCGTCCTCGGACCACTCCAGGTCCTGCTTTAGTGCAGAGACCTTCGTAGTACGTGCGACAGCGGCCAGCAGTGAAGCCTGCACATACACATAGACATATTCTGATTAGACTCCCGAGTCATCATTTGATCCTCTATTCGGCCTTTCTTCGCGAACGTTGAACAGAGCATCAGGGGCTACTATATGTGCGGTAATATTTTCTTATAATTTGATTGCTTACCTCAAAGCCTTTTAGGAGGCTGGCGCAAGCTTCGGTCAGTCCGTTTTTGGCGGACTGAACTTTCTCGATCACCGCACTCATGATAGTGCGGCGCTCTTCGGCAATGGAAGCGCCGTGAAGCGCTTCCAGCAAGTTGTCCGGTGCCTCTGGATGGACAGAGGACACCGGCACGGGCGGCTTGCCCCCCTTAATGGGGGATCGCCTGCCGGAGTCTGGAACCACTGAAGGTTCCGGGGCAGTATTCGGCTGGGGGACGAACTTGGAGCTCGTGGGAGTCTTGCTCCCTTTGCGCCTAGGGTCCGGAAGGTCGCCTCGAGGCGCCCCCAGGACTACCTCCCCTCGTCTCGGTGCCTTTCGGGACAACACCTCGACGTTGTCCGTAGGACAAGGGGTGGAGGCCGTCGGAAGTGAATCACTATTCATATCCGACAAGTCCAATGAACCGTCCGACGAATCTACGTTGAGATGAGCTCGGGACGGACTTCATAATCATATGCGGCGTAATGAGAAACAGTGCAATAAAACATACCATGAATTACTATGGTGTCCGGATACTTATGACTTCGCCACGGGCTTTTCCCTGGGTAACCACTCGTCGCCGCCGTAGGCGGCCGTCGTGGAGCAGTCCGGAAGGAGGGTCCTTCCCTTCTTGGACCCTTCGGCCTCCCCGATTGGGTCGGCCTTCCTTTTCTTGTCTCCCCCGGCTGGGGGGGGGGGGGAACTTTCCTCCTCCTCCTCCTCGTTTTCGTGGGAGGAGTGCGCATCGGAGTCATTGGATGATGAGTCCGATATAACCTTGCGCCGGAGACCCTTTCGGGTCCCCGTGGCCTTCTTCTTGGTCTTCTTCACCGGCACCTCGTAAGGTGATGGAGCCAGCATCTCCATTAGGAGAGCATCTGCAGGATCTTCAGGCAGAGGGGCTGGGCAATCGAGCTGCTCCGCTGTCTTTATCCAGTCCTGTTAATGGCGTGGAAACTTAGATCCTGCAGATGATTAAACCAGGGCAAATAAATATCCTGTGAGATATGAAAACTTACCGAATTGGCATGGCATGTTGCGCTGAGTCCCCGGTCCTTGGTAAGGGGAGGAGCTACCTCGGCGCCCTTGAACAACATCTTCCAGACGTCCTTGTGTGTCGTGTTGAAGAGCTCTCGCAGCGTCTGGAGCTTGGCCGGGTCGAACTCCCACAAATTGAATGCCCGTCGTTGACACGGGAGGATCCGGCGGAAGAGCATGACCTGGACCAAGTTGACGAGCTTGATTTTCTTGCTCATCATGTTCCTAATGTAGGTCTGGAGTCCGGTCAGCTCTATTGGGGAACCCCAGGACAGGCCCTTCTCTTTCCAGGAGGTGAGCCGTGTGGGGATTTCGGATCGAAATTTGGGGGCCACCACCCAGTTGGTGTCGCGCGGCTCGGTGATGTAGAACCACCCCGATTGCTACCCCTTTATGGTCTCCACATAGGAGCCTTCGAGCCAGGTGACGTTAGGCATTTTGGCCACCATGGCACCTCCGCACTCTGCTTGCTGGCCGACCACCACCTTCGATTTAATATTGAAGGTTTTTAGCCACATGCCGAAGTGGGGCCTGATGCGGAGGAAGGCCTCGCACACGACGATAAACGCCGAGATGTTGAGGATAAAATTGGGGGCCAGATCATGAAAATCCAGCCCGTAGTAGAACATGAGCCCGCGGATAAAAGGGTGGAGGGGAAATCCCAGTCCGCGGACGAAGTGGGTAAGAAAAACTACCCTCTCATGGGGTTCAGGCGCAGGGATGATCTGCCCCACGTCTGGCAGCCGATGCGCGATATCCGCGGCCAGATATCCGGCTTCCCGTAACTTTGCGATGTGCTCCTCCGTGACGGAGGATACCATCTACTTGCCTCCCGCTCTGGACATGCTTGGAGTGGTTTGAGAAGAAAGACGCGAACTTGGGCATTGGAGCTCGAGTGCGTGAGAATGGATAAGCGAGGAGGAAGAAGGCGTGGGTAAAAAGGAGGAATCTTTGTCCCTTTATAAGGGCGGAAGAGGTGATACGCCTCCCCACTTGCCTGGTAAAATTGCTTATTCCCCAAGCACCGTAATTGATGGCGCGGTTGGGTTACCCATGTCCGTATTGATGAGAATCCCATAATAAGGGGGACACGATCTCTGCTTTGAACAAGATGTGTCAAGAAAACCGCCTCGCGATATGTGCGGCGCTGGTTGAGAAAAACAGTTCGAATAATGACCGGGCCATGACATGATGTCATGCTGTCAAAACATGTCAGCAGATTAGATTTGTGGAAGTATTATTCTCTCTACGGTGGTATGTGGAACTTGTTTTGCAGAGCCGGACACTATCCCTGTGTTCAAAATATTCTATGGAGTATTCGGAGGAGGAACCCGCCTTGCAATGCCGAAGACAAATCTGCGCGCCGGACTCATCGTCATTGAAGCCTAGTTCAGGGGCTACTGAGGGAGTCCTGGATTAGGGGGTCTCCAGACAGCCGGACTATATCCTTTCGCCGGACTGTTGGACTATGAAGATACAAGATTGAAGACTCCGTCCCGTGTCCGGATGGGACTTCCCTTAGCATAGAAGGGAAGCTTGGCAATACAGATATGTAGATCTCCTCCCTTGTAACTGACTCTGTGTAACCCTAGCCCCCTCCGGTGTCTACATAAACCAGAGGGTTTAGTCCGTATGACAACATACAATCATACCATAGGCTAGCTTCTAGGGTTTAGCCTCTATGATCTCGTGGTAGATCAACTCTTGTAATACTCATATCATCAAGATCAATCAAGCAGGACGTAGGGTATTACCTCCATCAAGAGGGCCCGAACCTGGGTAAACATCATGTCCCCTGCCTCCTGTTACCATCCGCCTTAGACGCACAGTTCGGGACCCCCTACCCGAGATCCGCTGGTTTTCACACCGACACAAGCCGACTCCTAGCTGGGGGCTTCTAGAGAAGCCGGCCCCTAGCAGTCGGCCCGTGGCGCCAACGAAGCCTACACCCTCGTCAAGAAGGACAAGACAGAGAATGGCTAAAGTGTAGCCCATCCCCCCCATCCAGGGACAGGCGTGGCCACAGTGTACCGTACCGGCGGAGATCTCCGCCGGGCGCGGCACTGTTGCCACGCCATCCCTGACATCACCACAAGCAGGCGGAGTCCTGCTCCCACGACGGCCTGTCGGTACGGCCCAAGGACGACGGGCCCCACCAATCAGCGAGAGCCTGGAAGACGGCAAGATCCCCACCAGTCGAACCCGATGGAGGTCGGCCCCCGGCAGTCGGCCCGCCCTTTCCTCGGGACCCACGCGCCATTAACCAGACGAGACACGGAGTGGCTACAGTAATCGCCCACCAGGCGGTGGAGCTGTAGCCATGATCCCCTGACCAAGCCTACGTCATTAGAGTCACGACTACAATGATCAGCAGCCGACAAGACCCGTGAGCGGTGGGGGCGGCCTGTCGGCCCCGTACCCAACCAGTTGTCGGGGCCCACCAGGCGGTGGGCCCCAGCAATCGGCGAAGAAGCCAACGGCCGAAGAGACTAACGGTCGGGCCCTACGCCCGGCCGGATTACCACTGTACCCCTAGGGGGTAGGCCTAAATAAACCCCCAGGGCACCCATGCAAAGGGTTCCGAAGTTGTTAGAACTAGACCAGCCCACAGAGGAAGGAGAGAGCTAGCCTTGCCTTCTCCTACATCTAGCATATAGCTCAAAGAGCACCATTGTACTCACTTGCGCCTTAGTGATCATGCGGAGACCCCGCAGAGCAGGACTAGGGTGTTATCTCCTAGGAGAGCCCCGAACCTGGGTAAAGTACACCGGCATTCGTGTCTACGCCTCATCCCATTTCCAGGCACCGGTGACGTTCTACTCGCTCCCACCATGATAAGCCATCCTTTGGCATATGTCGCACTCAACCCCCGACATTTGGCGCCCACCGTGGGGCGAGGTGCACCATCGTCCGGAGACCTGTTCTGGACGGGAACCCTTTTCCTCCCTGACGAGCGTAGCCAACCTGGCACACCAGACGGAGTCTGTGCCGACGCACTGCGTGGCGCGGAGATCGCGTGCGCGGCGAGCTGCCTCGCCGACCTTGTTGGCGAGGTTCGCCTCTCCGACGAGCCGGCGTCCGATGCGGGCAATGATGGCCCTGAGAGCCACCTCGTCCGCCTCCTCGATCAGCTCCACGTAGCCAGCAAGCTCGCTGTGGACTTGGAATCCGTTGGCTCCACCGACCCGATGCTTGTCGATTCCGACACTGCGTCGCTTGACGCGTTACCCACCAACATGGTGGTCTACGATGAGCCGCCTCCTTGCGCGGAGAGCGGCAAAAGCGCCATCATGGAGGTGCTAGTCATCGGCCACAGCACACTCCGGCGGGGGTGCTCACGACCCGCTCGATGCGTCACTCCAAGACCTGACGGCGCCCATCCCAGAAGACGCCGACGCCGAGATGCTGGAAGCACGCCGCATCCAGCTCGTCGAGGGTGCCAAGAAGCTGGCTAGCATGAGACGCCTGTCGGAAGCCTACCGACGCGAGATGGACCACATTGTGGGCGGCACACCTACTCCCACTGGGCCTAGCCGCCTTGGCACGGTCCAGCAACGCGGCATGGCCATCCCGAACCTGTTTGCGGCAGATCGCCCTGTCTACGCCACGCCCGTGGAAAATATCCGAGCTGCCCAGGCGGCAGCAGAAGATCTAGACAAGTTCGAGGGCGAAGAACATCGCCAGATGGTGGAGCGCGTCCAGCGGCTCCTCGACGCGGCTGCTGAGCATAACGAGGCCGCTTGCCGTACTGAGGCGCCACACCGGTAGAACGACGATCTGCCTCCCCGCCGAGATCAAGGCGCAACATCTCGGACGCTGACTGGTGGCGTCCGCGGAAGAAGAGACAAGGAGCCGGCTGCCTGTAACGCCCCCAGACCGTTGCGCCAGGTGTCGTCTAGTTATTCGCTGTTGTTGCCATGTCATTCGCTTGCGTGTTGCGCCAGATGCCGGCCTCCCTCTCTCTCTTCTCTCCTCTCAGCCTCGCCACAGCCCACCTAGGCCATCCTCCTTCCCCTCTTCGCTTCTGGAGTTGTCCGATGCGACCGCACGGTCCGAAACCCTCTCTGCACAGTGCATCGAACCCCTCACGTGAGCGTCCGAAAGTTGTCCCGGACCCGACCCGGGGTGTCGCCACCGTTGTGTCCGGATCATCCCCAAACGTCTACAAAACGTCACCGTTTTCTTATTTGGACTTCCTAGCTATTTTATTCGTGATCGTCCGATTGCGATCGTAGGGTCGAGATAGCCCCTAACCTAATCCGTGATGTATATTTATAGTCCACCCCTAGTCTAATTTCAGACCAAATCCCTAAATTCTAGGGATCATCCCAGCCGCCGCCGCACTCTTTCCCCAACATCGAGATCCCCATCGCTCGAACCAAATCCATCTCCTCCTCGTTTTCACCACAAGCCCAACCAGCGAGCTCCTCCTCCTCTTAATCCATCCCCACGCCCCTCCGCGATTGGGCCCGAGCAGGATCACCCAGAGCCGCAGCTCTGCCGCCATCAGGCCAGGACCTCCCATCGCCCGCAGCCTCCTCGATCTGTTCTGGATCGGGAAAAGAGCTCCCAGGTCACTCAATCCAGGAGGCCTGGCCTCCCATCGCTTGCCGGCGCCTCAACCGGACCAGAACCCCGTCGCCCTGCCTTTCTCCTTCCTCCCTTCGTCTCCTCCTCTCATCTTCCTCGTTCTTCTCCTGCAACAGGTGCTCCTTGCGCCATGGATGCCGCCATGGAGGCCGACCTTCTCCACCGCACTGTGACGAGCCTCCCCGTGCTCCTCCACCTCGCATCCTCGGGCGCCCGCGCCTACCGCCGGCCGGCCACGGCCAGGTCGCCTCGCCTCCTCTCGATCTCACTCCGTCCCTCTCTCTGTCCCTGCCTCGTGACTGAATTTTTCCCTGCCAGGGCCCTGTCGTTCCTCCCCGCCTCGGAGCTCCCTTGCGCCGCCGGATCCGAGACCCCCTCGCCCGGTCCTGCCCGTTCCCGGCGCTCGTGTCGTCGTCAGCCACCGTCGTCGGAGTTCCTTGTCGGTTCACGCGCCGACCTGCAAGTCCCACGCCGCCGCTGCTCTGCTTCTGTTTCTGCTTCCTGTCGAGAAGAGGACACGCCTCCTCTGCATCGAACAGGGCCGCTCCAACGCCCACTGACTCCTCCAGCTCAGGCCGGCCCAGCCCAGCGAGCCTCCTTAGCCTGGCAGCGACCGGCCTAGCCACCTGCCTCATCCAGCCCAGCACCAACCGGGCCAAGCCCAATGTGAGAAGCCCCCCTCCAGCCCCTGTGCATTGTTGGGCTTGTCCCAAATTTCAGCCCAGTAGTGTTTTTTTCCAGCGCCTACGAATTTAGTATTTGTTCCAGAGAACGCAGTTTTACAGAAAAGTCCCCCTAGTTCATGCATTTAATAACTCACTAACCGTGCATCGGATTAAAATGATTTATATATGAAACTTGCTTAGAATTTTGTCTAGATTCATAATATGCAACTTTCATCCATGTTTAAAATGTTTAAATTGATGTTTGGTTAAATTTGCTCCTATGCCATGTTAAAATGATTTAATTCATAACTATTCAACCGTAGCTCCAAATCTAACAAACTTTATATGTAAGTGGGGTAGAAAAATGCCCAGTTTAACATGGTGACCTTTATTTGCATGTTAAACAACTCTAAAATTGTGTTTAGGGCAGAACAGTACCAAATCTATAATATGCTCATGAGGAGTTTCCGGAATTGTTGTTCGTTGCTTCCGGCCTCATTTAACCTTGACTAGATAGGTAGTTTTCATTTGCTTCACCTCTTGCCATGCTAACAACATTTAATCTTGTTGGGTACATAAACGAGAGAGAACTAAATAAGTCATGTGGTTTTTTCGTCAATATGCAACTCGTTGCATATTGACCTCCACTTAATTTGTAGTGTTGTTTGTTGCATTTTGCCATGCCATGCCCTCTTTAAACCGGACATGCATCATTCTTGTTTGTGCATCATGCCATGTCTATGTCGTGGTTGATTACTATATTGTTTGCTTTCTTTCCGGTGTTGTTTCTTCGGGTTGGTTCCGATTACGTCGTGATTGTGAGGACCCGTTCGTCTACGTCCGTTTGTCTTCTTCATGGACTCGTTCTTCTTCCGTGCGGGATCTCAGGCAAGATGATCATACCCTCGAAATCACTACTATCTTTGCTTTGCTAGATGCTCGCTCTTTTGCTATGCCTATGCTGCGATACCTACCACTTGCTTATCATGCTTCCTATATTGTTGAACCAAGCCTCTAACCCACCTTGTCCTAGCAAACCGTTGTTTGGCTATGTTACCGCTTTGCTCAGCCCCTCTTATAGCGTTGTTAGTTGCAGGTGAAGATTGAAGTTTGTTCCTTGTTGGAACATGGAGATGTTGTTCCTTGTTGGAACATGTTTACTTGTTGGGATATCACTATATATCTTATTTAATTAATGCATCTATATACTTGGTAAAGGGTGGAAGGCTCGGCCTTATGCCTGGTGTTTTGTTCCACTCTTGCCGCCCTAGTTTCCGTCATATCGGTGTTATGTTCCCGGATTTTGCGTTCCTTACGCGGTTGGGTTATAATGGGAACCCCTTGATAGTTCGCTTTGAATAAAACTCCTCCAGCAAGGCCCAACCTTGGTTTTACCATTCGCCACCTAGCCTTTTTCCCTTGGGAGTCGCGCATCCCGAGGGTCATCTTTATTTTAACCCCCCGGGCCAGTGCTTGTCTAAGTGCTGGTCCAAACTAGAGCCACTTGCGGCTCCACCTCGGGGAAACTTGAGGGCTGGTTTTAGCTGTACGTAGTGTTCATCCGGTGTTGCCCTGAGAACGAGATATGTGCAGCTCCTATCAGGATGTCGGTGCATCGGGTGGTCTTGCTGGTCTTGTTTTACCATTGTCGAGGATGTCTTGTTGTACCGAGATACCGAGTCTGATCGGAATGTCTCGGGAGGAGGTCTATTCCTTCGTTGACCGTGAGAGCTTGTGATGGGCTAAGTTGGGACACCCCTGCAGGGATTTGAACTTTCGAAAGCCGTGCCTGCGGTTATGGGCAGATGGGAATTTGTTAACGTCCGGTTGTAGAAAACCTGAAGTTGACCTTAATTAAAATACATCAACCGCGTGTGTTACCATGATGGTCTCTTTCCGGTGGAGTCCGGGAAGTGAACACGGTGTTAGAGTTATGCTTGACGTAGGTTGTTTTAGGATCACTTCTTGATCATACTTTTCACGATCGTGCTTTGCCTTCTCTTCTCGCTCTCATTTGCGTATGTTAGCCACCATATATGCTAGTCGCTTGCTGCAGCTCTACCTCATACCTTTTACCCTACCTATAAGCTTAAATAGTCTTGATCGCGAGGGTGCGAGATTGCTGAGTCCCCGTGGCTCACAGATACTTCCAAAACCAGCTTGCACGTGACGATGAGTCCATGCAGATGACGCAACCAAGCTCATGGAGGAGCTCTATGAAGATCTTGTCCTTTGTGTTGTTTCGTTCTAGTTGTTCAGTAGTGGAGCCCCGTTGGGGTCGATCGGGTACCTTTGTCGCATTTGGGGTTCTTCTTTTATTTTGGTTCCGTAGTCGGACCTTGTGTGTATTTGGATGATGTAATGCTTTAATCATGTAATTGTGTGAAGTGGCGATTGTAAGCCAACTATGTATCTTTTCCCCTATTGTATTACATGGGTTGTGTGAAGATTACCTCACTTGCGACATTGCTTTCAATGCGGTTATGCCTCTAAGTCGTGCTTCGACACGTGGGAGATATAGCCGCATCGAGGGCGTTACACTGCCAGCCGCAGCTAGACTCGCATCACCATTGAGCGCGACCAAGACGGCCGCCCAAGAGCAGTGGAACGACGGGATGACTGTCTGCCTCCTCCCCCTCGCAGGGAAAGGCGCGTCTCCCCGCCGCCTGTAGATCACCCGACACTCGGCGACCGCCTTGGCCGCGGAGAGGGAGTCGGAGAGAACGATGCCCGCCACCGGATCGACCGGTTTCATCGGTCCCTGGCGCTAGAAGAGGAAGATGAGTTGGGTCCGCCCTGTTTCGGCCCCCGCATTCGAGACGAGCCCTTCCCCAAAGGGTTCACGCTCCAAAGAGACACACCCAAATACACCGGCTCTGTGAAGCCGGAGAACTGGGTGGTCGACTACTCTACCGCCGTCAGCATAGCGAACGGCAACAAGCGTGGTGCTGTGAAGTACGTTCCGCTCATGCTCCAGGGCATGGCCCATACATGGCTGAACATCCTGAAGCCCCACAGCATCAACAGCTGGGTCGACTTCACCGAAGCTTTCATCCGCAACTTCACCAGCACGTACAAGCGGCCGCCCCAACCTCGCCAGCTCTCCTTGTGCGTACAAGGCCCCAACGAGTCGACTCGCGACTACCTCACACGCTGGGTCGAGCTCCGCAACTCTTGCGAAGGCATGCACGAGGTGCAGGCTATCGAGTACTTCACCGCTGGGTGCCGAGAGGGCACCCTCCTCAAGCACCGACTCCTCTGCGATGAGCCAGCGACCCTCGATGAGCTGCTGATCATAGCAGATAAATATGCCATGGCCGACTCCTCCATGAAGGCAGAAATCCAAGTTGATGCATCTGGCAAAGTGGCCCCTCAAGCTCGTCGGACCCCGGTTGGCGACACTAGTCAGCGCCAGCAACCAAGCGACAACAAGTGCAAGGCCATGCAGCCGGCTTCCACAAGCCGACAGGTGGCGACAGTCGACGACCAGCAGCCGGAAGGGCAGCCTCCATCCAAGCGCCCGAAGGGCGGCAAGTCCAATTGGCTGCCTGCTTTTTCGTATGAGCAGACTCTTGACGCACCCTGCAAGTTCCACAGTGGTGTGAAGCCGTCCAATCACACCACTCGGAAATGCCATTGGCTCACCAGGATCGCCAAGGGAGATGGCCTTCTGCCTCCTCCGCCTGCTGGGCAGCTGCCTCCTCCTCCCCCCAGCAGCCGGTGGTTCGACCAATCCGAGCCATACAAGACGAGTATCCTGAAGAGCATGGAGCTTATGTCGTGTTCACCAGCGTGGCCGACGACAAGCACAATAGACAGCAACGACAGCAAGAAGTGAATGCAGTAGCATCAGAGACCCTCGAGTTCATACATTGGTCCGAGAAGCCCATCAATTGGAGCAGAGCCGACCACCCGGAGGTGATGCCCAATCCCGGTTCCTACGCCCTGGTTCTGGATGCCACCTTTGCCACTGATAGGCGAGCTGCTCTCTTTCCCCGAGTTTTGATAGATGGCGGCAGCAGCATCAACATTCTGTACAAAGATACCATGGAGAAGTTAGGAATCAAACAAAGCCAGCTTCAGCTCAGTCGGACTGTATTCCATGGCATAGTGTCTGGCCTTTCCTGCTCACCAATCGGCAAGATCTAGATAGACATCCTCTTTGGAGACAAATATCACTTTCGCCGAGAGCCAGTCTGGTTTGAGGTGGTGGACCTTGAGAGCCCTCACCATGCACCGCTTGGCCGACCTGCTCTGGCAAGTTCATGGCGGTCCCCCACTATGCTTACCTCAAGATGAAGATGCCAAGTTCCAAGGGAATTCTGACCATAGCAGGGGATTACAAGAAGTCGTCCACTTGCGCAGCAGATAGCAGCCAGCTGGCCGAGTCCCTTGTGATTGCGGCCAAGAAGCGGCTCCTTGACCGAGTTGCGGCGATGGCAGGCAAGCAGCCGGAGATGTCGCCCAACCCCAAGGAGTCGGAAGCCGAGGGCTCGTTCAAGCTGGCCAAGGAGACAAAGAAGATACCCTTGGACCCAGAGCACCCGGAGAGGTATGCTGTCATAGGTGCAAACCTCGACAGCAAATAGGAAGGCGAGCTCGTCAATTTCCTCTGTGAGAATCGGGACATCTTTGCATGGTCACCTAAAGACATGCCGGGTGTTCAGACGGATTTCGCCAAGCACAAGTTACATGTCCAGTCTGATGCCAAGTCAGTCAGGCAGCCCTTGCGCCGCCTGTCAGAAGAGAAGAGAAGAGTCGTTGGAGAAGAGATAGCCCGGCTGCTGGTAGCCGGCTTCATCATGCAAGTGTTCTTTCCAGAGTGGCTGGCCAACCCAATCCTTGTGTTGAAGAAAAACAAGCAGTGGTGCATGTGTATTGATTACACCAGCCTCAACAAAGCCTGCCCCAAGGACCCGTTTGCTTTAATCTACCAAGTGATAGACTCCACAGCCGGATGCAAGCTGTTGAGTTTCTTGGATGCATATTCAGGGTATCACCAGATCAAGCTAAACCTGGCCGACAGACTGAAGACCGCCTTCATCACACCATTTGGAGCCTTCTGCTACTTGACCATGACGTTCGGCTTGAGGAATACCGACGCCACATTTCAACGTTGCATGCAGAAATGCCTCCTCAAAAAACTCGATAGAAACGCCCACGTTTACATGGACGATGTCGTGGTGAAGACGGAGAAGCATGGAACGCTGCTAGAAGACCTCAAAGAGACCTTTGAGAACCTATGCCGGTTTCAAATCAAGCTCAACCCACAGAAATGCGTCTTCGGAGTACCAGCCGGCTAGCTTCTTGGATTCCTGGTCTCAGAGCGCGGCATAGAGTGCAACCCTGTGAAGATCAAGGCCATCGATAGGATGGAAGTACCCACCCGACTACTGGATGTGCAGAAGTTCACCGGCTGTTTGGTGTCCATCAGCCGTTTCATCAGTTGGCTGGGAGAGAAGGCTCTTCCCCTGTACCAGCTCATGAAGAAGACCACTTTTTTCGAGTGGAACGACAAGACGGATGCAGCTTTTCTCTAGCTCAAGAAGATGTTGACTACTCCGCGTGTCCTGGCGGCTCCGACTCCTAAGGAGCCCATGCTCCTCTACATCGCCGCCACCAGCCGAGTGGCCACCACAGTCATAGTGGTAGAACGCAAGGAGGAAGGAAAGGCGCTACCAGTCCAGAGACTGGTGTATTACTTGAGTGAAGTGCTGTTAGCTTCCAAACAAAACTACCCCACTACCAGAAGATGTGCTACGGCGTGCACTTTGCCGCCAAGAAATTGAAGCCGTATTTTCAAGAGCACCCAATCACTGTGGTCTGCATAGCTCCACTGGCCGAGATCATTGGAAGCCGGGATGCTTCAGGCCGAGTGGCCAAATGGGCCATCAATTTGGCCCCCTGCACTATCTACTACCAGCCTTGCACCGCCATCAAGGCACAAGCGTTGGCCGACTTCCTCGTCAACTGGGCCGAGACCCAGTACCTGCCACCAGCGCCCGACTCCACCCATTGGCGGATGCATTTTGATGGTTCCAAGATGCGCACCGGTTTGGGGGCTGGCATCCACTAGTAGAAAAAGGGGCTTTGGTTCAGCCAGAAAAGAGCATTAGTATCGGTTGCATTACGAACCAGGACTAATGTGAGCATTAGTCCCGGTTCGAGCGGCTAGGGCACCGTACAGGCATTAATCCCGGTTCAAATGGGACCTTTAGTCCCGGTTGGTGCCACGAACCGGGACTAAAGGGTGCGATGCCCATTAGTACCGGTTCGTGGCACGAACCAGTACTAAAGGTTAGACCTTTAGTACCGGTTCGTGCCACGAACCGGTACTAATGGGGTTGAGGCATTAGTACCGGTTCGTGGCACCAAGCGGTACTAAAGGTTAGACCTTTAGTACCGGTTCGTGCCACGAACCGGTACTAATGGTGCAATTTTCAAATCCTACCCCCACCCCGTGTATCGCCTTTTCAGTTTTGTAAAAAGAAAAAGAAAATGACAAAAACTTCAAAAGTTAAAATCCTTCGAGATGTAGTTATGTTACTACATCTACTAGTTAGGAAAATTTAAAAACTTAAATTTGGACATGTTTTGCAAAAAGTGTAGGGAAAATGTAAAACGGCTATAACTTTTGCATACGATGCCAAAAAAACGTAGAATATATCAAAATGTTCAGCACGAAAATCTGCATCCGGTTTTGATGGCCTACGGCCTGTTTGCAAAATTTTAGATTCCTCAAATTCTAAAAGGGAAAAAAAGTTATGCTCAAATTTCAGTTTTTTTGAATTTTCGTTAAATCTGGTCAAACTACTTATTCAAGAAGTATTAGTGTTACTAAATAATTATTCAAGAATATTAGTGTTACTAAATAATTATTTCAATTTTTTGAATTTTGGTCAAATCTGGTCAAACAGTGGTCAAACTACTAATTCAAGAAATATTAGTGTTACTAAATAATTATTGTTTTTTAGAATGATAGTTTCAAACTCAAAAAGTGAAATGTGTGACTTCATGATCAAGCTAAACTCCTGAGGGTTAATAGGATTGACATCTCACTATTGTCAGGAAAACAACAAGTGCAGACTAGGGTAGTGAACCCGGAAGTTACGCATGCTCAGGCTGGGGTAGTGAGAGGATGGGTGACCGTTCGGGAAGTTAGATGATTTGGAATGATGAGGGGTGATTAGAGATTAGAGGTTAAATTGAGCAGTGATGAGAGCTGATTAGAGATTAGAGGTTAAAATAATTCAATTTGAAAATTTGGTAAAAAAATTCAAAAACAAATTTTCAAAAAAAATAAAATTTCATTTAGTATCAGTTGGTGGCACCAACCGGGACTAAAGGTGGACCTCCACGCAGCGGCCACGTGGAGGGCCTTTAGTCCCGGTTCATATAAAAACCGGGACTAAAGGGGGATAAATGGCCCTTTTTCTACTAGTGATCGTCCTCACCTCTCCCAAAGGCGACAAGCTCAGATATGTGCTGCAAATCCATTTTGCCGCCTCCAACAACGTCGCTGAATACGAGGCACTCATTCACGGGCTCTGGCTTGCCAAAGAGCTCGGTATTCGCCGGATCCTATGCTATGGTGACTCCGACTTGGTGGTCCAGAAGTCGTCAGGCGACTGGGACGCCAAGGATGCAATCATGGCGAGCTACCGCTTCCTCGTACAGCAACTCAGTGGATATTTTGAGGTGTGCGAGTTTCTCCATGTGCCAAGAAATGACAATGAGCAAGCAGATGCCTTGGCACGAATCGGCTCCACCCGTCAAGCAATACTGACCGGCGTCGCCCTACAACGCCTCCTCAAGCCATCTGTCAAGCCATCACCAGAGTCGTATTCTATCTTCGTGCCGGCTCCTCCTGAAGCAGTCGGATCCGACTTGAGAGCTCCAGCAGCCGGCATGGGGATTCCGTCAGGCTGCCCGGGGGTCGCGGCAGTCGCACCCTACCTGGGGACTGTAGCGGCCAGCCGAAGACTTCATAGCCCGGCCCGAGGACTGTGGCAGTCGGCCCGGGGACTTCATCGACCCAGCAAGCGGCAGTCGATTCCAACCCACTGCCTCCTGGCCCAACCACCCTCATCCAAGTTGCAGACCTGGCAATAGAAGAAATCGCAGCACCTTCATGGGCCCAGCCCAGCCTCAACTTCCTGTGTCACCGGTGTCTACCAGCGATGCGTCAAGCCGGAGCCAGGCCAAGCAATCCTCAAAGACATCCATCAAGGTGAATGTGGCCACCATGCGGCTTCAAGAGCACTTGTTGCCAAAGCTTTCCGCCATGGTTTTTCTTCTGGCCGACTACTCTAGAAGACGCCAAAGACTTGGTCCAGAAATGCAAAGGGTGCCAGAAGTTCTGTTCCAAGCCACATCAGCCGGCTTCTGCACTCAACACTATTCCCATTGCCTGGCCCTTTGCTGTCTGGGGCCTGGACATGGTGGGACCATTCAAAACATCGCGTGGTGGCATGACTCATCTGCTTGTCGCGGTGGACAAGTTCACCAAGTGGATAGAAGCAAAACCAATCAAGAAGCTGAATGGTCTGATAGCTGTGACTTTCATCTCCGACATCACCGTCTGATATGGCATGCCGCACAGCATCATCACCGACAATGGCACAAACTTTTCCAAAGGCGCCTTGGCACGTTTCTGCGCAACGCAGGGCATCCGACTAGACTTAGCATCCATTGCCCATCCGCAGTCAAACGTCCAGGTGGAGCATGCAAACGGCCTCATTTTGTCTGGCATCAAGCCCCGACTAGTAGAGCCTCTGGAGCGTTCGGCCGGCTGCTGGCTCGACGAGCTGCCAACCGTCCTCTGGAGCCTGCGCACAACTCCGAACAAGTCAACCGGCTTCACGCCTTTCTTCCTTCTACGGTGCCGCAGTCGTCATCCCAACAGACATAGAATTCGACTCCCCTCGAGTCACCATGTACACTAAAGAGGAGGCAGAAGAAGCATGACAAGACAGCGTCGACCTGCTGGAAGAGGGCCGGCTGCTGGCACTCAGCCGGTCCAGCATCTACCAGCAAGGTCTGCATCGATACTACAACCGGAAGGTCAAGCCAAGATCTTTCCAACAAGGAGACCTTGTCCTCCGGCTGATCTAGTGAACAGCCCGCCAGCACAAGCTCTCAGCGCCTTGGGAAGGCCCCTTCATCATCAGCAAAGTGTTGGGCAATGACTCCTACTACCTGATCGACGCTCAGAAGCCTTGAGCACGCAAGAGGGACGACTCCGGCAAGGAGATAGAGCGGCCATGGAATGCAAATCTCCTCCGAAGATTTTACAGTTGATACAGTATGTACCACGCTACCTTTTGTATTAAAGTACGAAGACTCCGGGTCCCCCGAGAACAGCTCGGGGACTGCCCTCTTTTATCTATATGATAGGAATTATGCCTATGAGCATGTCATTTTCTTTATGCCGCTTGGCACCGGGTCCAACTAGTCAGCCCGGGGACTTGCCGCCTTGTACTATGAAATGGTTCCTGCAGCCGGACAAGTAATGTGTTAGCACTTAAGCTGTCTCCTACCAGAAGCCGCAGCTCGCAGAGCGACTATCTGGTGGGCAGGAGCAAGGCAGAAAGGGTGTCCACATGAAAAATGGCTAAGGACACAAAGCACGTGCATAGTTTAAGCCGGCTTCCCGTCTTCTACGACCGACTGTTGAGCAGCCGGCCTGCCGACTTCTACTTAACTTGCTAGAATGTTCTAAAAACGGCTAAGTACTTGCCTTCCCGGAAGTAGCCAAGTACTTGACCTAGCCACAGTCCGCAGAGCGGCTGTTCGGTTGGCAAGACGGCAACCAAGGGAAGGCGGCAAAGGAAAAAGCCAAAGAGCAGCAAGCAAGAAAAGATAGAACTCGGAAAAATATTTACAAAACAAAAGCCCTTGGCTGATCTTCAAAACACAAGTTTAAGATACAATCCGTACAACCCGCGGGTGGAATTGTGCAAAATTAACAAGTTCGTCGAGACTGATAGACATGTAAAGCAAAAAGATAAACTGGCGGCCTAGGAAGCGGCGGACGGGTTCGGTGGATCGGAGGAATTGGCGATGCCAGTTGGTGGAGCGGCCGGCTGGTCAGTCTCCGCTTGGTCGCCTCCAGCGGTAGCCGGCTCGGTTGGGTGTGGCTTGTTGCTGGAGGCGCGGTCGAGCTGGGGCTGGCCGTCCGCTCCGACCTTTGGCGCCTCCTCTTCGCCTTCCTCCTCCGCCTCGCGTTCATCCTCGCCGCTGGAGACGATCACCACCGCCGAGTCCTCGCCGTCTTTCGGGTTCAGCACGAACCATTCCGGCGGCGCCTCGGCACCATTCTCAACCCGCTCCGGGACGAAGATGCTAGTGTCGGTGTATTCGGCGATTGACGCCGAGCGCTTGATGAGGTCATCTTCCACGACCGCCAATTCCTCCTGAGCCTCCAGCCGAAATGTGGCTAGCTGGGCTAGACTCAGCCCAGGGTACCATGACTTGATGAACTCCAAGGCCCGGCGCGCTCCAGCCCGAGCCGAGGAGCCCTTCCAGGCCTCAAGACGGCCGGCCGCTACCTCCAGCCAGTCGGCAGTCCGACTGGGAGTGCGTGGTGCCGGCAAGTCAGGCCACAGGGCGGAGATTGCCTGGGCGCCGACATGTTGAAGCCGGCACAGCATCCGGTGAGCCGGCCGAAGACGGGCCTCGATGCTCAGGATCTGCTCGTTAAGGGTTCGGGGGGTGTCGGCGGCAATCTGCGCACCGTCCGCCCTCTATCCTTCACGATCAACTTCAATGGCCTGGTTGGCAGTGTCCGATTGACCAGGGAAGAAGTCTGCCAAGACAGAAAGCAAAGAGCCAAAGGTAAAGACGAGAAGCCGGCTCGACCAAACAGCCGGCAGCTCAAAGAAGAAAAAAGAGGGAAGCTCACCATCGACTATGTCCTCGATCTCGTGAAAGCCAGAAGTCAGCATCGCCTCCTTGTCGGTCCAGGTGGAGCGTTCGATCGCAAACTCATCAAGGAGGCTGGTCTCCTTGTCCTCCGCCTCCTTCTGGGCCTTCTCGAGAAGCCCTGCCTGCTCCGCCAGCTGTGTGGCCAGCCGATCACGTTCTTCGGCCAGCTTGTTGCAGTCCGCCTCTTTGGCATGCAGCGTGGCGTTGGCTTCACTCAGTTGCCATTGAAGGATGGCATTGGCTTCTGCGGAAGAAAGAAGAAGGGAAGGCGTCAGTTGCCAACAGAGAAGATGCTAGAGTTGCCGGGGAGATCCAGCCCGACTGTTCAGCAGTCGGCTCGAATCTCGGGGACTACAGCCCGCGGGTGCGCCAGCGCGCCCCCACGGAGAAAGGAGTCATCAAAATCAACAGAAATAAGAACAGTCACCAGGAAGATCCGGCCCGACTGATCAGCAGTCAGCCCGGATCTCGGGGACTACAGCCCGCGGGTGCGCCAGCGCGCCCCCGCAAAGGGAAGAAGACTTACTCCGGCTCTCCGACAAGTCTGCAGCACGTTGATCCGACTCCAGGACCTTGGAGTTGTAGGCGGCATCACGAAGGTTATGATAATCCCGCAGCAAGGATATCAGCACTTAGAGCCTGCTAATTAAAGTTTCGAGCCGCCTGCTCGGCAGCCGGCCCTGTACATGGGGACTACACCCAGTGGGTGCGCTGGCGCTCCCCCACAAAGTAATACAAGAGATAAAAACAAAAAAGCAAGAAGTATACCTGGATGGCCTCTCGCGATGCCAGATACGCCTTGTTGCAGTTCTTGATGGCGTCGGCTTTGGTGCGGAGTTTGGTTTGAACATCCAACATCGCCTTGTTCAGAGGGCTTGTCCCGCCGACCCGCACCCACCCAATGAGTGCGGCGCTGGTCGCCTCGGTGTCCGGGATCGAGGAGCTCGCGGCGCCAGTCTCCAATGGGCGTGGCGCCAAGGCCGCCTTTGCAAGTCGGCGACGCGTCGGTGCGCCGACCTCAAGAGTCAGGCCCGTCGCCACCTCGTTTGCAGTTGGCGGCACCAGCGGGTCCGTCGGCTGCTCGCCTTGCGCTCTCCCAGACGGCGGCTATGGAGGCACAATCACGTCCGGCATAGCGACGTCGCCATCATCCCTCTCCATGACCGGGTGCTCGTCGCCGGCCTCCCCAGTCTGCACCATGAACTCCGAAGGTGGCGGTGCGTAGTTCAGGGGAGTGATGAAAATCGCCGACTGGCGGTGCGCGGCTTCTTCAGCCTGCTTCTTCGCCGCGTCGGCGGCCTCGGCCTCCGCCAGTTTTTTCAGGGCGGTGGCCTCCGCCTTCTCCAGGCGGGCGGCTACTGCCTCCTTGCTCGCTTCCCGCGTGTTCCACTCCCTTGCCTCCCGGAGGTCGGTGGCCGGATCGATCCGCCGAGTGGTGGTGGAAGTCTCCGCCGACCTCACGATGGAGGCGGCGGCCGATTTCTCAAGAGAGAGCGGAGCCCTAGATCAAGGGAAACGAAGTGAAGAAACTTAGACAGAGTCAACAAGGAAAAAATGAAGGTACAAGATAAAGGTGGTACTTACGCAGAAACCAACTGCGGCTTCTTCACCTCCTTGCGGAAGTGGATGGCCTTCGCGGCCGCTTCATCCCGCTTGGTCGCCGTGGTCGAGCCCTTGGGCTTCTTCGGCCGGCTGCCGAACAAGCTCGGCGCGGCCCTGCGCTTCTTTGCGCCGCCTTGGGCATCTGGCGTGGCAGACGAGCTCGCGCCCGGCTGGTGGCGCGGGGCGACTTCCCCCGCATCATCATCAGGCCAGTCCTCGAGGCTGGCTCCGAGCCTCGGGCCGCCTGCTTCGCCGCCTCCTCCCTCGACGTTGTTCTCCAATGCTGCAGCCCCTAGATCAGGGTCGTCGACGTCGCTCTCCGCTCGGTCGGGGATGAATTGGCGCTCTGGCCCCGTGGCGCCGGCTGCTGGCTGGAGGAGAGGACTCTGTTGAAAGGCCGATTGGTCAGGCTGGACAGCACGAACTCGGCAATAAAGAGACAGAGACAAAAGACAGACGACTTACAATAGGCGGAGGGTTGGCGCGTGAATACGGCTCCTTGCCAAACCGCCACTCATCCATGAGCTCGCAGTTCACAAGGTAGTTCACCATGTGAGTTACCTCTGCGTGAGGCATCTCCTTGGTGCACAGCCGACTCGGGTCCCGATGTCCGCTTATCTGGCAGATCATGTGAGGGCGGCTCTGGAGCGGGAGCACTCGGCGCGGCACGAAGGCGGATAGCAAGTCGGGCCCGGTCAGGCCCTTCGACTGTGTCAGCACTCGGAGCCGTGCGATAGCGGTGGCTCCGGAGGGCGATAGCGTCTTGGCCCGGTACGACCAGTTGGGCCACCTCCCAGCCGGCGGTCCGGCTTCGTAAGCCGGCAAGTTGACCCAGTCGTCCTCCGCGAAGACGCTCTTCACGTAGAAATATGACCGCTGCCACATCTTCACTGACTTGATCGGCGGGATGGCAGGAAATGGATTTTCCGCTGCCGGCCTCCGCATCGCGATGAACGCGCCGCATTGAGCCGGCACGCCTGTGACGAGGGTGCCGAGCTTGATGTATAAGAACTCCCCCCAGAGCTCTATTGTGGGGAGGACGTCGAGGAAGCCTTCGCACAAGGTAACGAAGGCGGACAGCAGCACCATCGTGTTTGGGGTGAGGTGGTGCAGCTGGAGACCGTAGAACTCGAGGAAGGATCGCAAGAAGCCGCTCGCCGGCAGGCCGAGGCCGCGCAGGCAGTGCGAGCGGAAGACGACCTGCTCGCCCTCCTCCGGCGCCGGCGAAATCTCCCTCTTCGGCGCGAGGCGGACCCTCACGTGGTCCTCGCTGGGGAGCCGCCGCGTCTGGCGGAGGACGTCGATGTGGTCATCATGAACCTCGGAGCCATCCCATGCTCTGGAGCGCACCATGGGGGGCGTGGGGTCGGAAGATGAGCTCATCAGAGACGAACCACCGCGGCGCTCAACGTGGCTTGGGGGCGCTTGGGCGAGAGGAAGGAGGAGGAAAGAATAGGGAGGAGGGACGCACGTGCTCCGCCGCTCCCCCTCCTTCCCCTACTTATAGGCCAATGGGCTGCGAAGCCGAGGGGGCGATCGTGGGATTTACTGCGCCCACGACCCCATGCCCCCACGTTTATCGCGCAAGATACTACGCGCAGTAACTCCACAGGAACCTCAACCGCCCACCTCAGCCGCAGTGGATCCGCTCGTGCACCGAGGCGTGGTAGTGGCGGGCCCCGCCCGCAGGCGTGTCCCATCGCGGACGTGGGTTAGAAGACTGGCCCGGCCGCTCGGCGCCACGTGACATGACCACAACGGGCGGCGACCTGGAGGCTTAGCTAGCACGCCACTTGGTTCCCACCGACGCGTTCGAAGTTTGGATAAGTCAGACTGGGCGCGGCCGAATCCCACCAGTCGGTCCGGCAGAAGTCGGAAGAAGCTCCACCTCAGGCACTCGGAGAAGAAAACTGCCGAGGCTCCTCGGCTGCGCGGCCGTGGCATCTCACCAGCTTCGGAGACTACTGTCGGAGTAATGGGCCACGGGTAGGCTAACCCGAGGCGCAGAACCTTTCAAAACATCGGGGCTAGCTGCGCCCCTCGAGGCGCCAAGATGAAGTGCCGCCTTCAGGAGGCCGGCTGGAGGAATAGCCGGCTGCCCGTAGACAGCCGAGTCCCGGAGGCGACGTCAGGACAAGCCGACTCCTAGCTGGCGGCTTCTAGAGAAGCCGACCCCTAGCAGTCGGCCTGTGGCGCCAACAAAGCCTGCGCCCTCGTCAAGAAGGACAAGACAAAGAATGGCTATAGTGTAGCCCATCTGTAACGCCCCGAGACCGATGTGCCAGGTGTCCTCCAGTTATTCATTGTCGTTGCCAGGTCATTTGCTTGCGTGTCGCATCTTATCATGTCATCATGTACATTGCATCATCATGTTTTCAAAACTTGCATTCGCCCCGGTCTCCTCGTCCTCTCCATTGTCCGTTTTGAGCCCAACCACACTTGCACACGCCCGCGACATGTCCGAAATATTATTTTATAAGTGGCCAGAAAATGTTCTCGGAATGGGTTGAAAGTTGGCATGCGGTGTTGTTTTGTTGTCACTAGACCGCCTGCCAAGTTTCATTGCATTCAGAGTTTGTTTGACGCCCCAACGGATAAATATAGCGGCAATAGTAGCTGGTCTAACATTGGACGTTTTCGGTCTCCGGAAACAGTCGCCGGGCCTCCCTCTCTTCTCTTCTCTCAGCTCGAGACCATCTACACAGCCCACTACCTACCGCCAGGTCCAACCTAACCTCTCTCGTCAGCCTGCGGCCCTCCTCGCGCGCGCGTTCGAAAGTTGTCCCGGACCCGACCCGGCCAGTCGTTACTGTCGCGTCCAAATCATCTCCAAACATCCCTGAAACATCCCCAGTTTCTCTATTTAACCTCCCTACTCTATTTTTCTCAACCGTCCGATTTTGATCTTAGGGGCAAGATAACCCCTAACCAAATCCTCATGCTATATAAATAGCTAACCCTAGCCTAGCCTCCTGTCCCATCCATCCTTTCCCATCGCGCCGCCGCTAGCCCACCTGGTCTCCTCCTCGTCTTCCTCACCGACCCAACCACCATCCGACCGCCTCCCGTGATTTCCGCGCCACCAACAATCCCCAGCAGATCGCAGCCTCCGCCTTCCCGCTTCACTCGCAGTCAACAAGCTCCTCTGGAGCAAGGGCTTCTACCTCCTGTCGTCCCAGAGAAGAGGACCTTCTCTTGGAGCCCCTCCCGTGCTCTCCTCCTGCAGCTCACCGCCGGAGTTCGCCGCCACCGGAGCGCCAGGCCAGGACTCCCTCGCCCTTTCCCTTTCCTTCTTCCCTCTGTTTCCATCCCCATCATCTCATCTCTCTCTTCCTCCGCGTCTTCTCACAGGGACCGAAAGGAGTCAGCCTTGGCCTCGTCACCGCGCCGCTCCGGCGACCAAGTCCCCACGAACCCTCCTGCAAGTTGTCGCCGTTGCTGCTTTGCTTTAGGTCGATCAGAAGAGGACGCTCGTGCCCCTGCCTCACCTCGGTTCTCGTCGGGTCGCCGTCTCACCGCCGGAGCAGCGCCCGCTCCTCTACTTCGGGTCCCGGCGTCCCCAGCTCGCCAGTACCGTCGCCCCGCAGCCCTGCCTGCGCCCAAGTCTCTGCCGCCAAGTTCCTTGCTCGCACGCCAAGTTCCTGGTCGCCTCCGCCTGGATCCGCTCCTCCTCGCCTGGTCCTCGTCGCCAGGAGCTGCGCCATGGCCTTCCCGCCATCTTCAGTGTTGCGCCGCCGCTCCCTGCGTCAGCTCTGCTGCAGCCGCGTCGCCTGTCCATGTCCTCTGCTTCGAGCGATAGAACGAAGCCGCCCGTGCCCGTTGACCTCGCTGGTCGAGCGTGGGACCTCCAAGGTCCAGCCTGCATCTAGCCGCTTCTTTGCTTCCGGCCCGAGAGCCCGATGTGAGCAGCCACCCAAACCCCCTGTGCACTGTTGGGCCAGCAGTTTCAGCCCGATTGTGTTTTTTTCCTTGCCTGCGAATTTGTCTTTTATTCCAGAGAACGCCGTTTTACAGAAAAGTCCCTAGACTTCATGCATTTAATAACTTCACAACTGTGCATCGGATTAAAATGTTTTATATATGAAACTTGTTTAGAATTTTGTCTAGATTCATAACATCCAACTTTCATCTATGTTTGAAATGTTTAAAATGTTGTTTGATTAAATTTGCTCCTATGCCATGTTAAAATGGTTTAATTCATAACTATTTAACCGTAGCTCGGTTTGTAACAAACTTTATATGTAATTGGGGTAGAAAAATGCCTAGTTTATCATGGTGACTTTACTTTGCATGTTTAACAACTATAAAATATGGTTTTAGGGCAGAACAGTACCAAACCTAAAATATGCACATGAGGAGTTTCCGGACTTGTTGTTTTGTTGTTCCGGCCTCATTTAAACTTGACTAGATATGTAGTTTTACTTTGCTTCACCCTCTTGCCATGTTTTAACAACATTTAATATTGTTGGGTACATAAACGAGATCGAACTAAATAACTTGAACGTGGTGTTTCATCAATATGCAACGGAGTTGCATATTGAGCTCCACTTAATTTGTAGGATTGTTTGTGCACTTTGCCATGCCATGCCTCATTAAACCGGACATGCATCATACTTGATTGTGTATCATGCCATGTTCATGTGTTGGTTGTTTACTATGTTGTGTGCTTCTTTCTGGTGTTTGCTTCTTCGGGTTGGTTCCGATAACGTCGCGTTTGTGAGGACCCGTTCGACTACGTCCGTTTGTCTTCTTCATGGACTCGTTCTTCTTCCTTGCGAGATCTCAGGCAAGATGAACATACCCTCGAAATCACTTCTATCTTTGCTTGCTAGTTGCTCGCTCTTTTGCTATGCCTATGCTGTGATACCTACCACTTGCTTATCATGCCTCCCATACTGTTGAGCCAAGCCTCTAACCCACCTTGTCCTAGCAAACCATTGTTTCGCTATGTTACCGCTTTGCTCAGCCCCCCTTATAGCGTTGTTAGTTACAGGTGAAGATTGAAGTTTGTTCCTTGTTGGAACATGGAGATGTTGTTCCTTGTTGGAACATGTTTACTTGTTGGGATATCACAATATATCTTATTTAATTAATGCATCTATATACTTGGTAAAGGGTGGAAGGCTCGGCCTTATGCCTGGTGTTTTGTTCCACTCTTGCCGCCCTAGTTTCCGTCATATCGGTGTTATGTTCCCGGATTTTGCGTTCCTTACGCGGTTGGGTAATAATGGGAACCCCTTGACAGTTTGCCTTGAATAAAACTCTTCCAGCAATGCCCAACATTGGTTTTACCATTCGCCACCTAGCCTTTTCTTTCCCTTGGGTTCTGCAGACTCAAGGGTCATCATTATTTTAACCCCCCGAGCCAGTGCTCCTCTGAGTGTTGGTCCAAACTGTCAGCCGCCGGTGGCCACCAGGGGCAACTCTGGGCTGGCCTATCGAAAGTTTAGACAATCTGAGTGTGCCCTGAGAACAAGATATGTGCAGCTCCTATCAAGATTTGTCGGCACATTCGGGTGGTGTTGCTGGACTTGTTTTATCTTTGTCGAAGTTGTCTTGTAGAACCGGGATGCCGAGTCTGATCGGAATGTCTCAGGAGAAGGTTTATCCTTCGTTGACCGTGAGAGCTTGTGATGGGCTAAGTTGGGACACCCCTGCAGGGTTTTGAACTTTCTAAAGCCATGCCCGCGGTTATGGGTAGATGGGAATTTGTTAATGTCCGGTTATAGAAAACCTGAAGTTGATCTTAATTAAAATACATCAATCGCGTGTGTTACCGTGATGGTCTCTTTCCGACGGAGTCCGGGAAGTGAACACGGTGTTGGAGTTATGTTTGACGTAGGTTGTTCTAGGATCACTTCTTGATCATAGTTTCTCGACCGTGCTTTGCCTTCTCTTCTCGCTCTCATTTACATATGTTAGCCACTATATATGCTAGTCGCTTGCTGCAGCTCCACCTCATACCTTTTACCTTTCCTATAAGCTTAAATAGTCTTGATCGCGAGGGTGTGAGATTGCTGAGTCCCCGTGACTCACAGATACTTACAAAACCAGCTTGCAGGTGCCGTTGAACCGTGCAGATGACGCAGCCGAGCTCAAGGAGGAGCTCAATGAAGATCTTGTCCTTTGTGTTGTTTCGTTCTAGTTGATCAGTAGTGGAGCCCAGTTGGGGTTGATCGGGGATCTGTGTAGCATTTGGGGTAGTCTTCTTTTATTTTGGCTCCGTAGTCGGGCCTTGATTGTATCTGGATGATGTAATGCTTTATTATTGTATTTGTGTGAAGTGGCGATTGTAAGCCAACAATGTATCTTTTCCCTTATGTATTACATGGGTTGTGTGAAGATTACCTCACTTGCGACATTGCTTTAAATGCGGTTATGCCTCTAAGTCGTGCTTCGACATGTGGGAGATATAGCCGCATCGAGGGCATAACAAGTTGGTAGTCAGAGCCTTCCCCGGCCTTAGGAGCCCCCTGCTTGATCGAATCGCTGGCGATATTGAGTCTAGAAATGTTTTGAGTCATTTAGGATTATATATATATATATATATATATATATATATATATATATATATATATATATATATCGGAGAGTTTAGGAATTCTTTTTACTCCTCAGTCCCTTCATCGCTCTGGTGAGGCATCCTGACGTAGAGTTTTGACTCTTCTCTTCTCAAATTTCACTAAAAAAAATTAGGATCACGCGGGTATCTTGGAATCGTTCCGATGGTTTTGTGACGAGAACATTGTTCTTGGTGCCTCCTGTCATTTAGGGGTTGTGGCAGTGTCCCGGGAAGTTGAGCTCTGAGGTGTTGTCGTCACAATTTTATCGTTGCAGTTCTGGAATACCTGAGTTTAGTTTCGCCGACATCGAAAATCTCTTTTATGCAGTTGTTAGTGAGATAACCTCGACGCCACCCAGTACTGGGGCGGGAGTTCAGGAGTATTGCCATAACTCGTATAACGGATGCTTTTCGAAGGTTGAGGTAGATGATTTCCGAAGGTTTCTTGGTTATGTGTTGAAGGATGGTTAAGCTGGATGTAGGATTTGCTAGTTTTAGGTGAGATATTATGCTTCCCCTGTATCCCCAACACCTGATTGCATAACTGGAAAATTTCGGGAGTTTATAAGTGGGAATTCAAGTAGCTCTTAGGATATTTTTCCGACAGATGTATGATTTGAAATTGGGGTTCGATGTCTAGTGGTCCGCCTATTCACGGTTGGTTTTACAGTGGTCTCGTTGTGTCTTAAAGAGTCCTTGGCTATGCCGACTCGGGGACGCTTCGTATGTCATGTGCACTGCCTTGTACATGATGGTGCTGTACGATCGAGCCCGTGTAGGCCCCACCACGAAAACTTCGGACGAAATCTCTATCATATGTTTGTTCTGGCTTATTCTGCAAGCCAATCCTTGTTTTGTTTTGAGTTGTGGTATTCGAGTTGCTTCGAAGTCAAATGTTGATTCCATACCTTTTCCCAAGTGGTGTTCTCATACTCCGATGTGAATACTAATCCTTCTTGATCATCGAGATTGTGTTGTCAATCCTTTTCAACCAGCGTGTTTCTCTTCAAGTGGATCCGATCATTTCAACATCAGCAAGATCAATTATCATTTCTTCTCAACGGTGTCTGTTTCATCCATTCCAAGTTGTCTTTGTTTTCCCACCCTCCCTCCCTTTGTTTCTTCAAGGACTCAGATTTCTTCATCAAGTATCCGTTTTATTGATGGGAAGTCTCTCCATCCTTTTCTGTCAATATTCTTATCCGGTGATTCTCATGAAGTTCCTAACGGAACCTCAAGTTCGTCATTCCTCATTATTTTTCTTCTCTGGTGGAACCAACTCAGGCTTTTGGTGTTGCTCATATCCCGTTTTTCCTCGTTTCAAATACCTACTCATGCCGGTGCTCATCATATTCATTCATTTCTCGCTATTCAATTATTCCGGAGTGCTGAAGATATCTCAGAAGGCTCGTTTTGTCATTCAAGATCCGTTCAACTTATTTGAGGTTGTTATCCCATTCAAGCCGTTAAATTCAATCGGTGCAATCTCTCTCTTTAAATCATCTCAACGGTGTTTCTCTTGAGTGGGCCCTAACCCACAGGTCTTTTCCAGGATCTTACCTGACTCTTCTTATTTTCCCGAAGCTATCCAAAATTCTTTTCGAAGTGTGACGTAAGAATGAATTTTCATCAGTCAGAGGGTTTCTCCAAGATCTTTCAAATTCTTTTCATCATTGGCTCAACCTCTTCGTTTTGATTCTTCCAGAGTGCCTAAATAAGTCAGGATGGTATTTCTCGTCATCATTCTCAGATATTGAAGACTGAAGAAGAGTTTCTCTTTAATCTTGCTCCATTCTCTTCAAGATTCATGGTGCTAGCTTGTTGCCATCCTCTCATAATTATTTTTGATTGTGAGAATCCTTTTTCACCCATCAGGAGATATTCAAGGGTATTTTTAGTTCGATTATCCGGAGCCCATCATTTCAGAAGACTTGTTCATTCTCAGCTTTCAGCTCTCGTTCCCCAAATCTCACCGGTGCATCATTCAATATTCTTTAATCAGCGTGATCTCTTTGTTTTAGTTGTATCTAAATTCTCTCAAGTATCTTCGTCTCGTCTTCTGATTATTTCCGGTGATTCGTACTTTTGCTTTTTGCTTGAGCTATTCTCACGGTGGTTTGCCCAAGATTCTATTCCATGGTTATCATGTCAATTTATTCGTCGTTTCAACCCTTCCGGTGGATTCGTGGAAGACCTTGCCAAGTTCATGCTATATATCTCTTCAATCCGTTGCAACTGGAATAAGTAGTATGCGAAATCCATTTCTTGTCATCAATTTAATTGGTGAAGGATAAGCATGATGTAATTCTTATTCTTATTTCATCGAGTGAACTCAATTCCTTATTCTGGAGGTTCATCAAATTCCTGATTTCAATTGTTCATCTTCTCCTTTTCCCGGAGTTCCAATCTTTTTCAACTACTTCACCACGGAGATTCATCTAAATCGGTACAAGGATTCACCTTGTGTTTTCAACCTCTTTTTCCTTTCGTTTGATCATTCTTTGTTACCGGAGTTCTTCATGTAGGCACTACATGATGGTTTATCAAGGATTTATTTCCTTTTCGAAGTTTTCATCGAGATTCTTTTAAGGAGCTCAATCATTCTTCTTCTTGCATTCCGGAGTGCAATTCTTTTTAACTTTTCTTTTGAGATGGTGTTATGTCTTTCTTGACAATTTCCCTTCATGTTTCATGATTCAAAAGTTGTCAGGAATGAAATATTTAAACCCATCAATTTCTTCTTTGGAATTATCTTGGGTTATATTTCACCTAAAGCTTTCCCTAAGGACTGTTGCTATTTATGGTGCTTATAAATGACCGAAGTTCTTCATTTATCCTTCCGGTGAAATAAGTTTCTCGTCTCCTTGTTGATATCAATCCAATCTATTATTTTTCGTTAGTGGCAGAATTTCACCTCATATCTTTGAGATGTTTTCTATAAGTCCACTACAACATTGTTCTTTTTGTTGTTGGTTTTCCAACAACTCCATTCAACCCTTCTCCTAAAGATGCCTTTTCAAGCTCTTTTGTAGCAGAAGTTGGCATTGTCTTCTACATTCTTTTGTCTCAATTATCTTTATTCTATTCTTTCTCCTGGAGGTTTATTGACGTTGCTCTTTTCACTCCTCATCTCATTTTGTCAAGATCATGTTCAATTTCTTCCATTTACAGTCGAAGTGTTGTCCAAATTATATCAGTCTTATTCCTTCTCTATCTTGTTTAACTGGAGTGTCGTGTCCTATGCTCAAGTTCTTTTCATCGTATCAAGTCTTGCATAACTTCTCAACCGGAGTGCTGCTCAAATTTGTTATTCCTTGTTCCTCTTTTCTAATGGAGTGTTTTCAACTTTGTTAATCTCCGTTGTTTTCTTCTTTTCAATTTGTTCAACCTCTCAAGGTTCCTTGGTTTCACTCTTTTGTCAAGAAGCAACTTAGTTTTACCTCTTCTCTTTCTTTTCCGTTGTTCCTCCGGTGCCATTCTAGATATCGGGACGAGATCCTCTCGTAGTGGTGAGTGTTGTAACGCCCCGAGACCGATGTGCCAGGTGTCCTCCAGTTATTTGCTGTCGTTGCCAGGTCATTTGCTTGCGTGTCGCATCTTATCATGTCATCATGTGCATTGCATCATCATGTTTTCAAAACTTGCATCCGCCCTGGTCTCCTCGTCCTCTCTGTTGTCCGTTCTGAGCCCAACCACACTTGCACACGCCCGCGACATGTCCGAAATATTATTTTATAAGTGGCCGGAAAATGTTCTCGAAATGGGTTAAAAGTTGGCATGCGGTGTTGTTTTGTTGTCAGTAGACCGCCTGCCAAGTTTCATCGCATTCGGAGTTCGTTTGATGCCCCAACGGATAAATATGGCGGCAATAGTAGCCGGTCTAACGTCAGACATTTTCAGTCTCCAGAAACAGTCGCCGGGCCTCCCTCTCTTCTCTTCTCTCGGCTCGAGACCATCTACACAGCCCACTACCTACCGCCAGGTCCAACCTAACCTCTCTCGTCAGCCCGCAGCCCTCCTCGCGCGCGTGTCCGAAAGTTGTCCCGGACCCGACCCGGCCAGTCGTTACCGTCGTGTCCAAATCATCTCCAAACATCCCTGAAACATCCCCAGTTTCTCTATTTAACCTCCCTAGTCTATTTTTCTCAACCGTCCGATTTTGATCTTAGGGGCAAGATAACCCCTAACCAAATCCTCATACTATATAAACAGATAACCCTAGCCTAGCCTCCTGTCCCATCCATCCTTTCCCATCGCGCCGCCACTAGCCCACCTGGTCTCCTCCTCGTCTTCCTCACCGAGCCAACCACCATCCGACCGCCTCCCGTGATTTCCGCGCCACCAACAATCCCCAGTAGATCGCAGCCTCCGCCTTCCCGCTTCACTCGCAGTCAACAAGCTCCTCCCGAGCAAGGGCTTCTGCCTCCTGTCGTCCCAGAGAAGAGGACCTTCTCTTGGAGCCCCTCCCGTGCTCTCCTCCTGCAGCTCACCGCCGGAGTTCGCCGCCACCGGAGCGCCAGGCCAGGACTCCCTCGCCCTTTCCCTTTCCTTCTTCCCTCTGTTTCCATCCCCATCATCTCATCTCTCTCTTCCTCTGCGTCTTCTCGCAGGGACCAAAAGGAGTCAGCCTTGGCCTCGTCACGGCGCCGCTCCGGCGACCAAGTCCCCACGAACCCTCCTGCAAGTTGTCGCCATTGCTTCTTTGCTTCAGGTCGATCAGAAGAGGATGCTCGCGCCCCTGCCTCACCTCGGTTCTCGCCGGGTCGCCGTCTCACCGCCGGAGCAGCGCCCGCTCCTCTACTTCGGGTCCCGGCGTCCCCAGGTCGCCAGTACCGTCGCCCCGCAGCCCTGCCTGCGCCCAAGTCTCCGCCGCCAAGTTCCTTGCTCGCACGCCAAGTTCCTGGTCGCCTCCGCCTGGATCCACTCCTCCTCGCCAAGTCCTCGTCGCCGGGAGTTGCGCCATGGCCTCCCCGCCATCTTCAGTGTCGCGCCGCCGCTCCCTGCGTCAGCTCTGCTGCAGTCGCGTCGCCTGTCCATGTCCTCTGCTTCGAGCGATAGAACGAAGCCGCCCGTGCCCGTTGACCTCGCTGGTCGAGCGTGGGACCTCCAAGGTCCAGCCTGCGTCCAGCCGCTTCTTCGCTTCCGGCCCGAGAGCCCGATGTGAGCAGCCACCCAAACCCCCTGTGCACTGTTGGGCCAGCAGTTTCAGCCCGATTGTGTTTTTTTCCTTGCCTGCGAATTTGTCTTTTATTCCAGAGAACGCCGTTTCACAGAAAAGTCCCTAGACTTCATGCATTTAATAACTTCACAACTGTGCATCGGATTAAAATGTTTTATATATGAAACTTGTTTAGAATTTTGTGTAGATTCATAATATCCAACTTTCATCTATGTTTGAAATGTTTAAAATGTTGTTTGATTAAATTTGCTCCTATGCCATGTTAAAATGGTTTAATTCATAACTATTTAACCGTAGCTCGGTTTGTAACAAACTTTATATGTAATTGGGGTAGAAAAATGCCTAGTTTATCATGGTGACTTTACTTTGCATGTTTAACAACTATAAAATATGGTTTAGGGCAGAACAGTACCAAACCTAAAATATGCACATGAGGAGTTTTCAGACTTGTTGTTTTGTTGTTCCGGCCTCATTTAAACTTGACTAGATATGTAGTTTTACTTTGATTCACCCTCTTGCCATGTTACAACATTTAATATTGTTGGGTACATAAACGAGATCGAACTAAATAACTTGAACGTGGTGTTTCATCAATATGCAACGGAGTTGCATATTGAGCTGCACTTAATTTATAGGATTGTTTGTGCACTTTGCCATTCCATGCCTCATTAAACTGGACATGCATCATACTTGATTGTGTATCATGCCATGTTCATGTGTTGGTTGTTTACTATGTTGTGTGCTTCTTTCCGGTGTTTCCTTCTTCGGGTTGGTTCCGATAACGTCGCGTTTGTGAGGACATGTTCGACTACGTCCGTTTGTCTTCTTCATGGACTCGTTCTTCTTCCTTGCGGGATCTCAGGCAAGATGACCATACCCTCGAAATCACTTCTATCTTTGCTTGCTAATTGCTCGCTCTTTCGCAATGCCTATGCTGCGATACCTACCACTTGCTTATCATGCCTCCCATACTGTTGAGCCAAGCCTCTAACCCACCTTGTCCTAGCAAACCGTTGTTTGGCTATGTTACCGCTTTGCTTAGCCCCCCTTATAGGGTTGTTAGTTACAGGTGAAGATTGAAGTTTGTTCCTTGTTGGAACATGGAGATGTTGTTCCTTGTTGGAACATGTTTACTTGTTGTGATATCACAATATATCTTATTAAATTAATGCATCTATATACTTGGTAAAGGGTGGAAGGCTCGGCCTTATGCCTAGTGTTTTGTTCCACTCTTGCCCCCCTAGTTTCCGTCATGTCGGTGTCATGTTCCCGGATTTTGTGTTCCTTACGCGGTTGGGTAATAATGGGAACCCCTTGACAGTTCGCCTTGAATAAAACTCTTCCAGCAATGCCCAACATTGGTTTTACCATTCGCCACCTAGCCTTTTCTTTCCCTTGGGTTCTGCAGACTCAAGGGTCATCATTATTTTAAGCCCCCCCCCGGGCCAGTGCTCCTCTGAGTGTTGGTCCAAACTGTCAGCCGCCGGTGGCCACCAGGGGCAACTCTGGGCTGGCCTACCAGAAGTTTAGACAATCTGAGTGTGCCTTGAGAACGAGATATGTGCAGCTCCTATCGGTATTTGTCGGCACATTCGGGCGGTGTTGCTGGACTTGTTTTATCTTTGTCGAACTTGTCTTGTAGAACCGGGATGCCGAGTCTGGTCGGAATGTCTCGGGAGAAGGTTTATCCTTCGTTGACCGTGAGAGCTTGTGATGGGCTAAGTTGGGACACCCCTGCAGGGTTTTGAACTTTCGAAAGCCGTGCCCACGGTTATGGGCAGATGGGAATTTGTTAATGTCTGGTTGTAGAAAACCTGAAGTTGATCTTAATTAAAATACATCAACCGCGTGTGTTACCGTGATGATCTCTTTCCGGCGGAGTCCGGGAAGTGAACACGGTGTTGGAGTTATGTTTGACGTAGGTTGTTCTAGGATCACTTCTTGATCATAGTTTCTCGACCGTGCTTTGCCTTCTCTTCTCGCTCTCATTTACGTATGTTAGCCACTATATATGCTAGTCGTTTGCTGCAGCTCCACCTCATACCTTTTACCTTACCTATAAGCTTAAATAGTCTTGATAGCGAGGGTGTGAGATTGCTGAGTCCCCGTGACTCACAAATACTTCCAAAACCAGCTTGCAGGGGCCGTTGAACCGTGCAGATGACGCAACCGAGCTCAAGGAGGAGCTCAATGAAGATCTTGTCCTTTGTGTTGTTTCGTTCTAGTTGATCAGTAGTAGAGCCCAGTTGGGGTCGATCGGGGATCTGTGTAGCATTTGGGGTAGTCTTCTTTTATTTTGGCTCCGTAGCCGGGCCCTGATTGTATCTGGATGATGTAATGTTTTATTCTTGTATTTGTGTGAAGTGGCGATTGTAAGCCAACTATGTATCTTTTCCCTTATGTATTACATGGGTTGTGTGAAGATTACCTCACTTGCGACATTGCTTTCAATGCGGTTATGCCTCTAAGTCGTGCTTCGACACGTGGGAGATATAGCCGCATCGAGGGCATAACACCATCCCCCCCATCCAGGGACAGGCGTGGACACAGTGTACCATACCGGCGGAGATCTCCGCCGGGCGCGGCACTGTTGCCACACCATCCCTAACATCACCACAAGCAGGCGGAGTCCTGCTCCCACGATAGCCTATCGGTGCGGCCCAAGGACGACGGGCCCCACCAATCAGCAGAGCCTGGAAGACGGCAAGAGCCCCACCAGTTGGACCCGATGGAGGTCGGCCCCCGGCAGTCGGCCTGCCCTTTCCTCGGGACCCATGCGCCATTAACCAGACGAGACACGGAGTGGCTACAGTAATCGCCCACCAGGTGGCGAAGCTGTAGCCACGATCCCCTGACCAAGCCTACGTCATTAGAGTCACGGCTACAGCGATCAGCAGCCAACAAGACCCGAGAGCGGCGGGGGCGGCCTGTCGGCCCCGTACCCAACCAGTCGGCGGGGCCCACCATGCGGCAGGCCCCAGCAATCGGCGGAGAAGCCGGCGGCCGAAGAGACTGACGGCCGGGCCCTATGCCCGGCCGGATTACCATTGTACCCTTGGGGGGTAGGCCTATATAAACCCATAGGGCACCCATGCAAAGGGTTCTGAACTTGTTAGAACTAGACCAGCCCATAGAGGAAGGACAGAGCTAGCTTTGCCTTCTCCTACCTCTAGCATACAGCTCAAGGAGCACCATTGTACTCACTTGCGCCTTAGTGATCATGCGGAGACCCCACAGAGCAGGACTAGGGGTGTTATCTCCTAGGAGAACCCCGAACCTGGTAAGTACGCCGGCATTCGTATCTACGCCTCATCCCGTTTCCAGGCACCGGCGACGTTCTACTCGCTCCCACCATGATAAGCCATCCTTTGGCATATTTCGCACCCAACCCCCGACACTATTACTCCACACATCGACCGCTATCCAGCATGCATCTAGAGTATTAAGTTCATAAGAACAGAGTAACGCCTTAAGCAAGATGACATGATGTAGAGGGATAAATTCATGCAATATGATAAAAACCCCATCTTGTTATCCTCGATGGCAAGAATACAATACGTGCCTTGCTGCCACTACTGTCACTGGGAAAGGACACCGCAAGATTGAACCCAAAGCTAAGCACTTCTCCCATTGCAAGAAAGATCAATCTAGTAGGCCAAACCAATAGATATCAATGTGAGTGAGTAGGGATTGCCATGCAACGGATGCACTAGAGCTATAAGTATATGAAAGCTCAACGAAAGGAACTAAGTGGGTGTGCATCCAACTCACTTGCTCACGAAGACCTAGGGCAATTTGAGGAAGCCCATCATTGGAATATACAAGCCAAGTTCTATAATGAATAATTCCCACTAGTATATGAAAGTGATAACATAGGAGACTCTCTATTATGAAGATCATGGTGCTACTTTGAAGCACAAGTGTGGTAAAACGATAGTAGCATTGTCTGATATTCCTTTCTTGACGTGGGGTCCAAGTCCATCAGGTGTGTTTCCTTCCAAAAATAACTTCTCCAGTTGATTTCGTTCCATTTCGACTCCGTCTGATATTCCTTTTCTTCAAAACACTGAAATAGGCATAAAACAGCAAATCTGGGCTGGGCCTCCGGTTAATAGGTTAGTCCCAAAAGTAATATAAAAGTGGATAATAAAGCCCAATATTGCCTAAAACAGTGGATAATATAGCATGGAGCAATCAAAAATTATAGATACGTTGGAGACGTATCAAGCATCCCCAAGCTTAATTCCTGCTCGTCCTCGAGTAGGTAAATGATAAAAATATATTTTTTGATGTGGAATGCTAGTTGGCATAATTTCAATGTAATTCTTCTTACTTGTGATATGAATATTCAGATCAGAAAGATTCAAGACAAAAGTTCATATTGACATAAAAATAATAATACTTCAAGCATACTAACTAAGCAATCATGTCTTCTCAAAAGAACATGGCCAAAGAAAGTTATCCCTACAAAATCATATAGTCTGGCTATGCTCCATCTTCACCACATAAAGTATTTAAATCATGCACAACCCCGATGACAAGCCAAGCAATTGTTTCATACTCTAACTTTTTCAAAACTATCTTCACGCAATACATGAGCGTGAGCCATGGATATAGCACTATGGGTGGAATAGAATGGTGGTTGTGGAGAAGACAAAAAGGAGAAGATGGTCTCACATCAACTAGGTGTATCAACGGGCTATGGAGATGCCCATAAATAGATAACAATGTGAGTGAGTAGGGATTGCCATGCAACAGATGGACTAGAGCTATAAATGTATGAAAGCTCAACAAAAGAAACTAGTGGGTGTGCACCCAACTCGCTTGCTCACGAAGACCTAGGGCATTTTGAGGAAGCCCATCATTGGAATATACAAGCCAAGTTCTATAATGAAAAATTCCCACTAGTATATGAAAGTGACAACATATGAGACTCTCTATATGAAGAACATGGTGCTACTTTGAAGCACAAGTGTGGAAAAAGGATAGTAGCATTGTCCCTTCTCTCTTTTTCTCTCATATTTTTTTATTTGGGCCTTTTCTCCTTTTTTTATGGCTTCTTTTTTTCGTCCGGAGTCTCATCCCGACTTGTGGGGGAATCATAGTCTCCATCATCCTTTCCTCACTTGGGACAATGCTCTAAAATGATGATCATCACACTTTTATTTACTTACAACTCAACAATTACAACTCAATACTTAGAACAAGATATGACTCTATGTGAATGCCTCTGGCGGTGTACCGGGATATGCAATGAATCAAGAGTGACATGTATGAAACAATTATGAACGGTGGCTTTGCCACAAATACAATGTCAACTACATGATCATGCAAAGCAATATGACAATGATGGAGCGTGTCATAGTAAACGGAACGGTGGAAAGTTGCATCGCAATATATCTCGGAATGGCTATGGCAATGCCATGATATGTAGGTATGGTGGCTATTTTGAGGAAGGTATATGGTGGGTGTATGATACTGGCGAAAGGTGTGCGGTATTAGAGAGGCTAGCAATGGTGGAAGGGTGAGAGTGCGTATGATCCATGGACTCAACATTAGTCATAAAGAACTCATATACTTATTGCAAAAATCTACAAGTTATCAAAGCAAAGTATTACGTGCATGCTCCTAGGGGGATAGATTGGTAGGAAAAGACCATCGCTCGTCCCCGACTACCACCCATAAGGAAGACAATCAATAAATAAATCATGCTCCGATTTCATCACATAATGGTTCACCATACGTGCATGCTACGGGAATCACAAACTTTAACACAAGTATTTCTCAAATTCACAACTACTCAACTAGCATGACTCTAATATCACCATCTCAATATCTCAAAACAATTATCAAGTATCAAACTTCTCTTAGTATTCAACACACTCATAAGACAATTTTATTATTAATCTTGAATGCCTAACATAACTAAAACTATATAACTCAAAAGATATAAGTGAAGCACATAGAGTATTCTAATAATTTCTGAATCATGTGTGTCTCTCTAAAAAGGTGTGTACAGAAAAGATGATTGTGGTAAACTAAGAAGCAAAGACTCAAATCATACAAGATGCTCCAAGCAGAACACATATCATGTGGTGAATAAAAATATAGCTCCAAGTAAAGTTACCGATGGAAGTAGATGAAAGAGGGGATGCCTTCCGGGGCATCCCCAAGCTTTGGCTTTTTGGTGTCCTTAGATTATCTTGGGGGTGCCATGGGCATCCCCAAGATTAGGATCTTGCCACTCCGTGTTCCATAATCCATCAAATCCTTACCCAAAACTTGAAAACTTCACAACACAAAACTTAAAGTAGAAAATCTCATGAGCTCCGTTAGCGAATGAAAACAAAACACCACTTCAAGGTACTGTAATGAACTCATTATTTATTTATATTGGTGTTAAACTTAATTTATTATAACTTCTCTATGGTTTATAAACTATTTTACTAGCCATAGATTCATCAAAATAAGCAATCAACACACGAAAAACAGAATCTGTCAAAAACAGAACAGTCTGTAATAATCTGTAGCTAGCGCAAGATCTGGAACCCCAAAAATTCTAAAATATATTGCTGAACGTGAGGAATTTATCTATTAATCATCTGCAAAAATAATTAAGTAAATAGCAATTTCCAGATAAAAATGGCAGCAGTTCTCGTGAGCGCTAAAGTTTCTGTTTTTTACAGCAAGATTAACAAGACTTTCCCCAAGTCTTCCCAACGGTTCTACTTGGCACAAACACTAATTAAACACAAAAAACACAACCAAAACAGAGGGTAGATAAATTATTTATTACTAAACAGGAGCAAAAGGCAAGGAATAAAAATAAAATTGGGATGCCTCCCAACAAGCGTTATCGTTTAATGCCCCTAGCTAGGCATAAAAAGCAAGGATAGATCTAGGTATTGTCATCTTTGGTAGGCAATCCATAAGTGGCTCTCATAATAAATTCATAAGGTAATTTAATTTTCTTTCTAGGAAAGTGTTCCATGCCTTTCCTTAATGGAAATTGGAATCTAATATTCCCTTCCTTCATATCAATAATTGCACCAATTGTTCTAAGGAAAGGTCTACCAAGAATAATAGGACATGAAGGATTGCAATCTATGTCAAAAACAATAAAATCTACGGCCACAAAGTTCCTATTTGCAACAATAAGAACATCATTAATTCTTCCCATAGGTTTTCTTAATAGTGGAATCCGCAAGGTGCAAGTTTAAAGAGCAATCATCAAAATCATGGAAACCTAACAAATCACAAAAAGTCTTTGGAATCGTGGAAACACTAGCACCCAAATCACACAAAGCATAGCATTCATGATCTTTAATTTTAATTTTAATAGTTGGTTCGCACTCATCATAAATTTTCTAGGGATAGAAACTGCCAACTCAAGTTTTCCTTCATAAGATTGCATCAAAGCATCAATGATATGTTTGGTAAAAGCTTTATTTTGACTATAAGCATGGGGAAAATTTAGCACGGATTGCAACAAGGAAATACAATCTATCAAAGAGCAATTATCATAATTAAATTCCTTGAAACCCAAAATAGTAGGTTCATTAACATCTAGAGTCTTGATCTCCTTAATCCCACTTTTATCAATTTTAGCATCAAGATCAAGATTCATATTGTAAAACAAAGATTTAATAGGGGACACATCAATAACTTTTAGATATTCATCTCTATTATCATAGAAACTAGAAGAACACGCTCTTATAAAGGAATCTTTCTTAGCACGCATCCTAGCTGTTCTTTCTTTGCACTCATTAACGGAAGTTCTCATGGCTTTGAGAGACTCATTGATATCATGCTTAGGAGGAATAGATCTATGTTTTAAAGAATCAACATCAAGAGAAATTCTATCAACGTTCCTAGCCAAATCATCAACTTTAAGCAAATTCTCTTCAAGCAAAGCATTGAAATTCTTTTGAGAATTCATAAATTCCTTAACACTAGTCTCAAATTCAGAGGGCATCTTATTAAAATTTCCATAAGAATAGTTGTAGGAATTACCACAATTATTAGAGGAATTACTAGGATAAGGCCTAGGATTAAAGTTTCCTCTCTATGCGATGTTACCAAAATTATTCCTACCAACAAAATTCACATACATAGATTCATTATTATTCTCAATCAAAGTAGACAAAGAAATATCATTAGGATCAGAAGAAACACTCTTAGTAGAAAATAATTTCATAAGTTCATCCAACTTTCCACTCAAAACATTAATTTCTTCTATCGCATGCACTTTTTTATTAGTAGATCTTTCAGTGTGCCATTGAGAATAATTAACCATAATATTATCTAGGAGTTTAGTAGCTTCTCCTAAAGTGATTTCCATAAAAGTGCCTCCCACGGCCGAATCTAAAAGATTTCTAGAAGAAAAATTCAATCCGGCATAAAAATTTTGTATAATCATCCACAAATTCAAACCATGTGTTGGGCAATTACGTATCATTAATTTCATCCTCTCCCAAGCTTGTGCAACATGTTCATGATCAAGTTGCTTAAAATTCATAATATCGTTTCTAAGAGAGATGATCTTAGCGGGAGGAAAATACTTAGAGATAAAAGCATCTTTGCAGTTATTCCAAGAATCAATACTATTTTTAGGCAAAGACAAAAACTAAGGTTTAGCACGATCTCTAAGCAAAAAAGAAAATAGCTCCAATTTAACAATATCATTGTCCACATCTTTCTTCTTTTTCATATCACACAAATCAACGAAGCTATTTAGATGGGTAGCGGCATCTTCATTAGGAAGGCCGAAAAACGGATCTTTCATGATAGGATTTAGCAAGGCAGCATTAATTTCACAAGATTCAGCATCAGTAAGAGGAGCAATGAGAGTGCTAATAAAATCCAACACACAAGCAAACGAGGAACGGGCAAACAAAAGGCAAATAGAGAAAGAGAGGGAGGATAGAGAGAGAGAGGGCGAATAAAATGACAAGGGTGAAGTGGGGGAGAGGAAAACGAGAGGCAAATGACAAATAATGTAATGCGGGAGATAAGGGTTTGTGATGGGTACTTGGTATGTTGAGTTTTGCGTAGACCTCCCCGGCAATGGCGCCAAAAATAGCTCGTTGTCGGGAGTCAAATCTTGACTTGCGTGAACTTCCCCGAAAACGGCACCAGAAATCCCTCTTGCTACCTCCTGAGCACTGCGTTGGTTTTCCCTTGAAGCAGAAAGGGTGATGCAGCAAAGTAGCATAAGCATTTCCCTCAGTTTTTGAGAACCAAGGTATCAATCCAGTAGGAGGATACGCGCGAGTCCCTTGTACCTACACAAAACAAATAAATCCTCCCAACCAACGCGATAAGGGGTTGTCAATCCCTACACGGTCACTTACGAGAGTGAGATCTGATAGATATGATAAGATAATATTTTTGGTATTTTTATGATAAAGATGCAAAGTAAAATAAAAGCAAAGGAAATAACTAAGTGTTGGAAGATTAATATGATGAAGATAGACTCGGGGGCCATAGGTTTCACTAGTGTCTTCTCTCAAGAGCATAAGTATTTTACGGTGGGTGAACAAATTACTGTTGAGCAATTGACAGAATTGAGCATAGTTATGAGAATATCTAGGTATGATCATGTATATAGGCATCACGTCCAAGACAAGTAGACCGACTCCTTACTGCATCTACTACTATTACTCCACACATCGACCGCTATCCAGCATGCATCTAGAGTTAAGTTCATAAGAACAGAGTAACGCCTTAAGCAAGATGACATGATGTAGAGGGATAAATTCATGCAATATGATAAAAAAAACCATCTTGTTATCCTCGATGGCAACAATACAATACGTGCCTTGCTGCCCCTACTGTCACTGGGAAAGGACACCGCAAGATTGAACCCAAAGCTAAGCACTTCTCCCATTGCAAGAAAGATCAATCTAGTAGTCCAAACCAAACTGATAATTCAAAGAGACTTGCAAAGATGACCAATCATACATAAAAGAATTCAAAGAAGATTCAAATATTGTTCATAGATAAACTTGATCATAAACCCACAATTCATCGGTCTCAACAAATACACCGCAAAAGAAGATTACATCGAATAGATCTCCACGAGAGAGGGGGAGAACTTTGTATTGAGATCCAAAAAGAGAGAAGCCATCTAGCTAATAACTATGGACCCGAAGGTCTGAGGTAAACTATTCACACTTCATCGGAGAGTCTATGGTGTTGATGTAGAAGCCCTCCGTGATTGATGCCCCCTCCGGCGGAGCTCCGGAACAGGCCCCAAGATGGGATCTCATGGATACAGAAAGTTACGGCGGTGGAATTAGGGTTTTGGCTCCGTATCTAATTGTTTGGGGTACGTAGGTATATATATAGGAGGAAGGAGTATGTAGGTGGAGCAACAGAGGGCC